>NC_090440.1:110367799-110670829 GCF_031143425.1 Pleurodeles waltl | reverse complement strand
CTCCCAAAGTACACAAACGCCGGCAATCACACACCCAACATCCATACACCTCACGACAGCCTCCAGAACCTGCACCTGCACCCAAAACACCTAAAGTGACACCTCCTACGACCACCTCCTCTTCCTCCACTCCCAGGCCCCCTCCAACTACCCATCCCAGTGTTCGTCAGAAACTGTCCCTCTGTAAAGTTGACCTTTTTGCCCCCACCCCCCCCCTCCAATTCATCAGTCCCGTCTTAGCGCCTCAGCCAAAAAGCCTCCAATACCAGTGGTGCCGGTTCAAGGTATGTGGAGTGCACCGGCCACCAGGGCAGGCAGTGTGACCCGGAGCCAAGACACTGGCAGCCCACCCCCTGTAAAGGCTCTGAAATTGGAGAGTGGACGACGGGACCGTGTGAAGACTCCTGGTGGGAAAACAACTCACATGGGTTCCAAGGGGATTGGAGTGTCAGCTGTGACTCCACCAAAGGTGGGGAAGGGCCAGAGGAAGTCCAGAAGGGCGGCATCATTCCCGGCGGTCGAGACCCAACCGCCAGCACCGTCGTCACTGGTCAGGAGACCACCGCCGGAGTCATCGCCCAGGAGGGCCCAAGTATCGTCACTGGTCATGAGACCACCACCGGAGTCAGTGCCCAGGAGGGCCCAAGTATCGTCACTGGTCAGGAGACCACTGCCACCGCCGGAGTCAGTGTCCAGGAGGGCCCAAATATCGTCACTGGTCAGGAGACCACCGCCACCGCCTGAGTCAGTGCCCAGGAGTGCCCAAGTATCGTCACTGGTCAGGAGACCACCGCCGGAGTCAGTGCCCAGGAGGGCCCAAGTATTGTCACTGGTCAGGAGGCCACCGCCGGATTCAGTGCCCAGGAGGGCCCAAGTATCGTCACTGGTCAGGAGACCACCGCCGGAGTCAGTGCCCAGGAGGGCCCAAGTATCGTCACTGGTCAGGAGACCACCGCCGGAGTGAGTGTCCAGGAGGGCCCAAGTATCGTCACTGGTTAGGAGACCACCGCCAGAGTCAGTGCCCAGGAGGGCCCAAGTATCATCACTGGTCAGGAGACCACCGCCACCGCCGGAGTCAGTGCCCAGGAGGGCCCAAGTATCGTCACTGGTCATGAGCCCACCGCCGGAGTCATCGCCCAGGAGGGCCCCGGCTGCCACAGCCCAGGTGGGCTATGAGGGAACGTCATGCCACACACCAATGCCCAGTCTAGGGAACGTCATGCCACACACCAATGTCCGTACCAGAACCGCCATGGCAAAGCACCGCTAAACAGTCTCGAACCGCCATAGCAAAGCACCACTGAACAAGTCCAGAACCGCCATGGCAAAGCACTGCAGAACAGGGCAAAGAACGCCATGGTGAAGACCGCTGAACAGGGCAAGCACCGCCATGGCAAAGCACCGCTGAACAGTCCCGAACCGCCATGGCAAAGCACCGCTAAACAGTCCAGAACTGCCATGGCAAAGCACCGCTGAACAGGGCAAAGACCGCCATGGCAAAGCAGCGCTGAACAGTCCAGAACCGCCATGGCAAAGCACCGCTGAACAGGGCAATGACCGCCATGGTGAAGACCGCTGAACAGGGCATGCACCTGGTAAGAATGAATAGACCGCCACATCAAGCATCCTTATCCCATGTGCAGCTGGGACAGTGACGGGACAGGAACTTTCACGGGGAGACTAATCCAGTCTGGGCACCAGTCCCCCTCACGAGCCACTGGCGGATGTAATCTACTTGCGAAATTGAGGCTTTGCACTCCCCAGGATGGCACAGTGGGCAAGCCACCCACTGTAGAGACTTGAGAGACTGTGGCTTTGCACTCCCCAGGATTGAACAGTGGGCAACCCACCCACTGTAGAGACTTGAGAGACTGTGGCTTTGCACTCCCCAGGATGGCACAGTGGGCAACCCACCCACTGTAGAGACTTGAGAGACTGTGGCTTTGCACTCCCCAGGATGGCACAGTGGGCAAGCCACCCACTGTAGAGACTTGAGAGACAGTGGCTTTGCACTCCCCAGGATTGAACAGTGGGCAAGCCACCCACTGTAGAAACTTGAGAGACTGTGGCTTTGCACTCCCCAGGATGGCACAGTGGGCAAGCCACCCACTGTAGAGACTTGGGAGACTGTGGCTTTGCACTCCCCAGGATGGCACAGTGGGCATGGAGCCCCGTCGTGGATCTGGCTTTGCAGTCATCCGGCTGAGGTGCCCCCCCTTCCCTTCCCCTTGAGGTGCCTGTAGTATTTCTATCTGATGCCCCGGCAGTGTTCTCTCCGATTGTGGTCAGGTATCTTTTATGGGCCTCGCCCATGCATTTTTGGACTAGTGGTGCACGGACATTGATATGTACATATCTGCACTACTTCTCGTAATGTATATATTTCTGCCAGATTTTCGTTTATATCTGTATATTTTTGCAAGACTTGTTTATTGCAACATTACAATGTTTGAACGGATTTCGCTTTGTCTTTGCATTCTTCCGGGGGGATTGTGGGTTGTTACTGTGATGTTTGGAAATGCATTGGTGTATATGTTGTAATATGAGAGGGTGGGGGTGTTTCGTGAGTGTCCCCCTAACTTTTGCCTCCCCCATGTCGTAGGTGCAGTACTCACCGTTGTCTTCAGCGCCTACGTAGATGGTGGTCGTAGAGGAGCAGAAAGACAAGCGCAGGGAGTATTTGGAGTTCCGGCTCCATGGAGTCCTCCTTCCTCGTGGGATGTATTCAGGTGAGCGTTTTCCCATTGCAGCAACTGTTTCCGCCGTGTTTTTATCCACGGTGAATCCACCCCGGAAAAGGTGGCGGATTGGCAGGTTGTGATACTATGGGCGGTACATTGTCTTCCGCCTGTCTGTTGGCGGTGACCGCCGCGCTGCTTGTCTGTACTGCCGTGGCGGGCGGTGTGTTAAAGTGGCTGTCTTTGTTGGCGGTTTCTTCCAGGGTCATAATTCCCTTTTTTTTCCGCCGGCCTGTTTGCGTTATTACCGTCGCTTTAACACCGTCCGCCAGGGTTGTAATGACCCCCTTGGACATTTCCTGAAAATGTCTTCATTAACAAACTTTACAAAAATATTTTTATTTTGTCTCTTTCTGCTAAAGTTCACACATTTGTTTTCAAACTGTAAATCAATTGGGAATGTAAACAGTTTGAATAGATGAGCTCTCGGTTTCCCATCACTGTGCAATGCAGGCATTTCCTCTTACAATAAATAGAGGCACGTTAATTAGGGCACATTGTTTTGGGGCAATCAATTTTGACCTTGTAAAATAGGAGGAGAAACATTTAAAGACACTCATCAAACTTCTGGTGTACGGCTGTGAATGTAGGAGCAGTTTAATTTAAGTGAAGGAAACATGCTCTGATTACATTTTTAAGACTAGAAAATCTTTGTGTTTAGTATTCTAAGAATGGATGTGAGAAGAAAGATTCTGTCTTGTGTGTCATTTGTATGGACCAATCTGATGCAAAAAAGATTATCTGTACATGGTGATGTGTGCAGCTGAAGTTTACTTTCAGTTATCAGTAATGCGTATCTATTAAACATCATTAGCAGGATAGTTAGCTTTCCCAAACAAAAAAGTCAAAAACAGCATTTTATCTTATGTTCAATATTGATAAAACAAAAACGTTTTAAAAATGACAGTGTTGCTCTTGGACCATTAAACAGCACACCTAACAAGCTCACCATAGAAGGCCCAATATTTATGTAAGCATCTACAAATGGATCTTCCCAATTATGTGAAAATAAACAATATAATCACAAAAACTAGTTAGCAAAGAGTTATATCTTGTTATATCTTGTTAATCTCTATTGAGTCAAAGTAAGAAAAGCACTATTTACGATGCATGTTTTTCATTTCCTTATAATGCACTTGGCATTATAGTTATCTCAAGTAGCTATAACTTGTACCCTAAGGTAACTATAACTCACCCCCTCGCCATACACAGTTTTCTCATCAATAATTCCACTGCAAATATTGCAGTGACATTATCAACAATGTCATAGCAGATGTTGAGAGTGATGTAATATGTGGGGTAATTAGCAGTGCATGGCAAGGGAGCTAGTTATACTTGCCTTAGGGTACGAGTTATAGTTACTTGAGATAACTATAACTATAACTGCTGAATTACTATGGTTTTGTGTGTGTAAAAGCGAAACCTAACCGTAACGTCTCTATAACCTTTATTTTTTTATTGAATTTCTAAGGTATTTTTAATTTTATTTCCTAACTATAACATCCTGGAAACCTTTGTTTTTTTTACTACATTTCTATGTTTTTATACTATTTCCTAACTGTAACTTTCTTGTAAACTGGGTGTATGAGTGGGTGTGTGAGTGGTTGTGTGGGTGTATAAGTGGGTTTCTGAGTGTGTGGTGGATGTGTGACTGGCTGTGTGTGTCTGTGAGTAGGTGAGGGAGTGGCTGTATGGGTGTGTGAGTAGGTGTGTGAGTGGTTGTGTGGGTGTGTAAGTGGGTCTGTGAGTGTGTGTGTAAGCTGCTGTATGGGTGTGTGAGTGAACACATGAAGACTGTGTGAGAGGGTGTGTAAATGCTGTGTGGATCTGTGAGTGGGTGAGTGCTTTTGTGGGTCTGTGAGTGGGTATGTGAGTGGCTGTATGGGTGAGTGAGTTGCTGTGTGAGTGTGTAAGTGGTTGTGTGAGTCAGGGTGTGAGTAGGTGTGTGGATCTATGAGTGGTGGATGTGTTTTTAATTGGGGTCTGAATCCATGGAATCTGTGAGGATACAGGAGGATCTGAGTGGATCTGTGGATCCTTGTGCACTAAAAAGACATTTTGGGACAATTTCTTGCCCATGAGGAGTCCCATGGGGTCAAGGTACTTTTACCCTGACCCCATCTGTCACATTTAGAACTGATTAAGAACAAAATGCTGGCCGCAACCTGACAGGTTGCGGCCAATCACAGCATTGCTGTTAGCACGTGGATCTGCAAATCCACCCAGATCCACAGAGAATCCGTTGCAGATCCGTATCTCTAGATACGCATAAATCTTTTAACTGTAATAACTCCAAAACTTGATAGGAAGACTGTGTTTTGTGTTGCTAATAACTTTGGCGCCATATGACAAATCTTCACAAAACTGCGAGAAAAAGTTTATCTAAGCCCCTTCCTGGAAAGTTTGGAATCATCCGTCAAGTGGGGGCTGAGAAAAAGGCAGGGTTCCTAAATGCAATTTCCTCATGCATTTTCCATAAGAAATTTTAGACAGTGCTACAGCCAAAATGGCTGAACAGAGTTACACCAATTTTGACAGAGAGATAATTATTTACCCAGAAAGCGTTCTTTTTTTATTTGGTATGTGGTCCGTAATTTGGAGGAGTTAAGATTTGTGAAGATAGTGTTTAGCTATATTGACAGTTGCCCTGAAATTCAAAATGGCAAGGTTTCTGATTGGCACAGGAGTGCTCTGACTGGAAGGCTGCTACACTAACAGAAATGTTGGAGTGCCGTGACAGAACCCCAGAAATGCTGCAGTGCCATGATAGAACCCCTATCCTGAAGAGTGTAAACAGTTCCATATAAGGTGGCAGGGTAACGATACCCTGACCACTTTGCTCTTGTGGGGTGATCCAGAGGTATCCCACCCACCTGGTCCAAAATCTAAAAAACAGAGTGTGGATTGCCACGATCCAGTGGGACTACATAAGGAGGCCCGTGGAACTCCTTAGAAAACCCTGAGGAACTCAAACGAACCTGGAATTTGAATAACAAAGAAAAACATGGATGGGTGTCTGTTGGGGATCGGCCCCAGGGTCTGGAACTGCAGCCAACCCCATGCTGTGCATGGCCTGACGTGGGAGGGGGGGTTGGCTGCATGTAAGGAGTTTGGTACAGATATGAGATCTTAATATACGTTTAAAAAACCGTAGAAAATCACTAAAAATGTATAAAAAAGTTAAAGTGGAGTTACAGTTATATGGTAATAGTATCTAGCTTTACAATAAAAAAAACTCAGAATTTCACTGAGAAAACTAAAGTTTAAAGTGAAGTTATAGCTAGACAAATATGTCAGTTAACTGTAACTAATGAATGTTTGTGGTTTTTAGAGTTTAAAATGTTACATTTTAACTGACATTTACCTAACAGTAACGCCACTTTAAACTTTTTTTTCCACTGAATATAGATATATAATTAATATTCACACTACAGGAATATACAGGAATATGCTATAACATGCAATGACAACCTCTTTTGCCCACTCCTAAACACTCAGAACTATACAGAAAGGGCATCGCCAAGTGGCAAATATAAAAGCTTTTAAATATAAAGCGAAACATCTGCTTGTCTTGTCAGTCTTTTAGATTCTGTACTCAGACCACATGCTGTTCTAGAGTAACGTATTTCTTATGCACAACACATTTATTTTACAGTAACCCTTGGCGAGATATATTTTGAAGATGAATATGTTTATTGCGAAACCCACGCCCTTAACCACAATTGCTCTAAGGCACTTTATTCATCAGTATATCAGACCTTTTCATGAAATCTGCAGTTAGTATGCACACAGATGGCATAACGTTATCCTGCACTCCCTGCAGTATTGTTTTAGATCATTCCCACACAAACAACTTTAAAGAACCACAGTTTGAACAAAAGTCACAAAAAAGAGAGGAGGAATGGTTCTCAAGCCTGGTAAACTAAAATGGACCATAAAGTTTCCCTCTAAGCGGCAGTTGCAGCAAATGAAACCAAATCAAAGATTTTGTACAGATGTTCCTCGAGGCACACATACCACTATAAAAGTCGTTTCGCACATCTGTCCAATGTTTTATCTACTGGGCATGCAGAAAACAATAGTGCTGTGAACTTGACTAAGAATAATATACGTCCCTCATTTTTTCCAAGAGGTGAAAATTAGAATTTAGAACATACTTGCTCGTAAAAAGGCCTCATTATTTTAGATGGAAAAGTGATGTGGACCAAAAAAAAACAGTAACACGTAAGCTGCTCGTACAGAAAAAAAATATACTGGTGGTTTTAGGTCCGTTCTTTTTGACACATCTTGACTGCAGTAAATCACAGCACTGTGGCACAGGCAGTGGTTCAAACCAGTGCTTAATTTGTGCTTGTTGTTTCCGGTGCTGAGCACCGGCTCTTATTTTTGAGGGCCGGGGTTTAGTCTTCTGCCTCAAGCATTTGCAGCGAGCAAAAGACACATATGGGAAAGCCGAAGGAAGGGAAAAACGAAAAAGCGTCACAATGAGAGAAAGCAGAAAACTGCAGGAGGGATCTGAAGAGGCAGGAGTGGTTTCAAATGGATTAAAGGTGCCCGAGATGGCTTCGGGATTACGGTGCCTCAGTATTACATGTTCGCACATTTCATTGCAGAAGCCGCGTGTTTAACAGAAGGGCTTTGAGCACCGTCACCTTTTTATCTACAAATTAAGCACTGGTTGAAACCATGAATGAATATGCCAATGATGGCACCCATTTCAATGGTGTTCGAGTGCAAACATAGCTAATGCCTCATATATGAAAAGTATTTTCCTCAGTACTCAGTAATCCTTTTATTTAAAGCTTATTTATTTGATTTTTTATTCAAAGTAAAACAAACACCTACGGGCAACGTGAGCCGCAGGTCCATACATTTGCATGGAGAAAAAATACAAAATGCAGGAGATCCATACCATGGAATACAAAAACAGTGATGATAGTTGTAAAAGACAAAAAGGTGGTACTTGCCTATATGTAACAACACCAGCTGGTGAAGCACACATCGGAAAATACAGCAGCACAGAGCAATGGCATACATTTCAGGAGGTAAGTGTCCTAAGGCTATGCATCCCTGCGAGACCGATTCCGGTGCACCTAACGTCAGTAAGTAGTCCCTCAGCGGTTGCCATCTGCCCTTCGGCCTGGAAGTGGGAGGTTGGAGCATAGCATATTACTCGCTTGTGGTATCAGACAATATTAGGCATTTCAGCCATACTGCGGTTGTGGGTGACTTCTTTCTACCCCAGCGCAGGGCGATTTCACATTTGGCAAGGAGTAGGGCCTTGGGCACAAAAAGTCTGCCTGATTTTGGGATATCATCTACATATCCCAGCAGCGCAAGGAGAGGAGTGAGTAGGATCGTGGTGCCTATCATTAATGAAAGGCATTCAAAAATATCTCTCAATAAGACGTCATAGTGTTACAGGTCCACGAAAATGGGGGAAGTCCACTGTCAGGGCATTACATTGAGGGTAGTAGGAGGTGCTGGAGGGGTCAATACGTGCTAATACAACAGGTGTGGTATAAGTCATGTGGAAAAATTTGAAGTGGATAAGTTTGTGATGATCATTAAGGGATACTGTTGGGCTTTTTTGCTTATGCAGGGTCATCGCCAATCTTTTTGCCTCCTGCCTCCTATTTTTTTCTGACCTGTTGCTGCTGGCTTTTGAACTCTGAGCACTTTACAACTGCCAACCAGTGCTAAAGTGCATATGCTCTCTGTGTAAATTGTATGTGATTGGTTTATCCATGATTGGCATATTTGATTTACTAGTAAGTCTCTATTAAAGTGCACTAGAGGTGCCAGGGCCTGTGAATCAAATGCTACTAGTGGGCCTGAAGCACTAGTTGTGCCACCCACGAGTAGCTCTGTAATCATGTCTCAGACCTGCAACTGCAGTGTCTGTGTGCAGTTTTAACTGTAAATTTGATTTGGCAAGTGTACTGACTTGCCAGGCCCAAACCTTCCCTTTTCTTACATGTAAGGCACCCCTAAGGTAGGCCCTAGGTATCCCCAAGGGCAGGGTGCAGTGTATGGTTAAGGTAGGACATATAGGGGGTTATTCTAACTTTGGAGGAGTGTTAATCCGTCCCAAAAGTGACGGTAAAGTGACGGATATACCACCAGCCGTATTACGAGTTCCATAGGATATAATGGACTCGTAATACGGCTGGTGGTAAATCCGTCACTTTTCCGTCACTTTTGGGACGGATTAACACCTCCTCCAAAGTTAGAATAACCCCCATAGTAATGTGTTTTATATGTCCTGACAGTGAAATATTGCTAAATTAGTTTTTCACTGTTGCAAGGCCTGTCCCTCTCATAGGTTAACATGGGGGCTACCTTTAAATCTGATTAAAGTGTAGATTCCTTTTGGGAGCAATGGACATGTGGAGTTTGGGGTCTCTGAGCTCACAATTTTAAAAAATACATCTTTTAGTAAAGTCGATTTTAAGATTGTGCGTTTGAAAATGCCACTTTTAGAAAGTGAGCATTTTCTTACTTATACCATTTCTGTGACTCTGCCTGTTTGTGGATTCCCTGTCTGTTCAGTTTGACAGTTGGGCTGGTTGCACTTCACACTAGACAGTGACATAAAGGGAGCTGGGGTGTAGTCTGCATTACCTGATAAGCCATCCGTGCTAGGAGGGAGGGGAGGAGTGGTCACATACAACTGAAAGGGCTGTGCCTGTCCTCACACAATGAAGTCTCCGACCCCCTGGTGAGTGTCTGGGGCCTGGCCTGGGCAAGGCAGGATTTCACAATCAAAAGAGACTTTACTTTGAACTAGGCCTACTTCAAAGGAGAAATTGGGTATAAGAAGGGCACCCAAAACCACAGACTTTAGAACACTTCTGCAGATAAGAGGAACCTCTGCCTGGAGAAGAGCTGAAGAGCTGAGGAGAAGTGCTGCCCTGCCTGTGACTGTGCTTTGTGGAGCTATCCTGCAGTTGCTGCTTCTGCCAAAGTAAGAGGGCAAAGACTGGACTTTGTGTGCCTTCTATCTTGTGAAGAAATTTCCAAGGGCATGATTTAGAGCTTGCCTCCTGTTGTTTGAAGTCTCAGGGACAGCAAAGACTTCTCTCTGCCAGCACCTGGAGCCGCTGGAGAGATTCCTGCTCTGACAAGTGGTGCCCTATCCAGTCCCTGGGCCCTTGAAAGGAAAGCTGGTGGAAATCCAAGGAAATCGACTTCGGACGACTTCAGACCGCCGCCGCTGCTGAATCCGGTGACATCGCCTGCACCTGACTCCGTGATCTTTGCTAGAACGCGACGACCTTCGCAAGCCCGACGCCGCTGCAGGCCCGCTGAAGTCCGCGACTCCGTGGAAGTCGCCGCACCACGGCGTGACCAGCAGGGGTTAGCTGAGGGTGATTCTCTTTTACCCTGACTAGAGTGAGGGTCCTTGCTTGAACAGGGGGTAACCTGACTGTCAACCAAAGACCCCATTTCTAACAGATACCAATTGTATTGTGCACAGCAGGCGTACCATATTTTGTCAGATAGAGATTGTCCTAGGTTATTTCCCTAGGTATCTCAGAGTTATGAGTCATGAGAAGGAAATAGATCCATGAAAGCATGATAAAGTTTGGAAGTAAATTTAGTGCCTGTAATGTCAGTGATGACAAGTGTGAGTTGTGTTACTCCTCTGGGGCCAGTGGGTAGGGTGGGAGCAGAGCATGCAGGGCACTCTGTAAGCATCTGAGGACAAAGTGCTCCGTATAAGTGGTGTCAACAAAGCATGCTTTGTCCGTACGGGAAAATAAGTGACCACCGGAGAACAGGTCCCCTATTGTGTGGAGTTCAAAAATAGCCAATGTATGTTGGACCAGGCGTTCCTGAGTAATGGGGAGCCATGGATTATTGGCCAGGTGAGTAAAGTGTACGTTGGTTAAGAAGGTGAGCGATTTTACGCCATACCCAAAAGGTAATGAAGAGTGTCTGTATGTCTGCAGGGTCCAGCAGTTAGCCCAGCGGAAGGAGTGACATCAGGGGAGTCAGAGCTGCTAAATCACTGTTCCATCAAATACTACATGCGGAGATGGGGGACATCGAATCCACTACGCTCATATGGTAATTTTAAAGCATCCCAGTGGATTCGGAGCCACTTGTCTGCCCATATGAGACTTATTAACAGACTACGGAGCGTTGAAAAAAATGAGTTTTTAAGTGGTATGGGCACATTCAGAAATAGGTAAAGGAATTGGGGGAGCAATACCATTTTAATGATGGTGATGAGACCCACCATGGAGAGAGGGAGGCAAATCCAGTAGTCCACCAATGATGTCAGTCTCTCCACTGCAGGGCCACAAATCAATTCACGTGAGTATTCCTTGTATCAGGTGATTTCATAGAGGAACAGAGCTAAGTTGTCTGCAGGGTATCGTAAAAATAGCAGAATATCATTCGCAAACAGGGATATTAACAATGGCCCAGTACTGAATTGCAGTCCCCTGTGAATATGTTTCTCCTGCAAGCGGGGCACAAGGTGATCCATTGCTATAATAAAGATCAATGGGGACAACAGAGAACCTTGTCTAGTCCCTCTATTAAATGCAAAGGAGGGGGACAATGCACCATTGGCTCTGATGTGAGCTGTCGGTGGTGAGTATAACAGCAAGATCAGGTGAAGTGATGCGTATGTCCCAATTTGCGTAAAGTAACATGAAGGAAAGACCACTCTAAGGCGTATAATGCTTTTTCAGCATCCAGAAGTGCCTCTGCAGCAGGGATGGTGGGGGATGTCCATTTTAGGGAAGTAGAGACTGTGCAAAGATTCATGGATGTAAACCGATGCGGGACAACACCGAATTGGGCAGGGACTATAACTTGGCCCATCAGCAAAGAGAGGCGTGTGGCCACTAGTTTTGGTAGTATCTTACTATCAAAGTTAAGTATGGACAGGTGCCGTATGAGCTGCATAGTTGGGGTTCTTTACCAGATTTAACAAGGAGAGTGATTACTGCCTAGCACAGCGAGGGCAGGAGCACATCAGTCTATTGTGACTCACAGATGAGGCAAATTGAAGTCGGTGAAGTACACAGTGAGTTTTATTGGAGCTGACTGCAGAACATTAGAAGCCACCGCTGTGCTCTCTGCCGGATGCACTCGAACTGCCCTAAGTTGAACTTTCAAACAGAGTACACAGCAGTGGAACCCTCATCACTGCTATTTACCCCATAAATGATGGCACTCATAACATCTGATGCCATCATTCATAATACCACTGTAATATTTGCAGTAAATCTTTTGACGAAGAAACTGTGCATGGTGGGGGCACGAGTTATAGTTACCTTAGGGCATGAGCAATTGTTACTTGAGGTAACTCTAACTATAACTGGTGATTTTCTATGGTTTTGTACATTTAAAATATGAGCCTAACTATAACGTCCATGTAACCTTTGTTTTTTTTTTGTGAATATAGACATATATGCATATATACATATATATATATATATATATATATATATATATATATATATATATATATAAAACACTTTTATTGGAAACCGTTCTTGAGCTTCTATGTTACACGCCTTTCACTGGAAGAGCTTCCTAGAACGTGTTGATCCAAATTTTTAAGGCATGTTGTTTTCTTTTACCACATGACTAGATAACAAATTTTCCTTACCATCAAATCCATTCAAGATATCACCTTGAACCTTTACCATTTTTCCAACATTTTACCAATAACCACCCTCCACCATTACAGCATTTCCACACACTTTCTTCAGTGTGACAGGTTCACTATAACTGGTGTCCTCTTTCTTCTCAAAGGTTTGACATTTGATACGTACTACATCTCCACGTCGGAACATTTGATGTTTGGTTGATTTGGCATTATCTGACCTCTGTGTTACTTTTCTATGTGTCCCCTACAGGTCAGCACCCATCAGAAGAGGGTACTCTGGCAGGCCATCGCCAGGGAGGTGCGGACCCTGGGGGTCTAAAACCGGCGGAGCACTTACTGCAGGAAGCGGTGGGAGGACCTGTGGTGCTGGGCCAGGAAGATCTGAGAGGCCCAGCTAGGGAAGTCCTCCCAACGAGGAAGGGGTGCCCGTCGGGCCATGACCTCCCTAATGCGCCACATTCTGGCTGTGGCATATCCAGACTTGAATGGGCGCTTGAAGGCTGCACAGCAGACACAAGGGGTTGAGTACCAAGACCATTTCATGCCTCCTTGATGGATGTCTGAGGGTGCTGTAGTATGTGTGCTGTCTAGTGGCAGGGACTCTGACTGGTGTCTTACAGCAATACGGCCCTCATGGGCACTGAGATGATTAGGGGCAGGTCTGCTGTTCCTCAGGTCCTTCTGTCATGTGGGAGATGGTTGTATGCTAGGGTTTAGGCCACTAGTCAGGTGCATAGGCATGACTATAGCTGTAGGTGCTGCGTGTTGGTATATTTGCTGGGTGGGAGTATGAGTGAACCAAATATATACATCCATTCAGGTGTTAACATATATCTCTCCTGTTTTGTCTCCCACCCCTGTACTCTTGTGTTGTCTGTGTATATCAGCATCATCTGGCGAGGGAGCAATGGCACTGCCGAGTGGGGATGCAGCCGCCCACGGTTCCAAGGAGGCAGAGTCGACCGACGCCAAGGGAACCAGTGGGTTGGAGAGCGAGGCGAGTACCATGGGGGAGGCTACTACCACTGGCGGTAGTGACTCTGATACCTCCTCTGATGGGAGCTCCCTGGAGGTGGCGGACCCTAGTGGGCCCACCCATTCTTTGCCATCTTCCTCCACCCCCATACCATCACCGCCCTCCCAGTTGCTCCCCACCCAGTTGCCCGTGCCCACTCACCCAGAAGGGTGGGCGTCTCCTTAGCCCCAGGCACCTCATTCCCTGCCCCAGTCAGCCCTGCTGCCCTCACTGAGGAGGCTATTGACCTCCTGAGGACCATCTCTGTAGGGCAGACAACCATTGTGAATGCCGTCCAGGGGCTAGCATCCCAGAAGCAGCAGAGCAATACATACCTGGAAGGCATTCACGGTGCCATGTCTGGCCTACAGAGATCTTTTCAGGCTCTGGCCGCCTCTTTGATGGCAGCCAGTGTCCTTGGCCTTTCCGTCCCGACTACCAGCACCTCTACCCCTTCCAGCACCCCACTCCCTTCACCCATTGCAAGCACACGTTCAGACAGCCATGCACACACCTCAACATACAAAAAACATACAGAGAAACACAAGCACCACACTTTCCACCACAGGCATACACACTGCCAACATACAAAGGCACACACAACAACATCCACTTCCCCCAGTGTGTCCACCTCTCCCGACTCCCTGTCTGTCACCTCTACATGCACACTCACAAGCACTGCACACTCAGTCACTGTTGCTGGCCCCATTCTTGCAGTCACCACAACATCAGACATCCAGTCATGCACCCCAGACACCTCATCTGCACTCACCACAACGACTTTGAGTGACACCTGCAGCACACTCACCAGACTTGCAGACACCCAGACAACATCCATTTACACTGGCAGCCTGTCTTTTCCCACTGTGTCCACCACTCCTCCTCCCAAAAAACTCAAACATTCCGAGACACCCACCCAACACACATCCACCACACCTCAGCATACTGTACAAGCACCTGCATCAACATCACACACACCTACACCCATTACGAGCAGTCCCTCTACCTGCACTCCCACACCTTCCTCCATGTCCACCCCGACTGCCCCTAAAAAACTTTTCCTGTCCCGTGTTGACCTTTTCGAACCCACTGGCCTACCCTGTCTTGTCCCTAAACGTGCACACCTCCTTGCCCTGTCCACTCCTTCCACGTCCAAGTCCGCCCAATCTGCCCTTCCCATTCTCCTGCCCCTTCCCCAGTGAGCAAGAAGCCACGTTCTGGCCCTGGTTCATCTGCCCCCCCCCCAGGTCCATGTCCGCTCGCCCACCTTCCAAGGATAAATCCAAACCCCCTCCGCCTCCCAAATGTAAGCCTAAGCCCCCCCTCAGTCGTAATTTCCCACCCCCACCAGCCCCTGCCCCTGTTCCCTGAGGTTCCTGGCTGACCCATTGGTGTCCCTTTATGGTGGAGTACCATGTGCACATGTCGGAGTCAAGTTCTGGCCATTGTGGCCCTTCAGCCTTTTTGTGTTGGGCTGGCCAATGGCCTTTTTTGGACATTCCGATATTACATTTGTAATGAAGTTTGTATGCCCAGTGTTGGCACACTCTGGATAAGTGGTTCTTCATTTCATTGTGGGGGGGTGTTGTGCACATGTGTGTACTTTGGGCAGGTTGTCTTGGCCTTGTGTCGGGTAAGTACCTCTTGCTCAGGTGTGTATGGCTTGTGATGTTGTGAGGGGTTGGGGTGCATTGCGGGGTGGGTGGAGTGGGTAGGAATGTAACTGTGCTCTTTCTTTCCTTGTTTAGTAGGTTGCAGTACTTACTTTTGTCATAATGACCACCATAGTAATGTGTTTTATATGTCCTGACAGTGAAATATTGCTAAATTCGTTTTTCACTGTTGCAAGGCGTGTCCCTCTCATAGGTTAACATGGGGGCTACCTTTAAATATGATTAAAGTGTAGGATTCCCTTTGGGAGTGGATAGATATGTGGAGTTCGGGGTATCTGAGCCCACAATTTAAAAATACATCTTTTATTAAAGTTGATTTTAAGACTGTGTGTTTGAAAATGCCACTTTTAGAAAGTGAGAATTTTCTTGCTTAAACCATTTCCGTGACTCTGCCTGTTTGTGGATTCCCTGTCTGGGTCAGTTTGACAGTTGGGCTGTTTGCACCTCTCTCTAGACAGTGACACAAAGGGAGCTGGGGTGTAGCCTGCATATCCCGATGAGCCATCTATGCTAGGAGGGAAGGGAGGAGTGGTCACTTACACCTGAAAGGGCTGTGCCCACCCTCACACAATGTAGTCTCCAACCCCCTGGTGTGTGTCCGGGGCCTGGCCTGGGGAAGGCAGGATTTCACAAACAAGAGAGACTTTCCTTTGAGCCTACTTTAAAGGCCAAAATGGGTTTAAGAAGGGCACCCAAAAGCACAGCCTTTAGATCACTTCTAGACATCAAGAGGAACCTCTGCCTGGAGAAGAGCTGAAGAGAAGTGCTGCTCTGCTGTGCTTTGTGGAGCTATCCTCCAGTTGCTGCGTCTGACTGGTGAAGGGGGACAAAGACTGGACTTTTGTTGTGCATTCCTGCTTGTGAAGAAATCTCCAAGGGCTTGTCCTGAGCTTGCCTCATGTTGTTGAAGTCTCAGGGCCATGCAGGGATATTTCCGACGCAACCTCCGAGAGCAGCTGAAAAGCGACGCGCCGCCAGCTGAAATCGACGCACTGCCTACAGCACGCAGCTGGAGAAATGGCGCGCTGCATCGCTAATGGAGGCTGGCAACATCACAACCCACAAAGCACTGTTTTGCTAACGCCATGCAGCAGGATTTTCGCTGCAAACCTTGCTGGACGTGGAATCATTATGCAACGCCTGCCCAGACCTGCGTGTTGCCCAGATTGATGCATTGCTCTCCTGCAGAGAGGAAAACCGACGCACGCTGACCTGACCGGAGAAGGAGAAATTACGTACGATCTCGCTTGCGGCTGAAAAATTGACACACCGTTTCCCTTTTGTGACGCACTCGCCCGTGCGTGTTATTATGACGCTATGATGCTAACAGTGTTTTACTTGTTAACAAAAGGATTTAAGACTCTTTTGCTTTTAAAATGAATAACTTGACCTGTGTATGTTGGATTTTTGTCAGTTTGGTCTTGTTTTGTCTAGATAAATATTTTCTATTTTTCTAAACCTGTGTTGTGTCATTTTGTAGTGTTTTCATTAAGTTACTGTGTGTGTTGGTACAAATACTTTACACCTAGCACTCTGAAGTTAAGCCTGCCAGCTTCCAGGGGGGCGAGCGGCGGTTAGCTGAGGGTGATTCTCCTTTACCCTGACTAGAGTGAGGGTCCTTGCTTGGACAGGGGATAACCTGACTGCCAACCAAAGACCCCATTTCTAACAATGACTTTGGACAGTTATGGTTACAGCTAGACTTCATGATCTCTTCTTACTCAAAGCTCTTCAATTGCCTACCCAGATTGCAGTTGTGAAATGCCCTACACACCGCAGTGGAGAAGAGTATGGTGGTCATTATGACATTGGCGGTGACTATTAAAGTGGTGGTAATATCGCCAACAGGCTGGCGGTAATTACTGCCAAATTATGACCATGGCGGTGATAACTCCAATAGACAGCCAATGTAGCACACCAACCGCCAGGGCGTAAGCACCACTGACCACGGCGGTAGCCATCAACAGTCAGGCGGAAGTCCAGGTACCGCCCACCATATTATGACATAGCAAACCTCCAGGATTTCCGGGGAGGTACCAACGCCATCAAAAGACTGACCGAAACACTTCACAGAAGACAAAAGGCTCACCATCAGGGACACAGAGGATTCTGCAGCCACCATGGAACCTGAACTCCAAGTCTTCCCGATGCTCTACCATGCCATGGCCGTCATGGAACACCAATGACGATGACGGTGAGTACAGCCACCTAGCACACAAGGGAGGGAGAGAGGAAAGGGAGAGTGACACACACACAACACACACACAACACACACCATTAACACACACACACCATACACAGAACCAGCTGCAGAGTAAAACAAATGTCACAGGACCCACGTTAAATTAATGCAAGGACAACAATTAGAAGGTACGAACACTATAATTTGCTGCCAACAGCCACCATAATGTAAAAGTAAATGTAAAGGCAGGCTTCAATGTCCAGATTGGACCCAAGGCCAGTCCAAAGTACAAAAGGGACACATGGCCACAGGGCACAGTTCAAGGTCCAACTTGACTCCTGACACAAACCGGACTCCACTGGTCAGGGGCATCATGTTGGAAATAGGCAGGCACCTCCGAGGGTATGGGGGTGAGGGGGCACCTCAGCTGAAGTGGTTTACATGCCCACTGCTTCTGGAGGGGGCTCCTTACCCAATTGTCTCTGGAGTAGAGTGAAAGGCCACAGTCTCTGAAGTGGGTAACATGATTTTGCCATACACCCATTTATCCTGAGCTGGACCACACAGCAATGTCTGAACTGGAATTAAGGGGCACCCACTAACTGAAACCCACCACCAGGATCCCATGCCAGGCAACAAAGATGGTTGTCTCACACACACAATGTACTTACCCCCTTGTGGCTGCTATGCTGCCCTCAAGCGTCCATCCAGCTCTGGGTAGGCCACTGCCAGTATGCGTGCCATCAGGGGGGGTCAGGTTCCGAAGGGCACCCCTCCCTCATTGGGAGGCCATCCCCAGCTGGAACTCTGCGGCCTCCTCAAATGGCACACACATCACCTGGAGCCCTGCATGTACACTACCACTAGACACCCCTCCACCCAAATGACACACTGCCAGCACATACATCTCCATTAAACCTTGTTGCATGCTCCGCTCCCCGTGGTGTACTCACCTGTTGGTCTGGAGGCCCATACAGCTGTTCATACAGGGATAGGACCCCATCCACCAGGAGCTCCAACTCCTCTGAAGTGAAGGCAGGGGCCCTTTCCCCTGTCATACGGGCCATGGTAGGTTACAGACTTAGGTCACAGCAGCACACGCAGTGGAGGTGTTGTCCTGTGAAAAGTCAGGAATCAAGTGAGGTTATAGACAGAAAATGGCAGTCACGTCCGCGGCGGTGTACACTGTCACCGCCGCCGGTGATCCTCAATGGAAACTTTACTCCATATAGCCCCATGTAAGCCAATAAGGAATAGCACAGCGGTGGAAGACCACCTTCCGCCATGAAGCCTAATGCAGGTGAATTTACATCACTTCCACCTGTCCATACATACAGGACCGGCGGTCGCCATTTTATGGTGGTGGTCAACATTATTAAATTGAAAACTGTGTTATTGCTGTCAATTGTACACAGATTGCCATTTACATTGTCAAATTACATACAAGCTCAGTTACACTGAGGTGGTGGTTCCATTGTTCAGTTTGTCACTCCCTTCTCACTCTTGTGTCCCTTAGGTACCTACCACTGCGGAGAAATAGGAGGAGGAGGCAAACCCCCATTTACATACCCCTTGTGGACTTGGCTACACTGGAGGACAGGTACATAATAGTCTCATAGAGACTGGACAGGGCCACAATAACAGAGCTGTGTGCTCAATTGGAGCCTGATCTGATAGCAGCTATCCGACATCCCACTGGGATCCCCCCTCTTGTGCATTTTCTATCTGTGCTCCATTTCCTGGCAACTTCTTTTTTCCAAGTGACAGTGGGTTTGGCAGCAGGAATGTCACAGCCAATGTTCTCAATAGTGCTGGCAAGGGTTTTGTCTGCCTTGCTCAAACACGTGTGCAGCTACATCGCTTTCCCCCAAATGGAGGATTTGGCCACTGAGAAGGCTGGATTCCATGCAATAGAACATATTCCAAATATTATTGGGGCCAATGACAGAACTCATGTAGCATTTGCCCCTGCCCCCATCACAATGAACAGGTGTTCAGGAATCGGAAGAGTTTCCACTCAATGTGCAAATGGTGTGCCTGGCTGACCAGTACATCTCCCACGTCACTGCCAAGTACCCTGGGTCGGTGCATGGCACCTTTGTTTCGAGGAATATCAACATCCCAAGTGTGATGGCACAACTACAGAGGCACAGGGTTTGGCTAATAGGTGAGCCTGAGTTCTCACCCAGTGCATGTCAATATATGCCTTCAAGAGTCATCCCCATACCATTGTGCAGGATAATGTTTGTTCCTCAATTCTTGAAGGTGACTCTGGCTACCCAAATCTGTCGTGGCTCTTGACCCCTGTAAGGAATGCCAGGTCAGGGGCTGAGCATAGGTATAGTGATGCTCATGGGCGAACCAGGAGGATAATTGAGCAGACCTTCGGCCTCCTGAAGGCCAGGTTCAGATGCCTCCATCTGACAGGTGGATCCCTCTGCTAGTCCACTGAGAAGGTCTGCCAGATAGTTGTTGTGTCGTAGTTTGGACTCTTGCTCTGAGCAAGACTGCTGGTCTCAGGATGACAGTACTTTTGTTTGTAGGTGACTACGTTTCTTCCTACAACTAGTTGTAACTGTTGTCCAAACCTTACCGGCTTACTAGCAGTACCTCACCAGAAACACAATAGTAAAAGGTGATTTGTAGCAGTCGCTTACGCATGGACTCAAAGTAAGATCTCTCAGGGTTGTCGTGGTTAAACGGAAATTACCCTTTTCTCACAGATTTATTATGTCACATACAAACAAAGGCAATAACACAGATGCAGTGAAGTTATAATAGTTTTTATTCAACATAACTGCAATTTGTGATAAGTTGCCTGAACTGCAATGATTAGGATAATGAATATACCAAGCAACAATATTGTGAAGAGGAGAGTCATTGTTATAAAGACCCCCACCATTATGCAATATATGAAAGAAATATATGTATATGTATAAAATGGAATAAGCCCTAATACCCTAAGGAGAGTAGATCTAACCTCCTACCTAAAAAAGGAGAGCTGGGTTCGTTAAACCTAATCTGCCAAAGCTGTGTCCATGAGAGGAGCCCCCAACCCTCGTTACCTTGGAATGAGGTCTCTATCTCAGACTCCGCAGGGACACGAAGACTGGATCAGCGTCAAGATGACTGCAGCATCGGTATCAGCAATGGTGGCGATGCCCTCTGGTCGGAATCCCTCTGATTATCTGTCTAAAAGTGTGTTGTATTTATACAGATCTACAAGGTCCCCTGACATAAGTGTTATTCATAACAATAGATAACAGGCATGCTTGGGACGGCAATTAATATCAACAATCCCTCGAAAGTATAGAGAGGGAAAATCCCTAAGTGTGAATGCCTACTGTATGTTTGTCTTTCGTGCTTGATCTTGACGCCTTGGTGCAGTGACACTGATAATAGAACCCATAACAAGTGGCCTAACTATAAACAAGGCCGCCATTTTAAAGGAAATAAATAATTAAATGGACTAAGACAGAGCAAGCTAAGTAGGTTAAAAGTCACTGGATGATGGGGGCACGAGTTTACAAGCCTACGGCTAAGCTAACTCCTGTTATCCCGTTAAAACAAACTAGGATTCACTACACCCTCCCCATTGCCGTAACAGGTATGATGAAGGTAAAGAAACCCAATCGCTAAAAAAGCTGCTACTGCACTAAAAGCCAAAATAAACGAAAACTCAAGCTAAATTTTTTTTACTTAATGACAAAAATAAATGCTGTGTGTTAAAATTTGTTTAAAAAACATTCAGAGATGTTAATATCAACTATGACAAGTATAGCAAACTTTTAGTATAATCGCTAGTTTTTAGAACCGGGAACTGGCAAGCAAATTTATCAAATTATGTGCTATATGCAGGATCTTGAAGAATGTCATCGAAGTCACCATTCAAGGATCTTAAAAATGAGTCAACATCGTCTGAAGTGAAATCGAGAGCTGGACGGACAAACGGATCCACAGAGCAGAAGTGAGCCATATTCATCGGTGTATCGACACTCGCTGCAGCGTCCTCATCCATGTTAGATCGTATAACAGAAGGCTCATAGGTGGCCTCGCGGAGCAACCTCAGTCTCAAGGGGCATGACCGTGTATGAACCCTCATTGGGGACATCAGCAGTTCGTGGTCCACAGGAGATGTTGGTGCAACAGCAAGACAGACCATAGGCAGATGTTCAAAGAGACACCATATGCAGCGGAACACCGGTTGTACACACCAGAGTAGAGGCCGGAATGACAATGACCAGTCAAATTCCAGTTCCACCAGCAAAGGTGTACTGAAGATCCGAACCATGCGTTCACGGCACTGCAGGGTTGACGGGAGCGGCTCCATTGCTCTGTGTCGCTGGAAAAAAACAACCACCGCGAATCAGAAAAAATAGCAGTTGTAGTCCGGCAATTAAAGCCAAAATAATTGGAAAGTCACCAAACACACTGGAAAAGAGAGAATGGATGGCTGATGGGATGACTCCGAAGACAGTCTGGAAGATGGACACGAAACCAGACCCGACAGCCTTAAAGAAATGAACAATCCCAGTTGTGCTTGAAGCATTGAATATTCTGGATACCAACTCTCCAAAGTGTTTGGGGAAATCGGTATTTAAAAGGGATTGTATCTCGGCTGATGATCTCGCAATCTGGAGAGCATACGTCTCTTTTGCGGATGTCAAGGCAACCTGTTTTTGAAACAATAGCGCCTTCAGTCTACTCAACTTGTCATAGTTCACATTAATAGTATCAATGTGGGGCCACATTTCAGATACTTGTATCTCTCGTGTGGGGGGAAACAAAACATGGCCACAACACGTAACGACCTTCGTGACTGAGATTGCGTAGGCAATTCCAGGTCGCAAGCCGCAACAGCTGTCATCGCTCAGTAGAACATAACTCCCTTTAGAAAGTACATGAAACACTGAACGAATCAAGGGGACGGGAGTACCCTTCAGAAAACAGGCCAAATTCGCGACCCCCGCATTGCAAAGACCGTGAAGAGACACCTGTTTGCATATCATGGAATGACGAACAGTAGTCTCACATTCACTTCCGCTAAGAAAGACCTCCTGTTCGCCGTTCAGACATCGATACTCAAAGGGCAACTCCCACTCTTCCTTAATAAAGCTATCTCCTAGCCGTTCATATTGTCCCACTGCAAGATGTTTAAGGCAGCTTGAGAAACGAAAGGTTGAAAACAGTAAATTAATAATGCCGTGTAAGAGCCAGATAGTTGAAGGACTCTCTGCTACCGTGAAGGGCAACTTATCTAATTTTTCTACTTGAAGCAAGGTGAAACAAGCCTCCCTTTTAGCCATTGTCTCTTGTTCCCTGGAAAAATTAAAAGCAGCGAATAGTTCACTCCCATTAATGTATTTCCATGGAATGTGGCCACTTCTCAGCGTCTGCAATGCCCAACCCAGCTGCATGATGGAACGTAGCTGTGTTTGCCCATGATATAACCGGGACAAATCAGTCTGAGTGATATCAATAGCAGATGACACTATATTCGACAGTGAATAAATCCTGTTGGATAGCGTGTTCATGCCAATGTTGACAACAGCCAATGTTTTTTCCAAATTCTCCTTATCAAGTTGCCGTAAACGTGCAGCAGCCTCAATTTGAGAAAGTTTCCAAATTTCATTTTACATAGCATATAAAAAACGTTTTGAGCGTTGTTTCCTAGGACCTAATAGGAAATCTTGTAATTCTATACTGTCAGAAAGAGTGTTCAGGTGTTGTTTTACCGCTGTTAAAGTGTTCGTCTGCACCCATTGCTGGCACAGCTTACCCACACTGTATGTTGTAATTATACCAGTATGTTGACCTGATAGAAAGCGAGGGTCTGGCCTATGAATGGAAAAACCCCTTGAAGAGTTCAAAAAACGCCTCTGACACTCATCAGTGTCGGTGGGCCATACCAACCATCCCCCGGGACGGGAAAGTGAAGAATTATAAGCACCAGCCTTAACCAATGCATCTAGCCTGTCCTCTGAAACATTAAAAAAGTGTTGCCAATCTCTAAATTTTGTCGGTGTAGGAATATTGGGCGTGTTTAGATCTTTAATTTTTGCTAACCCCAGACATGATGTCTGCTCAACATTGTCATTCAAAAAAATCATTTGCACAGGAATTAAGCAAGCTCGAAACAAAGCCTCCCTACCCTGTATTTGCCAATCTTGTGTTCCCTATACACTCTTCAAATCGATAGTATTCTTCTAATATTCAGAACCGTCAATCGAGAGTCGGGAAACAAAGGGATCTGAATAAATCAGTTTTGTATCTGTTAGCAAGAGTTTTCTAAATTGTGTTGTAGGTAATTTAAAATAATGATTCAGCTTTCTTCGTATCATGCCCAGAAAAGTATGTGAATTTGTCACTGTAATACTTTGGACTCCCCACCCGTGGTGTCGAACAGTGTTCCCATTGTGTGTAGTTAAAGAGAGGCCTATATCTAGTTGCACAGTGCAGGTAGTGATGTCCCCAATTGTTATAGCAGAACATTTCCCCATAATTCATTGTATAATCATATACATCATCACTTCCAAAAGCGGAGTAGTCCTTCATTTCAGTTAGCATGGAATCAACTGTTTGGACATCCCAATCATCAGAGACAACATTAGGTGTAATAACATCATACATAGAAATTTTGAACACGTATGGTATTTGAATTATCTCTGTAGGCCCGTATATATCTAACTGAACTTTGTCCCAAACAATCCCATCAGGAATTGGAATAGCTGTAATATTGACAGGGGACAAATCACATCGGACCTTATGTGATGAATGATGTGGTGTTAAAATTACATCAACAGGCTCCACTGAGGAGCGATCAGCAATATAGTGACCATTAATTAGTAAAAAGAAAACAGTCACAAACCCAATCCATAAAAATAATGCAATAAATGTCAAACAGAACCAGAGATAGTTCCATGGATATATCAAATAGTTCTTCTTAAGCCATCGATAGAATTTGCTACCTCTCGAAAGTTTTTCAGTCTACAAAATAGCCAGAGGAAGTCTCTGCAAACACAGGACCCATCGAATTCTCATCCACTGCTCGTGGAAGTTCTTGATATACAACGTTATTAGTCGTGGAAGTGTTCGTGTAAAATACAGCCAAATCCTGTAGCGGGGTGTTCTCCGAAGTTGTTACTGGAACCAACAAAAGTTCATTTTCAGCCCTCCCCATGGTCGAGGAAGTGTCTGGGACAGCAGCTGACATAGTTGCATAGTCAGTAGTAGCGATGGTCATCCTACTATGTAGAGGGATGTCCTGTTGGGTACTGAGAGGGGATCGGGAACTACCCAAGGGACCTCCTGGTCTACTGTGAAGAATCGGCCACATGGTGTAATTTGATGTCATCAATGGAGATGAATCTGTTTGATTTGGAACCAGAAAACGGTGGAAGGATGACAGTCCTGGTGCCTTTTATCCCCAAGACCGTACAGGTGCTCTGTATGATGGACCAAACTCTTTTTTCTCAGCGATCTTCTCACGAACCAGATCCCCAACGTTAGGAATCCAGCCAGTCGAAGTTTTCGCCAAGTCCCTTATTCCCAAGGTGGCAGCACTTGCAGATGATTTATCATCATGGAATTGTTGAAGCTCCTGTAAAACAGCAAGACGTTCTTTTATGTCAAATGGTGTTTCTGCTGCCACCATACCAGGGGCATCAAGATCGGGGACATACATAGTTGTCCCAAAGAGAACCTCATATGGAGACTTTCCCCCCAAGGACCGTCTTGGCAGATTATTCAGTGCTCTCTGGACCCCATATAGGTGATGTAACCAACTGCGGCCTGAACCTAATACTCGAGCTGTTAAGGACTGCTTTAGATCACGATTCCGCCTCTCCACGACCGAATTTCCCTAGGGATGGTATGGTGAGGAGTAATGGAGTTCAACACCCATCGTCATCATGGTGTCCCTGAAAGCCTTAGAGGCAAATGCAGGGCCCTGGTCCGAATGGAATGCTGCTACCGCATATGTACCGATAAAGATCAGCAAATCTTTTATAACAGTCCGGGCGTCAGCCGACAGCTGTGGCCATACCCACAGGAATCTAGAACAGGAATCTACAGCCACTAAAATGTATTTGTATGCACCATCAGGTTGCAAGGGACCACAATGGTCCAGGTACACACAATGGAGTGGCGTGTCTGACACTAAGAGAGATGTCTGCAGAGGGCGTCTGATATTTGAGCCCTTAATCTGCTGACAAATGTCACAGCAAAGGACATACTGTTTAGTCCGTCTGCATAGACCAGGCCACCAGTACCGTTGTTGTAGAATGGTGATAGTGGCCTGTATACCAGCATGTGCAGAAGCGACACCCTCATGTGCAGCTGTAATCAGCCCCAATCTTTGTTCTTCATTTGGGATCACTCGATCACCAACATCAGGAATTGTTGCAAAAGCAACATTCTGTGCACTGATATGATAGGTATAGTTCGTAGGGTATCCTTTCGGAAGGGTCTTGCCTGCAGCCGAGGCTTTAACGGCAATCAGTATTTCATTATCCAACCTCGTCCGAGAACGAGTCACTGCAGTCACAGAAGCCGTAGCTACTGATGCTTTGGCTGCTTCGTCATCCAATGTATTACCGGCAACATCTATTCCTACACGTTGGTGCCCTAATGTATGAACTACATGGACACATGGCAGCTTATCCTTAAGATCAGCCACCCTTCCCCACAACATTTTGTGTTTAATGGTGTTCCCTTTAGAATCTCTAAACCCGTTCAGTTTCCAATGATTGAGGTATTCATTGTATGACTGGACGCAGTAATACGAATCACAGACGATCAAAGTCTGTGTTCCTGGCTCTGAATGTTCGAGCGCTAGAAGAAGAGCCTTAAGCTCGGCCTACTGGGCTGTGCAGTCCCCTAAGGTCTGAGTGTAGGTATTATGAGGATGGAAAACTCCGTCTTCCATTACCCCGCACACGGCTGCGCAAGCTGCCGAGTATTGATGTTTAGTACCCACAGCCGGTTGTGCCGATCCGTCAGTATAAATGATGGTATCATAACTGTCTATTGGCAATATGTGTAAGGGAGCGGGGTACTCCTGTTCATACTGGAGAAATTCTTGTGTCTGAAGTCTTGGGTCAAACACATAATCAACATCAGTGGCGGTCAGAGACGTTGCCCATTGAATCCAGCGTGGATGTAATGCCTTAGCGTTTGGAACGCTCGCTTTAGTGACAGCCTCTAAGGCCGGTACCGGGGAGACAACAATAATGCGCTTCCCCTGGGCAAGTGGCCTCTCCTTTATGACGGCCATCTGAACTGCTGTCAGAATTTTTTCAGTAGGAGCAAAACGTTTCTCAGCATTGGAGTACAAATGTGATTTGTATGCTATCGGCACCGTGTCACCCTCATTAAAGGTGACATAGGTAAATCCAAGGGCACCAGCTATTATTCTGATGACCAAATTCGTTTTATTGTCACGTGTGTACAAGTGTCTAGCCTCCAGCATGTCCCGTTGTATGTCCCTAAGGATGTGTGTGTGTTCAATTGTCCATCGCCTGCTAGAAAAATTGGGCTGAATTAAGTCATATAGTGGCTTGACGCGTTCAGCATAATCTGGAATGTATGTTCTGCCAAAATTAAAGAAACCCAGTAATGACTGTAATTTCTTAAGCGTGTTCGGAGGCTGTAGCTGAGCACACTTTTCTAGGAAATGCAGGGCCAGGCTCTTCCCCTCGTTTGATAGCTCATATCCTAGGAACAATACACTAAGAAAGGCTAGCTTGCTTTTCTTAAAATAAAATTTATATCCGAAGGCAGCAAATCCCAGAATTATCCGATCGACCCTTGCAAGATGAATGTCAAGGGTGTCATCAGTGAGATAGATATCATCCACATAGGATAATGCCTCAGAATCAAGCTCGTGCAAGATTGATGTTACACGGGCCGAAAACAGTCCTGGGCTGTTTTTATAGCCTTAGGGTAAACGACAAAAGCGTTTCTGAGAGCCAAAGGTAAATGCACTTAGGTCTCTACTTTCATGTGCTAAATTCTGGCAGAAAAATCCATTAGATATATCCAATGTAGTTTTGTATTTTTTACGCACTATATTATTAATCAGCGCTGTGCTGTGTGAATTTTGTATAGCATATGTGCGTGTATGACTATTCAAGTGTCTATAATCAACCACTATTCTATATGAATGATCAGGTTTCGCAACGGGAAATAGCGGATTATTCATTGCCGATGTACAGGGCTCAATTACTCCCTGGTATTCAAGTTGTGACAGTATCTCCGTCACTGGAGCTTTTGCTTCATGTTTAACAGGGTATTGTGGCTGCGGATGTGGTGTAGACCGCACGGGAATAACATGACAAGGAGAGTCCTTGTCCCAACCTACATGATTACAGTATAATGCAGGTGCCTGCGCTAAAGCCCATTCAGCAGCATAGGCTTTTTTGTCTGCCTCCGGAACAAGATCGGAGAAAGAAGGCAAAATGACATCTTCCCCATGTGGGAGCTTGCGGACATGTTCAGGTGGCCAGTCTCTCTCGGCCAACAGGATATCACTAGTAAGTTCATCCCAGAATATTACACTAATAATGCGTTCCACATCTCCCTCTATCTGAATTGTTAAATCATAAACCCGATCGGGTGGGAGACCGCGGCCATCTGCCGTTTCAACTGCGATGTAAGCGCTAGTTGCTGTCGCAACCAGATGATCTTTCAGACTCTGGCGACATATCGTGACCTCTGCCGCGCTGTCAAACAGAGTCACTGCCCACCTCTTGTTCCTCAACAGTGTTCTCAATACTACTGGCATTTTTAACGGTCAGTGCTGCCACTTTCTTCTTTTTAAATTGTGGCTTTTGCTGAGTAGTCTTTTCTTCTTTTTTAATGGTAGACTGCGGCGAGGACGTGAATCAGTATATCTGTCTGGAGTTCTAATGTTATCCTTATTCCTGAGATTATACCTCCTTTCGGAGTACTCCGGATGTGGAGAATCAGCTCTTTTATTTCTCCTATCTTTGAAATCTTTTTGTTTGTCCCAGCGCTTTTTAGAGCCCTCTTGTGCTTGCTTTGTACCTTCCTTATGGGTGGTACTCAGTATGTCCAATTTTTTAGGTTTGGCTCCCAGCCCATCCCGTCCTATACTAGTATAGGTATCAGATATTATTTTCGGTAGTAGATGGTGTAAAAGTGGATTCTCAGGTAAGAAGAAGAGTACAGAGGAGTACCAAAGAAGATGGCTGCAGGTTCTTGCGTGGTGCAGGAGGTGTCCCACGTCGAGTTGTTGGAAGCAGGCTGTTTGCGTCGCTGGATTCCGCTAACAAGCCTTGGTTCATGCAAGTTCGCGGTTTGCGTCAAAGTGGAGCTGCCTGGACCCAGGAGAGACCTGGGGGTCTCAACTCTGACTGAGGAGATAGAGGGGGCTCTCAGCACTGTAGAGAGCCCACAGAAGACCAGGCAGCACCTACAGGACAAAAGGACAAAGAGGATGCAAAGTGCAGTCGTCGCAGCACAATAATAGAAGGTCCCATGCCGCCAGAGAACAACTCATCGAGTTGTGCGTCGCAGGATGGAGTGCTGGGGACCTGGGTTACACTGTGCACGAAGGATTCTTGGAAGAAGTGCACAGAAGCCCAAGGAGCTGGAGACGACGCAGTGCACAGGGGTACTGTCACAGCACGGGGAGGCAAGCCCTTACCTCCACCAAATTTGGATAGTTGGACATTAGGACAGTCTGGGTCACGTCGGTCAACCACCTGTGTTCCAGGGAGCATGCTCATCAGAAGAAGAAGAGTTCCAGAGTACCGGGTGTCGTCGCAGAAAGGTGCCTGCTGAAGCAGGGAAGTGCCTCCATCGCTCCACAGGAGATTCCTTTGATTCTTCTGTTGCAGGGTGAAGACAGGCGGTCCTCAGAGTGTGCACACCTTGGAGATTGTTGCAAATGCTGGCTGGAGCTGAAGTTGCAGGTCACTCGAGTCGCCCTGGATACTTTGTTGCAGTTATAGCGGTTCCTGGAGCAGTCTGCGGTTGATCCGACGGTCAGAAGCTGAAGCAGAGCATGCAGAGGCTCCCTGGAGGAGTCTTGCAAGTTGTTTTGCTTTTCACTAGTGACTGAGCTGAAATACTCATGCACTGACAAAAAATCTCTGGAATGCATTTCTTAGTCCAAAGAAGACATTTATTATTTTACTATGCAAGGTTCCTAAAAGGAGATTAGCATGTTGAAAACACACGTTTAAAAATAGTCAAAACAATGAAATGAAAACATACACAACTGATTCTCCACTGCAATATACACAGCAAATATATGTATCTATATTATAATGCAAAGCAAATAATTAATAAAAATGTGTCACCGTAGGACCTGTCAGGTGCTTCATCTTTCTCCTGCCAGCAAGCCGATGACCCTGTTCGACTCCGAAAGAGAGAGAGAGAGAGAGAGAGATCTCTACCCTCACGGGAAATCTATATCAGGCATCCGACGTCTGAATCCTGATTGAGGTCTCTGAATCCCCTACTGTTAAACTGGATCTCTTTTATATCTAAAAAATGAAGAAGGAGCTTTCTGGAAAACCCCCTCAAGTTGTGCAAGAAGTATTCAAACATGCTGGCTAGTTTAGGTATGCTTTGAAAATAACATGTTGGAATTAGGCCACAATCCCAAGATGTCAAGTCAAAGCAAGGCCATTCCTTGCCATCTGAGTACATTCTTATCAGCCAAAGCCCTTGGTGGGAATTAATACGAGAACAAGACAGAATGCACAGTTTACAATGTGGAAAATTACGGCCTTTAACATGGCAGTGTCTAATAAAGTCAATAGGCAGAATGAAGCTAAAGCTAAACTGAATACAAAATGGATTCTGTAACTGGTGATCACTGGACAGCTAAGCCAGGTGCAAAGTGGTGCAACACGAAGTCAGTGGTCAAAACACACATTTCACTACACAAGATGAATCTAAGGAAACACCCAGAGGAGAGACCCTAAATAGCCCTGAGAGGGGGATTGGCTACCTACCCAGGTATGCACCTATCAGGAGGGGTCTCTGATGTCACCTGCTGTCACTGGCCACTCAGAACATCTCCAGAGTGTCCCCACACCTTGGAAGCCAAGATGGCTAATGCCAGGGACACACTGGAGGAGCTCTAGGCACCACCCCTGGGGTGGTGATGGACAGGGGAGTGGTCACTCCCCTTTCCTTTGTCCAGTGTCGCACCAGAGCAGGGACTGGGGGTCCCTGAACTGGTGTAGACTGGTTTATGCAAGGAGGGCACCATCTGTGCCCTTCAAAGCCTTTCAAGAGGCTCTGGGATGCTACCCCTCCCAAGCCTCTAACACCTATTTCCAAAAGGAGAGGGTGTAACACCCTTCACCCAAATGAAATGCATTGTTCTGCCTTCTTGGGATTGAGCTGGTCAGTCCCCAGGAGGACAGAAACCTGTCTGTGAGGTGGCAGCAGCTGGGGCTGCTGTGGAAACCTCACAGAGCTGGTTTGGCAGTACTGGGGGTCCATGGTGGAGCCCCCAGGTTGCATGGGATTGGCCCCCTAACACAAGATTTGGAATGGGGTAGGCAATTCCATGATCTTAAACACCTCACATGGCCATATTCAGAGTTACCATTGTGAAGCTACATATATGTATTGACATATATGTAGTGCATGTGTGTTATGGTATCCCCACACTCACAAAGTCCTGTGATTTGGCCCTGGGCAGCGTGGGGGCACCTTTGCTAGTGCAAGGGTGCCCTCACACTTAGTAACTCTGCACCTAGCCTTCAGTAAATGAAGGTTAGACATATAGGTGACTTATAAGTTACTTAAGTGCAGTGAAAATGGTTGTGAAATAGTGTGTGCACTATTTCACTCAGGCTGCAGTGGCAGTCCTGAAGAAAGGTTTGTCTGAGCTCCTTATGGGTGGCAAAAGAAAAGCTGCAGCCCATAAGGATCTCTTGGAACCCCAATGCCCTGGGTAACTAGGTACCATATACTAGGGACTTATAAGGGGGGTCCAGTGTGCCAAATGGAATTGGAATATGAGGTCACTATACTATAGTGACAAATTTGGTAAGTAGAGAGAGCATAAGCACTGGAGTTCTGGTTATCAGAACTTCAGTGACACAGTAAAGCATACTGACAACACACACAAAGGCCACAAACTATGAGCACTAGGGTCCTGGCTAGCAGGATCCCAGTGAGACAGGCAAAACACCCTAACAAATAGGGTTTTAACTATGACCACTGGGGTCCTGGCTAGCAGGATCCCAGTGAGACAGTAAAAACACACTGACACACACTCACAAACAGGCTAAAAGTGGGGGTAACCATGCTAAAAAGAGGCTATTTTCTCACACACTCATCAAGAGTGAGACTGCCAGTTTTAGAAGTTGGGGTGACCTCTCACTCACACCAGATTAGATGAAGAAAGTAATGTAGCAACTGCTCTAGTGCAAGCTACGAAAGCGGGCCCATGCTTGTTGGATAGAAATAATGAGCAATAATGAAAGCTCCGTGGGTCCTTCAGGTACCTGGGCCACTGTGTCACTACATCTGCTGTGCAATTGATAATTATGCCTGATAGTTTTCGTATGCAACATCCTTTTTTATTTGATGTCTGATCATTTATAAAAAGTTGTAGTGGGTGAAGGGTGAATAGGGTGTTTGTGAACTCCTCATGAGTACTCTTTCGTATTTGTACTTCCCATTACCTTTCTCCACCTTCCCTACCGACGCCACACTATTTCCTTACTATTTCATTGACCATCTGGGCTTACCACCTTCATTTTCAAATGATCCAATGGTGGCCTCTCTGAGCCCATGTGCATTAATGGACCTCTCTGACTAGGGACCTCTCTGTCCGATACCTGTCACTCTCCTAATAGGCTGAACTCTGCTGCCAACCTGAACGTGGCACACAGAAGCTTATTAAGATGTGCCACGTTTGGAGCTAATAACCAGTCAGCAAGAAGCCAAAGGTGAATAAATCTCCATAACCTACGACGTAATATGTGAGACTGTATTCACTTTTACTCGTGTGAGCTTTTTTGTCTCCTTTTACATCTGCCATTAGCTAAGACCTTTTGATTTTACTACAATTGTATATGTAATATATTAATTTATAGGTGTTGTCAGTCAGCCCTCTTCATCCATTGGGCTATGTCATTCACATTTTTCATCAGCCATTACAACATATAGCATGGGGTAAATGCTCAGTCTACTTCAGCCATGGACTAACTTCATTGTTAGTGATGGCATAATTTTCTTTCACAAAAAGCACATCTGCACTCAAAGTAGTTCTTTTCAGTAGCAGGGACTACCATGGCAATATGTATATTTTGCAGTCAAAAAAGATTTTAGCTTTTAGCCAGTGGTTGTAATATATTCAGGACCAATGAAATTATGCGATTTTACAGCCATAGGGATTTGTTTAGCTTAATTATAGATTTGAGGCATTTGCCACATAATCCATCATCTGCCTAACAATCTGCAGACAGACATTAGCAAAAGAAAACATTTGTTGCTAGCTCAAACTGATCAAAAGTTACTTGAAACCTAGTGACACATGTTGTTGCTCAATAGGAGGCCCATTGGAAAGGTTGACTAGTCCTCCCTCTGATGCTCATTTCTGATTTTGGGAGTTAAACTGATTCCAGTGGGTTGAGAGCTTTGACCAGATGGTGTTGACCTACGTAAAAATGGCAGAATAAGGAAGCAATACTATCACCAAATATGCCACGTTACACCAGATAATTTGCCTTTTCATGCATAATTTAGTCTACCCTGTCATACCATTTAGCCCTTCCCTAATGCATAATTCCAGTGACCCTGTTATATGAGACAATTCATAAAATTACAAAATGTGAAAAAACAAAGCAGCACCACTAAAATGTGTGTTTTTTATTGAATTTGCATTGGGAAATTAAATTAGAGCAAACTCAAACTCACACACAAGAGGCACCAATGTTCTGCTCTGGCCAGATAAGATGGAACCCAGGTGTTAATGTTGAAAGACTGCTCTGCTTGCATGGGCTGCGCTCTGGTGTCTGTTGTGGGGCACGGTCTGTCCTAAACTTCTCTCAGCTGATATAAAGAACTTTAAGTGACTCTGTGTCAAAGGTATGAATGTCTCTGGAGCTGAGCCAGGGCGAGGCGGGCAATTATCTCAGAATCATACATGCTAAAGAACCAAACCTTTTTTTAAGCCAATAATGGTTTTACTTTAACTGTCTCCAGCCTAAATTTGCTTCTGTTTCCATAGAAGTCAACAGGGGAAATACATTCCTCTGATTGTCTTTTCAAAAACTCCCACTATCCTGTGCTCAAATGTTGGCATGTATGCATACACGCCAATTGACCCAATTTCACAAGATACATTTGTAGGGGTGACCAGATGTCCTGCATTTCCCCGGACAGTCCTGGTTTTTAGAGGACTATCCCGGTTTCCCGACGCTTCTCTGAATTTTAAACAAATGTCCCGGTTTTTTGGGACAAAGGTCAGATCATTAAATAAATGTCCCGGTTTTGGGGACAAAGGTCAGATCATGTAGGGAAGCGTAAGCAAAGTATGAAATAACTAAAGTAATTTATCTGTTACTGTCAGGCAACAAAGTCCCTTGTCTGCTCCCAACAGAGAGATGGAGTGGGGTGCAGAGAGAGGTGGGTGGGGGCGGGTTGGGGGTGCAGGGTGGGAGGTCAAGCCATAGCTAATTTTATATATGTAGTCGTGTAAATCTGTGTGTGTGCGTGTGTTTATATATATATATATATATATATTTATATATATATATAAATACAAGAAAGAAGTGACTCAAACAGATGATCTCATTAAAGAACAAAAATATATTTCTCCTACAACGTTTCAGATTCCGCCTTCCTCAGGTAGTACAAGTTCTTGTACTACCTGAGGAAGGCGGAAGCTGAAACGTTGTAGGAGAAATATATTTTTGTTCTTTAATGAGATCATCTGTTTGAGTCACTTCTTTCTTGTATTTATATATATATATAAATATATATATATACATATATAAACACACGCACACACACAGATTCTTGTACACGCACACACAAGTTCTTGTACTACCTGAGGAAGGCGGAAGCTGAAACGTTGTAGGAGAAATATATTTTTGTTCTTTAATGAGATCATCTGTTTGAGTCACTTCTTTCTTGGATATTACATTTTCTTGTGGCTCTTTGTATCCTTTGGGATCCAGATTTTTGCCCTGGCTGGCTGTTGTTTTCTTGTGATCCTGCATCTTCCAGTATATATATAAATACACATATATATCAATTAATCAGGAATAAAAAAAATTCTAGCTTACACGTCAAGAATTTCCAATTCTATTAAGGACACGGAGGCGAGGATTATGCTATCTCTTTCTTTACTGAAATAATCACAGCAGCCAATGAAATCACAACAAATAAAAACTACATTTCCCAAGATGTCCAAGTCCTTGCATCACATGCACCAATCACCTAATGTGACCTTAGCCTTTATAAGTCTTAACCTCAAACGTCATATCCTCTTTCTTTGATCAAACCAATAACTTTAAACTCTTTTCCAACGACCTTCTTCTGCAATGGATGATTTGAAACTTCATCCTTGAATGGAACGTCCAACAAAAGATAAACCAGACTGATCCTCAAGTCGGCTTCTTACTCATGGAAGGAATGAACTTCTAAAGCGCAGATACCAGGATGTAACCATCATGAATTCTTCTGATCCAAACCTGGAATAAGTGATAGATAAAGGAAGGTAATATCTCACAGTGGTAGAAAAAATCAACCACAAAACTTTCCCAATTCAATCCCCAATATATCACACTGGGAGGGTATAAATGAATAGGGTTCATAAACATATAAATACAAAAACCTTTATTCATTAGAGGGTGGGATAATCCTCGCCTCCGTGTCCTTAATAGAATTGAAAATTCTTGACGAGTAAGCTAGAATTTTTTTTATTCTATATCAGGACCGGAGGCTCGGAATATGCTAGTTCAAAGCTGACCCATAACAACAGAGGCCACATCCATCACAGGCTTAAAATAAAACTTAGGAAAAGTACCTTCAGACGACCAGTCTGCTGTTTTCATAATGTCCTCCAGACTAGAACATAAAGTAAATGATTTTTACGCCATGGCTCTTCTAACTGAATGAGCTCTGAAATGACTGGTATCAATACCTGCTTCATTCATTAACCATTTTATCCACCTCGCAAGAGTGGCAGAGGAAACTGGTTTAAATGGCTTCTGTAAAGCAATTAACACTTGCCCATTCATGTTTTGTCTAAACTCCTCTGTAACCAATTCATAATCTTTAAGGCATTGTACCACACATAACTTTGAATTGTCTGGAAACCAAGGATATGATACTGACCTGCAATTAGTCTTAGTTCTCTTGGAAATATTAAAGGTAACACCTTCCGGAGAGTAAATTCTACCAGATAAGTTTAATGCTCTAACATCTGAAACCCTCTTACATGAGACTAAACATAGCAATATAGTCAACTTGGCTGAAAGCTGTTTGCGAGATAAAAATTTGTTACTGGGCCAAGAATCTATAAATCTTAACACAATGTTCACATCCCAAAGAACAGAATATTTGGCCTGGGGGGGTTCGAAAAACGAATATCTCTCAACAGCTTACATACAAGGGGATGTTCTCCTACCAGTTTACCATCAATGTGTTTATGACCAGAAGAAATCGCTGATCTGAAATTATGAATTGTCCTATAGGCCAGACCTGAAGAAGCTAGTTCAGCCAAAAAATTGAGAATGAAATCAATACTTGACTCCAAGGGATTAACACCACTTCCATTGCACCAACTATCCCATCTACGCCATGCAGAAGCATACCTCTTGCGGTTGCTAGATGCCCAGGCCTGTTTGATATAGTTTTCAGCTTGTTGCGAAAGTCCTGGGGTTTTCCATCTTGTCCTGAAACCCTCCATGCCATCAACGTTAGAGTCCCCGATACAATCAAGGGATGTTGAATGCCCTCCGGAGTCAACAACATGTTCTGACGAGGAGGAATGAGCAATGGCAGAGCACATGCTAATTGAAGTGCAATAGGGAACCAAGGCTGAGACCTCCACAATGGGGTGACCAAGATCAGATCTGCCTTCTGCCTCCGAACTTGAGACAGGACCCTGGGAATCAAGAGAAATGGAGGGAACACATAACCCAGAACAAGGCACCAATTCTGTAAAAAGGCATCTGTTGCTATAGCCAGTGGATCTGGTCTCCAACTGTAGAACTTCGGGGTCTGAGTGTTGAGGCGAGACGCAAAGAGATCTATCTCGGTACACCCCCATTCCTGGACTATCTGTTGGTAAATCATTGGATCCAGTCTCCAATCGCTGGGATCCGTCAGGTATCTGGAGTTCCAATCTGCTATTGTGTTCTGATCTCCCGGAAGATATTCTGCCAGTACCACTAACCTGTGACTCAAACAGTAATGCCAGAACTCCTTGGCTATCTCCGCAAGAACCCTGGATTTCATTCACCCCAACTTGTTGACATAACGCACTGCCGAAATATTGTCCATTCTCAGAAGAATGCAGCAGTCTGTCTTGTGAGGGGATAAGCTCTTTATCGCAAAAGAGCCCGCTAGAAGTTCTAAGCAATTGATGTGGAGATCTTGCTCCTTCAATGACCAACGGTCCCCTGTCACTACCGAGCCGCAGCGGGATCCCCAACCCCACTGGCTGGCGTCTGATTTTATGACAATTTCTGGATGAGATCCGAATATGGCTCTGCCATTCCATGCTTCCATGTGGTGGAGCCACCACTGAATCTCTTCCTTGACCTCTGGGGTCAAAGGAATCAAAGCTGAGTAACTCAAACCCTGTCTCAAGTACTGGATCTTCAGACTCTGTAGAGATCGATAATGCAAGGGGGCAGGAAAAATTGCCTGAATGGAGGAGGCTAACAGGCCCACCAGACGAGCAATGCTCCTTAGAGAAATTGTCGGACTGATTAACGCCGATCTCAACTCCCTCTTGATGTTGCGAATTTTTGACGCAGGAAGAATCAATTGCGAGTGAATCGAATCGATCTTGAAACCCAAAAACTCTATCACTTGGGATGGTTTCAACAATGACTTCTGCGCATTGATAAGGAAACCTAAATCCTGTAACAAACTGATTGTCCAATTCAAATGCGTCAACAAAGTCAGGGAGTCTTGAGCCATCAATAAGATGTCGTCCAGATAGATGATAAGGCGAACACCCTTGGTTCTCAACCATTCCACCACTGGTCTCAACAGTTTTGTGAAACACCATGGGGCCGACGACAGGCCTAACGGGAGAGCCGTGAACTCCATCCAATGACCTTTCCAATGAAATTGGAGGAATCTCCTGTGAGGGGCAATAATCGGAATTGAGAGATACGCATTCTTTAGATCTAACCGAACCATCCAGTCCCCTTCTAAAAGGATATTTCTCAACATGTGAATCCCTTCCATCTTGAAGTGTCTGTAAACTATCCAAGAATTGAAGTCTTTTAAATTCAACACCAGACGATGACCTCCTCCCTTCTTGTCTACTACAAAGATGGGATTGCAGAACCCGGAAGGGTGAGGGGTTGAAAAAATTACAGCTCCTTTGTTTAATAAAGCTTGCACCTCTAAATCTATAAAAGTCTGATTTTCTCGGGAAAAACTCATATTTACAGACGGGGATAATTGGATCGGAGTGCTGATAAACTCCAGATGAAAACCTGTCACAGTCTGAAGAACCCAAGGATCCCCAGAGATCTCTTTCCATTTGCCCACAAACAGTCTCACTCTTCCTCCAAGCATAGCTTGTGAATGGTGAATAATGCTTACCGGTAAAGGAGGAGTCTTGTATAGCTTCTTGTTGACCTCTGCGGTGCCCCCTGCGGAATCTGGAGCGGGAGGGGTAGAAAGTGGCATCCGATTGGTCTCCAGACAAGTTACCTCTACCTCTCGGGTAATAGTTTTGGGGACTGACAAAACTACCTCGGACGGGCATTCGTCCGCCATAACGCCCAGCCCTGATAAAAAGGCCTCTCCTAAAAACATTTTTGAGGGACAACTGAGCCTTATCAAGGGTAAAGAAAGTAGAGCAAAATTTTGCCAGTTCTTTAATGAAGGACGAGCCAAAAAGTAGGCCTTCTGCCGCCGGTCCCACTTCTGAAGATGCTAAATCTACTAATTTAGGAACCATCCGCATGAGTATAGACTTTCTGCGCTCGGTGGAAATAGCACAATTAGTGTTACCTAACAGGCACACCGCTCTCTGAGCCCAGCCTAAAAGGACGTCTGTGTTAACAGGGGTGCCCGACTCTTTGGAAGCGACAGCCAAATCTAAGATTTATGTTAGCGGGCCTGACATGTTGAGCAATTTATCTTGACAGAGGCGGCAAGATCTGTCTAAACCTTTTTTGGGATCTTTCGCGAATTTTTTCAAAAAGGTTACCATAGTTGGGTCAATTTCTGGAGTGTCCGTCACATTATTGTCCAGATCTGGTCTAGGGCATTCCGCCTTAAGGCGAGAGAGCGAACCTCCTTATCAAAGCTTCTTCTTATGTTTGCATGTACATATTGAGCAACTTCCGAAGTTGGAACCCAATTAGAGGACCTAGGGTGCATAATATCTGAAGGGTCAAAGTCTAACAAATGAAGGGTCGGAGGTTGTTTTTTTGCTTTTTTAGTAGGAGCTGGTTCGTTTAAGTTATCCGAATCAGGATCGTTAGAATCCCCAGAAGAGGAGGAATCCTGTTGAGTGCTATAATTATGTTCCGCACTCCTTTTCTTATGCAGTTTTTCAAACATATCTGCATGCAAATCTCCAGAAGGATCATCCCTTACCAGGTTCTTAGATTTATCCTTGGACTTTGAGGGTACCTTAGGAATAGTCTCTTCTGAGAGGGGGGAGGCATTGTCAGCCATCCAGCCCTGAGATTGGGCGTATTCTAACAATTGCCCTGAGAATGGGCCAAGCGCTCCCTCCAAGGCATCATTAACTGACTGTTGCACTCTGGAATCTAGTGCCTCAACCAAATTCACCTCCAATTGGTTGCCAGTATCGTCAGGGTAGTACCCTGTGTCCTGTTCACTCCACTGAGCCATAGGTATTATTAATAAGCTCACAACACAGTCAGAAAAAACAAAGGGGGAGTGAAAAAACCCTTACAGGCACTTTAAAATATATATAAATATATAAACATAAATATAAACATATAAATGTAAATGTGGAGGAAGCTGCCTGTAAACAACACTCTAGGCACAGCCTTATATCGATTTTACAACCCAGCAAGGATTTAAGCTGGGCGGCAGGGAGGTGCCTTAACTCTCTGTATACTAAATTAAACAACCATCGATGCCCAGCGCGCTGCTCAGAACGAGCAGATCTCCTTGAAGAACACAGGGAAAGGAGATTGGCTCGTCAGAAACGCGCGCGCACGGCAACCCTCGTTGCCATAGTAAACAGACTACGCGCTAGGCGCGTAGAGCACTCCCGCTCCGCTCCACAACAAAAGGGGCAATCAATCAATGTCAAAAATCGGCGGAGAGCCGATTGAAAGTTAAAAAACAAAGTGGAAAGCGAGCGGAATTGCGTCGCTTGCAAAGTAAGTAAATACTAATATAAGATTGACTCAATGCATACAATATAAGCCATAGAGAGAGAAAATGTTACTTACCTGCTGCGAAGGTTAAGGTTAAGACTTATAAAGGCTATGGTCACATTAGGTGATTGGTGCATGTGATGCAAGGACTTGAACTTCTTGGGAAATGTAGTTTTTTGTTTGTTGTGATTTCATTGGCTGCTGTGATTATTTCAGTAAAAAAAGAGATAGCATAATCCGAGCCTCCGGTCCTGATATAGAATTTGGAAAAGCACACTACTCACCCTTGAGGGTCTCAAGGCGTTGTATAGGCACACATTCACAAAGCTACACACATTAAAAAAAAAAAAAAAGGGACAGGACAGATATAAGTGAGAGTAAAGTCTTTAGTCCTTCTTTTATGTCTGATTTGTCCCGGTTTTTGCTCCTCAAAATCTGGTCATCCTAACATTTGTGGTTAATGGAAATTCAGCAGAGGGACACCGCTCAAGGACGTTCCATTTTCTGAATGCACATTCACAATATAGTTAATCAACTGATTTAAGGCGTAGTAGACTGCCTTATGAGAGCAGCCACTTCCGGTGAGTCGCCATTTTGAAAGTAAATCACGTCGCCGACCACAAACTAGAGCTGTAATCCCATTGGTTCACTGCTATTCCGTTGTCTACGTTGAATGGTTCCCTCCTCCCGGATACGGCAAACTTCCACACGCGCCGTCTAGTGTTTACGATTTCTAGGGGCGGGGTCCGAGTCATATGCTGTTCCCTACAGCCTGGCTGTGTTGTGACAGGTGTTACTGCCTCAGTGGCCGAGACTGCAATCTGACAGCGTTGTTGCTTTATTCGTTCTAGACCCGAGCCGGTGCCGAGATTCTGAGACCATGGGGATGTGTCTGCCATGCCTTGGAGGAGCTGCTGAAGATATAGTGGAGACTCCCGACCCGGTAAGTACATGCAGCAGAGCCTTTCCCAGAAAGTGTACTGTCACTTGCTGATCTCCTTCACCAAATCTGTGTTTATGTTTAATTTGTATTATTTTCCTTGATTTTCTGTAATTGCTTTGACATGTTCGTTCATAGTCATTACATCTGTATTGACTTTCCCTTTTCATTTTTTACATTATTGAATTTAACGCTAATAGCACATTGTCACTTTCTTATGCAACTGTTAGCGGTTAAATTAATCTTTTGTGCGAACTACTTATAAAACCATGCCCAAACTTTTATGGCACATTAAATTACCTTTGTCGACATTGAATCTTCGTTTCACTGTATTTTCTACTATTCACATGGGGTAACTGATTCTGTTTAATTTATGTCGAATAACATGTATGCTTGTATTTATTGTTTTAATTTTTTTTTTTACATAGTATTCACAAGCCCAATCACTTCGGAGTGAATTACATAGACCAGTGAAAAACATAGAAGTATAGCAATACAGGTCTGTAATACTATCTAGCATGTTCAAAAGGATTGTGTACGGTATAAGCAGATGAACCTGTGCAGAGCTGAGTAAGCACGAAGTGCACAACAAAACCCACTTGTTCCTAGGGTACTGGGTGCCTTCTTCAGAGTTAGAAGCGAGGGAGGCACAATAAGGGGTGACAAGTGCATAACAGAAGTAGGCGACAGAAAGACACGTCAGGTGGCAGGAGAGGATGTGTTGATTGAATAATAGTTCATCTCTCTTTTGAAGTTGGTATTTGAACGGTAGACTTCCAGCATAAATTTAGTTCCTCTTGTGTATCTGCCTTCTGGCTAAAGACCGGATATAGTACTTTGACATGTCAAAGAAACGTCACTGTTTATCTGTCACCAGAAAGACAACATTTGTTTTATCCCTTTCAAGGGGTATTTTGGGAATAAGGGACCAACAAAGACCACTGACACCTTGTGGTGTGTTAAACATCACACCATTTTCCTGGCTTCATGCCTTACAAAACTAAAACCTCACTATACACTTTATTTAATTCCCCCTCTCCCCACTCCTCTACAAAATTCCCTCCCCCGCAACTTAAACGGCAAAGGGTTAAATCTCCTCCTTTTGAGGCTTTCATCCTCCCATCCCGTTTAACTATAACTATTAAACCTGTAACTAATTAAACTTGTTACTGACCCTTAAACTGTGTGCCTCGCCCAGGCGTGCTCCTGCCTACCTGTTCCCTTTCTGTATGGCTCGCTGCTGCCAACAACAATAAACTTGGCTAAAACATGCCAACTTCTGTTTGAAAACCACCACCCAGAAAAGGCGAAGCTTTGCTTCCTCTTTTTCTCCCCCCCATTTCTTTATCTCGCTGTCACCTAGCTGCATGAGGTAAAAACCTAACCCCACTTTCTCTATATGTCACCTTACTAGCGTATACGCAACGTCTGAGCCACCACATCCAGAATGGTCAAGAGGTACAAGTCCATCTCCATGAATGACATATGTACTCCATCCCCCGAAAAACTCAACTGCATTGTATAACAAATCTGTGTGTTCTCTACTCCCTACATTGTTTCTTGTGGTGAATAGAAGTTTCGGTCCACAATAAAGGTATTATAAACAGCTTTAATGGTAATGCGCGACCTAGCGTCCAGCAACTCGGAGAAACAGCAAACTGTCATCTCCCGAATCCACTGAACACAAACATTCTGAAGAGCACGCACCGAACCCAAACACAACATATCCTCTTGCCTTCACATAGACTGTGTACAAAAGGAAATATCTAACATAAAACATAACTTAAACAAAAACAAGTTGTTACTTAATAATACAGTTTTTTAAAAAAAATCAAAAACAATTATAAAACCAAATCACTTCAAAATATAATCTTTAAGATAACCAGGACATCTGCAAGACCTCGTCAATTGCTCACAAACCACTCCTTCTGTTCGAGACTTCTCAATCTCTTGAGTTACACTTTGTGATTCACTCTCTCCAGCCTCAGAAACATAACCCCTACCAGGAGTAGATTCTCTACCTTCATTTCTTACAGCATCAGAATTAGTACTGTGACTTATATCTGACTCACCATCAACACTCCAAAAGAAAGAGCTAGAACATTCATCCTCCACCTGACTCGAAACACATTTCCCCCCCTTCTGATAAAGAGCCACATTTCTCACATTCCACTTCTCTCCTTCCTCAGTCTCAACTTGAAATCTTCCAACCTTCTTCACACGAAAGGGGCCTCTAAATTTTGAAACACCCGCTCTTACTCTACCTGACTTAACCTTGACCCAGTCACCCACACTCAATCCGTGATCATGCTGACAGGGAACACCCGTCTTGTTACTACCACCAGATGCAACCCACTCTTGAAGCCAAGAAGGAATCAATTTCGTCCCCATCGGTCTCCCCCGCATCACACTGAAAGGAGACACACCCATAGTACTATGAATCGTGGAGCGATATGCTCTTACCACATCAATTATCATCTTCTGCACACTACAGTGATTAGCCAAAGTTAGCTGTATAGTTCCCTTGATTAATCTGTTAACCCTCTCAACTATTCCATTACCATGTGGGTAGTACAGAGAAGTCCTGGTGTGTCGCACTCCACATTTCTTCAAGAACAAACACATCTCATTCGAAGTTAACTGAGTGCCATTGTCCGTGATAAGAACCCTGGGAATACCTTCCTCCATGAAAATGTCTTCCAAAACTTTTATGGTCGTGGTAACATCATGTACAAATCTAACCACTAACCATCTAGAGTGAACATCCACAATAACAACAGCAAAGCGCATTTGAAAGGGAACTTCCATTAGTGGACCAATGAAATCCAAACAAATCGTGTGCCAAGGTTTTCCCGGATCTTCAATATGGCCTTCCACCCTACCCACTCCCACTTTCAATCTTTTCTCACTCTCTTTGCATAGTGCACACTGCTCCACCCAACACTTAACCTGCCCATCCAAACCAGGCCACCAAAAATTTTCTTTCACTCTTCTGCTAGTCATCCCCTGGCCCAAATGACCCTCATGAGCTAAAGAAAATAACTTAAACCTCAGTCCCACAGGCGGAACAAAACGTTCCCCTCGCATCAATACACTGTCCCCACAACACGACAGCTCATCCAACACATCCAAGAAAGGCCTGACAGACAGTGGAAGCGTACTCTCCCTTCGAATTCCCAAGGAAACTAATCTAAAAACACTTTTAAGGCAATCATCAACTGCCATCTCATTCTTCCATTCATCCAATGTAAATGTACCTAAACCCCATTCAACAACACTACCAATAGAGGCCACAGCATCATCTGTATCACAAGACTTTACCAACTGGGCATCCACCTTCTCCCAATCCAGAGACAACTTGGACAGACAATCAGCCTGAACATTTCTCCAACCCTGAACATACTCTACACGATACAGATACTCTTGCAATCTTGCAGAAAGTCTAGCTAACCTTGCTGACCCCTTACCAGCACCACCAGCCGATAATATTCTCAATAAGGGTTTGTGATCACTCCTTAAAGTAAACTCCAACCCCCACAAATACGTTCTGAAATGTTCTGTGCCCCAAACAGCCGCTAAAGCTTCCCGCTCAATAACAGAATAGTTCCGTTCCGTTTGTGTCAACGTACGAGACGCAAACGCGACTGTCTTCTCTTGCTTCCCATGAACTTGTGACAACACAGCTCCTAAACCAGTCCCACTGGCATCCACAGTCAGGATAGAACGTAAATTAATATCAAAAGCTGACAAAATACCTGCACTACAAATCTCACCTTTAATACGATTAAAACCATCCACTTGTTCCTCAAGCCAACAAAACTTACTCCCTTTCCTCAACAACTTCCTTAGACACTCAGTCTTGCTCGCAAATGTATGTACAAACTTGGAGTAATACTCCACCAGTCCCAAAAAGGACCTCAACTGGTCTTTGTCAGCTGGTGCAGGTGCAAATTTGATGGCTTCCAACAGGCTTTTCTTCGGTTTAATACTACCTTTAGCAATAGAATACCCAAGATAGTCAATTTCCTCTACCAAGAAAATACACTTCTCCTTATTCAAGCTTAGACCAGAATCTCCAATGATCTTGAGTACTTTCCTCAGTGTGACATTGTGTTCATCAACGGTATCACCCATCACAAGTATATCATCTTGAAAAAATAATACATCCTTGAATTTTCCAAACATCTGACCCATCAATCGCTGAAACACACTCGCAGCGGAAGCCAAACCAAAAGGCATGCGAGTAAATTGGAAGGTACCTTCCGGAGTGACAAATGCTGTGACATGCTTGGAATCAGGATGAAGTCTAATCTGATGATAAGCACTCCTCAAATCTAATTTAGAGAAAAACTTACCATTTTTTACCGCAGATAACAACTCATTTATATTGGGTAAAGGGTAAGTATCTACGACAATGTTCTGATTTACTGACCTCAAGTCCACACATAACCGAACCTTCCCATCCGATTTCCGCGTAATAACAACCGGGGAAATCCATGGAGACACTTCAACCGGTTCAATGATACCCTCAATCAACATGTTGTTAATCACTTTCTTGACTTCCTCTCTTGCCACAAAGGGTATCTTGCGGACTTTATGTTGGATAGGATGGGCATCTTCTCTCAATACTATTCTATGCACGTAGCCCTTTAGACATCCTAATTCTTTTTTAAAGACATCCCTAGCACCTTCCAAAATATCTTCCAAAAGTATATTCGCAACCACCAAAACCTGATTGGACGCTCTGGGACTGATGACAATGTTGAGATCATATTGATGCATCCAACCCAATATAGGTGGGCCCTCAACAGACACATAAACTTTTCCAAGAACTTTCCTACCCCCAAAATGAATTTCCTTCAACATGTAGCCCAGCAACCTAATTTCCACCCCTTGATATCCCCCCGGGGATATATCCTTAGGTAATAACTCTTCATTACCCCAAAAACGTCTAAAAAGACTCTCAGGAATAATGGTGTACAACGAACCCGAGTCCACCATGAGGTTTAGTTGAACCTCCCCAATTAAAAAAAAGGCTGTCGGTCTATAACATCGACGATCACTCACACTCACTTTCACGTTGGAGTCTTGTCCAACCACAAGTACTCTATCCTCACAAGGAGACTCACCACCTTCCTCAACCAAATTTATGCTTGATTTAAACTCCTTAGTACCCCGAGTATTTTCTCTACACACACGGGCATAATGTCCTCTGCGACCACACTTGCGACACTCCTTATTGATGGCAAAACATTTCTTGAAGTCACCCAAGTGCAAAGTACTACCACACCTAAAGCACTCCCTCCCCTTACTTCCACCAAGTATGTTTTTCTTTGCTGCAGTTCCCGTTTCTGGTCTCAAAATTTTAGAATCATTTGTTAAAGCCATAACTTCCACAGTTTTCTCTTTCCTTTCCAGTTCCTTAATACAGCGTTTCGATTCCTCCATCACTTTTGCCAAATCAATTGCTTCTTGTAGCGTGGGATTCTTAGCCGCCCATAGTCTCTCCTGAATTTTTTTATCGCGGCACTGCACAATGAGTTGATCACGTATCAGTTCTTCTGTCATAGTACCAAACTTGCATTTAACAGACAATTCCCTCAACCGCGACACCAAATCATCAATTGACTCATGATGATCTTGAGGTTGTGTGTAAAACTTATACCTAGCTAAAACTAAATTAGTTTCTTTTGCAAACCTGTTCTCCAACCTCTTAATTGCTTCTATATAAATATCGTCCATAGGCTGTCCATTGGGCCCCATACAAGGAGGAAGATATTTAAAAATCCTTTGACCCTCACACCCCAGAGTACTCAAAAGGATAGCTTTTTTCCTTTGAGGAGTATAACCCTGACCATCCAAGGCAACAATGTAATTCTCCAGCATTTCCACCCAATCCTCCCAAGGTAAGACTGGCACCCCTGGAACAGGTAGAAATAAAGGTGGTGGAGAAATATTGGAGTAGTTGGCTGTTAGAAATGGGGTTTTTGGTTGGCAGTTAGGTTGCCCTCTGTCCAAGCAAGAACCCTCACTCTAGTCAGGGTAAGTCACACACAATCCAAAATCAGCCTGTGCTCACCCTCCGGTAGCTTGGCACGAGCAGTCAGGCTTAACTTAGAAGGCAATGTGTAAAGCATTTGTGCAATAAATCATACAACACCATAATATACCACCACAAAAATACACCACACAGTGTTTAGAAAAATATAGAATATTTATCTGGATAATTGTAGGTCAAAACGATCAAAGTTGCAATACGAATTTGTAAAGATATCACTGAAAAGTGATATTAAGAGTCTTTAAGTCTTTAAAAAGCAATAAAGTGTCTTTCAAGCACAGAGTACCTGGTTTCTGGTGGGAAATCTCCTCAGAGGGCCACAGGAGAAGAGATGCGGGGAAAAAGGGGTGTGTGCGTCGATTTCCGCTCAGCACACACAGACTTGCGTCGTTCTTTTCCACGCGGGGAAGTCGGGCGTCGTTTTCCGGCGCGCAGACAGTCTCTTTTTGTGGATCGCGAGGATTACCAGATGTCCCGGGTCTGTGCGTGGATTCTCCTGCTTATTTTCCGGCTGCGCGTCGTTCTGCGGGGCTGCGCGTCGAAGTTTCGATCTCACGGTAGGCGTCGCGTCGATTTCTCCTTGGAAGTCGGGCGGCGTTGACCTTGCGAGGCCGTGCGTCGAAATTTTGGTCTCACGGCAGGCGTCGCGTCGATTTCTCCTTGGAAGTCGGGCGGCGTTGTCCTTGCGAGGCCGTGCGTCAAAGTTTCGCACTCACGGTAGGCGTCGCGTCGATTTCTCCTTGGAAGTCGGGCGGCTTTGTCCTTGCGAGGTTGTGCGTCGAAGTCTCGATCGTCCCGAGGGCGTCGCGTTGATCAGCGTCGGTGTGCGGCGTTTTTCTCGCCGCGAAACAAGCTGTGCGTCGAAATTTTCGGCGCACGGAGCGTCCACGTGAAAGGAAGAAGTCTTTTTGGTCCTGAGACTTCAAGGAACAGGAGGCAAGCTCTATCCAAGCCCTTGGAGAGCACTTTCACAGCCAGACAAGAGTTCAGCAAGGCAGCAGGGCAACAGCAAGACAGCAGTCCTTTGGGGAAAGCAGACAGGTGAGTCCTTTGAGCAGCCAGGCAGTTCTTCTTGGCAGGATGTAGTTTCTGGTTCAGGTTTCTTCTCCAGCAAGTGTCTGATGAGGTAGGGCAGAGGCCCTGTTTTATACTAAGTTGTGCCTTTGAAGTGGGGGTGACTTCAAAGAGTCTCTAAGAAATGCACCAAGTTCCCTTTCAGCTCAATCCTGTCTGCCAGAGTCCCAGTAGGGGGTGTGGCAGTCCTTTGTGTGAGGGCAGGCCCTCCACCCTCCCAGCCCAGGAAGACCCATTCAAAATGCAGATGTATGCAAGTGAGGCTGAGTACCCTGTGTTTGGGGTGTGTCTGAGTGAATGCACAAGGAGCTGTCAACTAAACCTAGCCAGACGTGGATTGAAGGGCACAACAAGATTTTAGGGCAAAGAAATGCTCACTTTCTAAAAGTGGCATTTCTAGAATAGTAATATTAAATCCGACTTCACCAGTCAGCAGGATTTTGTATTACCATTCTGGCCATACTAAATATGACCTCCCTGCTCCTTTCAGATCAGCAGCTGCCACTTCAACAGTGTAGGAGGGCAGCCCCAATGTTAGCCTATGAAGGGAGCAGGCCTCACAGTAGTGTAAAAACGAATTTAGGAGTTTTACACTACCAGGACATATAACTACACAGGTACATGTCCTGCCTTTTACCTACACAGCACCCTGCTCTAGGGGATACCTAGGGCACACATTAGGGATGACTTATATGTAGAAAAAGGGGAGTTCTAGGCTTGGCAAGTACTTTTAAAGGCCAAGTCGAAGTGGCAGTGAAACTGCACACACAGGCCTTGCAATGGCAGGCCTGAGACAAGGTTAAGGGGCTACTGAGGTGGGTGGCACAACCAGTGCTGCAGGCCCACTAGTAGCATTTAATCTACATGCCCTAGGCACATGTAGTGCACTCTAATAGGGACTTACAGGTAAATTAAATAGTCAATCATGGATAAACCAATCAATAGTACAATTTACACAGAGAGCATATGCACTTTAGCACTGGTTAGCAGTGGTAAAGTGCTCAGAGGTCAAAAGCCAACAACAACAGGTCAGAAAAAATAGGAGGAAGGAGGCAAAAAGTTTGGGGATGTCCCTGTCAAAAAGCCAGGTCCAACATGACCCCCCACCAGCCTAAAGCCAGGGGAGAACAATCACTATCCTGATGTACTTCCCTGTTTGAGGCGACAGAACAAGGACCCAGGCCCACAACAGCAGGGGCATGCTCCAGTTCTTCGCCTTCCTGACTCCAATTGGATCCCTCTGTCCATACTCTCAGGGCCCACTAAGCCCATCCATGGGGAACCTTTCTCCTTTCCTGCGGATCCCATCTGTGCAGCACCTAACCTGACATTGCTCACAGATGTATCCCAGGAGCAGGATAGTACCACCAGGACCAACACAGTGGTGTTACCCATTCTATCCCCGGGGTGTGACACTTGTCCCCTCCCCAGGGATAACTCTGTCCACCCGGACAGCAAGCCACAGTGATTACTGACAGCTGCCAGGGATGAGAGCCAGGCCCCAGGCCTCTCAAAGCTCTCCAACCACTGTGGCTGTGGAGAGTGGGGGGCGGTAGCCCCAGGTGCTGGGCACCCTTTAACCACTCTCCCTTCCACCAGGTCAGGGATGACAGCCTGAACCTGGTCCTTCCCTCTGGGGCTTTGTACCCTCCCTCCTGGAGCGGTACCCCCAGAGTCCAACATGGCCAGGGGGCTTACAGAAGTCGCCCTGTACCATTCCTCCACCAGTGCAGGGCTGTTAACCTGCCACTGGCCCTCCAACCTGGGGTCTGTGCCTTCAGGTTGGACTAGGGCCCGGGGTGAGGCTTCCCTCCCCCTGCCCTCCCTTCTGGGGTCCAGCACCCTCCAACTAGGAGTGGCCTCCTCAGAAGACAACATGGTAGGGGCACTGTTATCAGTAGCCCCTCCCTCCAGTTCCGGGGGGACACCCTGAACCTGGTCTTCCAGCCCAGGGTCTGTACCCTCAGACTGGATCACCGCCTGGCAAACCAGGACTTCCTGGGAGGCACACCTACCCCCCACCAGGTCAGAGTTTAACCTCTGCACCTGCCCATTCAACTCAGAGTCACCACCCTGAGGTTGAACAATTGCCTGGCACGCCAGGACTTCCTGGAGGGCACACTGACCCTCCACCAGGTCAGAGTTTAACCTCTGCACCTGACCATTCAACTCAGAGTCACCACCCTGAAGTTGAACAATTGCCTGGCACACCAGGACTTCCTGGAGGGCACACTGACCCTCCACCAGGTCAGAGTTTAACCTCTGCATCTGACCATTCAACTCAGAGTCACCACCCTGAAGTTGAACAATTGCCTGGCGCACCAGGACTTTCTGGGAGGCACACCTACCTCCCACCAGGTCAGAGTTTAACCTCTGAGCCTGGTTCCCCAACCCAGGGTCACCACCCTGAGGTTGGGCAATTGCCTGGCACGCCAGGACTTTCTGGGGGGCACACCTACCCCCCACCAGGTCAGAGTTTAACCTCTGAACCTGGTCATCCAACCCAGAGTCAACACCCTGAGGTTGGACAATTGCCTGGCACAGCAGGGCTTCTTGGGAGGCACACCTACCTCCCACCAGGTCAGAGTTTAACCTCTGAACCTGGGTATCCAACCCAGAGTCAGCACTCTGAGGTTGAACAATTGCCTGGCACGCCAGGACTTTCTGGAGGGCACACTGACCCTCCACCAGGTCAGAGTTTAACCTCTGAACTGGGCCATTCAACTCAGAGTTACCACCCTGAAGTAGAACAATCGCCTGGCACGCCAGGACTTCCTGGAGGGCACACTGACCCTCCACCAGGTCAGAGTTTAACCTCTGAACCTGGTTCTCCAACCTAGGGTCACCATCCTGAGGTTGGACAACTGCCTGGTACACCAGGGCTTTCTGGGGGGCACACCTACCCCCCACCAGGTCAGAGGTTAACCTCTGAACCTGGATATCCAACCCAGAGTCACCACCCTGAGGTTGAACCATTGCCTGGCAGGCCAGGACTTTCAGGGAGGCACACCTACCTCCCACCAGGTCAGAGTTTAACCTCTGAGCCTGGTTCTCCAACCCAGAGTCACCACCCTGAGGTTGGGCAATTGCCTGGCACCCCAGGACTTTCTGGGAGGCACACCTACCTCCCACCAGGTCAGAGTTTAACCTCTGAACCTGGCCATCCAACCCAGAGTCGACACCCTGAGGTTGGACAACTGCCTGGCACGCCAGGACTTTCTGGGGGGCACACCTACCCCCCACCAGGTCAGAGTTTGACCTCTTCACCTGGTAAGCCAACCCAGAGTCACCACCCTGAGGTTGAGCCATTGCCTGGCATTCCAGGACTTTCTGGGGGGCACATCTACCCCCCACCAGGTCAAAGTTTAACCTCTGAACCCGGTTATCCAACCCAGAGTCACCACCCTGAGGTTGAATCTTTGCCTGGCATGCCAGGACTTCCTGGGGGGCACTCTCACCCCCCACAAGGGACACGCCGTCCCCAAGGGCCACACAAGAGTCTGGTTGGCGCAGGTCTCCCGACCTCTGCCCATCCGGCAGAGTCTGGGTTTCCCCCAAACCAGAAACGGTCTCACCTGGGTCATTCCTGGGGGGCTCTGCTCTCAGAGCTGACCCCTGACTTTCAAGATCCTCCACTGGGGTCTGCCACCCCCTCTCAACCCTATGTCTGGACTTCTGCACCCCCTCACTAGGAGTGGTACTGCCAGACACCAGAACTGTTGGGATGCTGTCTACAGTCATCCCCCCAAGTTCTTCTGACACTGTGGGGCTTCCCTCAAAAGGTGGCCCTACGGTACAGGTTAGGCTCTGAGACCTACCTGGGACACTACAATCCTCTCCCACCTCACTTGGTCGGGAACCACCTAGACCACTCCCTTCAGGAGCACCCCCAAATGCCTCTTCAGACTCTCTGGTACTCACCCAAAAGTCTGCCTCCACTGTAAGTTCCCTGGGGTCAGAGAACTCACACTCCACCTGGTGTTGGCGTAGCTCTGGAAAATAAGGACCAGACATATGCTCTCCAGCAATTACATCACTCTGCCCTTCACATGTATTAACCACAGTACCCTTCACCCAACCACCTAGTAACTCAGCCTTGGAAAAGCACTCTACATCACCCTCTTGAGACTGGTGAGACAGTTTCTGTCTGTCCCTGACACTCAACCCAAACTCTTCTGGGATGTCTCTACACTCTATATCCAGGACGTCCACCAGGGGGGAACCCTTTTCTCTGTCACTCTCTGCTAGAGTCAGTAAAGTGTCCCTCCCCCCAGTAGGAATATGACTCCCTGTGCCAGTTCCCCAATTCTTCTCAGGGACCCTGTGCATAACGGGAACTACCTCATACCCTTGAACTGCCTGGGGTGTGTCAACTCCCTTCTTCAAGTTGGGCACCACATCTCTGGGCTTGTGCCCTTCTTCAGCAGTACTAGATGCAAGATTTTTGCTGCCACCATCTGAACTGGACTCAGCCCTTCCGGCCTCCAGTTTCAGCTCTTTACAGCTCAGCTCTTGAGCTGCAATCTTTTCTTCTTCCAGGGCTAAGAGACTTGCTGCCTCAGCCTTTTCAAGAAACTCATCTAGCTCTTCCATCCACCGTGCTTGAGCCATGAGCCATTCTTTTTTCACTGGGTCTCTTTCCTCATCTGAGTCGTCTTCCTCCTCATGTGAGTAGTCCTCCTCCTCCTCTGAGGGGTACTTAGTCATTTGGTTTCTTGCTGCCTCTCTCTCTGCCCATCTGTCTTCCTCCCAGACTATGTAGGCATGTAGCATCTCTGCTTTAGTAGATCTCTTTGCTACAGGAAGGCCACATTCTCTGCAAAGCTTCCTTAGGTCAGCCTTAGTGAGGTGGTCAGTAGGCAAAAAGAATAAGTAGGTAAGCGATCCCATTCTGATAGGATCTTACCAGCAAAAAACAAAATCCAAAGTCCAAAATATCAATAGTATATCCAGGAGGACATCAGAGACCAAAAGTCAAAAGAGATGAAAAATCAAGTTGACCTTCAACTGTGGGTAGGTAGTGAAATACTTAGCTACTGTATGTCACTGCACAAACACAAGTCCTATCCTCACCGCTGATCACCAATGTTAGAAATGGGGTTTTTGGTTGGCAGTTAGGTTGCCCTCTGTCCAAGCAAGAACCCTCACTCTAGTCAGGGTAAGTCACACACAATCCAAAATCAGCCTGTGCTCACCCTCCGGTAGCTTGGCACGAGCAGTCAGGCTTCACTTAGAAGGCAATGTGTAAAGCATTTGTGCAATAAATCATACAACACCATAATATACCACCACAAAAATACACCACACAGTGTTTAGAAAAATATAGAATATTTATCTGGATAATTGTAGGTCAAAACGATCAAAGTTGCAATACGAATTTGTAAAGATATCACTGAAAAGTGATATTAAGAGTCTTTAAGTCTTTAAAAAGCAATAAAGTGTCTTTCAAGCACAGAGTACCTGGTTTCTGGTGGGAAATCTCCTCAGAGGGCCACAGGAGAAGAGATGCGGGGAAAAAGGGGTGTGTGCGTCGATTTCCGCTCAGCACACACAGACTTGCGTCGTTCTTTTCCACGCGGGGAAGTCGGGCGTCGTTTTCCGGCGCGCAGACAGTCTCTTTTTGTGGATCGCGAGGATTACCAGATGTCCCGGGTCTGTGCGTGGATTCTCCTGCTTATTTTCCGGCTGCGCGTCGTTCTGCGGGGCTGCGCGTCGAAGTTTCGATCTCACGGTAGGCGTCGCGTCGATTTCTCCTTGGAAGTCGGGCGGCATTGACCTTGCGAGGCCGTGTGTCGAAATTTTGGTCTCACGGCAGGCGTCGCGTCGATTTCTCCTTGGAAGTCGGGCGGCGTTGTCCTTGCGAGGCCGTGCGTCAAAGTTTCGCACTCACGGTAGGCGTCGCATCGATTTCTCCTTGGAAGTCGGGCGGCTTTGTCCTTGCGAGGTTGTGCGTCGAAGTCTCGATCGTCCCGAGGGCGTCGCGTTGATCAGCGTCGGTGTGCGGCGTTTTTCTCGCCGCGAAACAAGCTGTGCGTCGAAATTTTCGGCGCACGGAGCGTCCACGTGAAAGGAAGAAGTCTTTTTGGTCCTGAGACTTCAAGGAACAGGAGGCAAGCTCTATCCAAGCCCTTGGAGAGCACTTTCACAGCCAGACAAGAGTTCAGCAAGGCAGCAGGGCAACAGCAAGACAGCAGTCCTTTGGGGAAAGCAGACAGGTGAGTCCTTTGAGCAGCCAGGCAGTTCTTCTTGGCAGGATGTAGTTTCTGGTTCAGGTTTCTTCTCCAGCAAGTGTCTGATGAGGTAGGGCAGAGGCCCTGTTTTATACTAAGTTGTGCCTTTGAAGTGGGGGTGACTTCAAAGAGTCTCTAAGAAATGCACCAAGTTCCCTTTCAGCTCAATCCTGTCTGCCAGAGTCCCAGTAGGGGGTGTGGCAGTCCTTTGTGTGAGGGCAGGCCCTCCACCCTCCCAGCCCAGGAAGACCCATTCAAAATGCAGATGTATGCAAGTGAGGCTGAGTACCCTGTGTTTGGGGTGTGTCTGAGTGAATGCACAAGGAGCTGTCAACTAAACCTAGCCAGACGTGGATTGAAGGGCACAACAAGATTTTAGGGCAAAGAAATGCTCACTTTCTAAAAGTGGCATTTCTAGAATAGTAATATTAAATCCGACTTCACCAGTCAGCAGGATTTTGTATTACCATTCTGGCCATACTAAATATGACCTCCCTGCTCCTTTCAGATCAGCAGCTGCCACTTCAACAGTGTAGGAGGGCAGCCCCAATGTTAGCCTATGAAGGGAGCAGGCCTCACAGTAGTGTAAAAACGAATTTAGGAGTTTTACACTACCAGGACATATAACTACACAGGTACATGTCCTGCCTTTTACCTACACAGCACCCTGCTCTAGGGGATACCTAGGGCACACATTAGGGATGACTTATATGTAGAAAAAGGGGAGTTCTAGGCTTGGCAAGTACTTTTAAAGGCCAAGTCGAAGTGGCAGTGAAACTGCACACACAGGCCTTGCAATGGCAGGCCTGAGACAAGGTTAAGGGGCTACTGAGGTGGGTGGCACAACCAGTGCTGCAGGCCCACTAGTAGCATTTAATCTACATGCCCTAGGCACATGTAGTGCACTCTAATAGGGACTTACAGGTAAATTAAATAGTCAATCATGGATAAACCAATCAATAGTACAATTTACACAGAGAGCATATGCACTTTAGCACTGGTTAGCAGTGGTAAAGTGCTCAGAGGTCAAAAGCCAACAACAACAGGTCAGAAAAAATAGGAGGAAGGAGGCAAAAAGTTTGGGGATGTCCCTGTCAAAAAGCCAGGTCCAACATTGGCCATCATAGCAATTGTCAAATACGTATTAACACAAAATAAACAATACAATGCAGTAAACAGAAAAGCTATGTGGCCATTACTTGAACATCATAAAAGCAGGTAAAAAGTTCTCACAGTAGAGGCACTTAAATGCAGTCAGGAGTTTCACAGAGTCCCTCTAGGAACGAGCAGAACAACCAAAATAATGTTCTCCCACCTCCACCTGTTTTAACACTTAGACGAACCAAGGCAGTAACACTTCCGGGATATAGCCTCAGAATCTACTTCCTACACAAGAGGTTCCGGTTGCACAAGAGGTTCAGGATGTAAAAAAACGAAGACGTCACATCAGCGCCGGCTCCTGCGCATACTGAAAGCCCCAGCCGTTCCGCTCCTCCAGAAAACACTGCTCACACACAGGAACAGCAGTAGTGTAATAAGTAGTGACACTCCTTCCTCAGTGCCGGCTCTCCGCTCACACACCCGACCGAATACTAGGAAAACCGCTCTGGTGCTCCACCCAAAAACTTCAATGTCAATGGCAGTATCAGCGCTGGCTCTCCGCACGACAGTAACGACGTTGGCTCACAGCACGCTAACACGAAGCAGCACACTCAAAGCTGCCTCGCCACTCCAGTGAAAATCGAGGTGTGAACAATGGCGCAGGTGCACCCACTTCTCCCTCGGGAAACAGCAATGTCGATCGTATCCACATCTCCAATAAAACACCCTGCCGCTGCTGACCTAGGTCGCGCCAAGTCCCTCGTCGCCAAACTGTGGTGAATACAAGTTTCGGTCCACAATAAAGGTATTATAAACAGCTTTAATGGTAATGCGCGACCTAGCGTCCAGCAACTCGGAGAAACAGCAAACTGTCATCTCCCGAATCCACTGAACACAAACATTCTGAAAAGCGCGCACCGAACCCAAACACAACATGTCTCCTACAAAAAGTTCTCATCCCCTTATTTATCTTCCATTTAGTGTTTTCAATCACGGCTGGTTTGTCGCCCCCCTACACTCTGCACGGAATAAACTCTGTCCAAATTACATGCGTTCCTGACCATTGTTTTTTAATCTCTAAAATGCCGTCTTTCATCCCCCACACCAATGCTAACCCCTCTTTAACCACTGGATCATTCTCATCCAGGTGTATTGGCAACAAATCAGGACATTGTCCCCAGATCAATAGTTTGTTTAAACATTTTAGGAGCTCTCTTCTTCTCCTACCCCCTTTCCCATACCAGCAAAAATTAAGTAATGCAATGTTAAATCCTAAATTGGCACTGTGGTTACCCTCTTTCGCCTGCCTTTCTGCCCATTTAACAAATGAATAGCCCACAATCCAGGCCGAAAGAGCTGGCATGTCAGGCCTGGCACAGCACCTGAAAAACACAAAATAACTGTAAGCCAACCATCCTTTACTGACAATCGTCTTGTCCCCTCTCTAACCTCAAATTAGCTCTAGCATTTTGGGCTTCATGTAAAAGTTCTAGTAACATTAATTTAGAAAAACATCTAACTATGGGGCTATCAATACAGCAGCAGTAATAAAACAGTAGCAGTTGGTACCTGAAAAACAAAAGACAAATAGCAATGCATAGATCTCTCATAGTTACTTCTTCCTAGGAAAGATCAGCAATTGGCTTCTGCTTCATCAGAGGGAACTCAGTGTCAGCATCAGGAAAGTAACAGGTAAAGGGGGACGGTTTAGAATTTGGACTATAAGATCACTAAACCATCAGAATATTAGTCTGATGTCCATCTCCCTAATTTTTTTATACTCCCACTCCACCATCCTCTTCGCGCTGCTTCTGTTGCCACCCCAATCCTAAAGGAATGCGTGCCATGGCATGTAGCCTCAACACAGATACTCGCCAGCACCTTCCTTAAAACAGCTAACGGCTGATACGCCGTTACTCTACAGCTAGATATGTGCAAGAAAACGCCCCCCCCCCTTCAAAACTGTCCTCCCTGCCTTCAGCCAGCCTAACCATCTTAGTGGACACACCGCTTCCACCGGGTGAGAGCGCAATTCAACCTCCCTTCCCTCTCAGGTCTGTTGTTGACCTGCGTAACCATACCTTCGCACCCCTTTCGCTCCAAGACACTTATTCCCATCTGATGCCTCTGTTCGTCTTATTGCCCAACAATTTCTGATACCTTGAATGCACCAAAGAACATCCACACCATCAATGTGGAGAATAGAATCATCTCATCCTAACCATGACACGTTGTGGGCAGACCTCTCAATACTGCACAAAATAACTTCCATGTCAATGGTTTTCTTCTAGGACCTGTTAGCGCGCCCTTGGCTTATCTAAATCATCATGATAATAGTAATCTGACGCAACTATAAGGTCGGTTAATCTTTTGCCTTGTTTAAATTATATTGAAACCAATATTAGAAAGCACAACAACAACCAAACAATGCAAATCATTAGAAAGTCAGTAAAGAACGCACCATGACCCAATTGCCCATAAATAACCACACCTTTTAGTATCAAGTAAAATGTTTATTTTCCTATATTGACAATTCTAAGGTCACGAAAATTAGTCTCAACACCAAATGGTACAAATAAAGAAACAACACAGGCTGACCCAATTTACGAAAGAATCTTAGTTTAAACAAAGCAACAAGAACAATAATCTCAACAGTGAAAACACTAATTAATAGCAACAATATTTGAGAAAGAGATATATGATACATTTATTCAACAAGCAGATTAACATCAGTTCATTGGCAGGAGGAAACACCTCTCTAACCTCAAATTAGCACTAGCATGTTGGGCTTCATGAAAAAGTTCTAGTAACATTAATTTAGAAAAAATCTAACTATGGGGCTATCAAATCAGCAGCAGTATTAAAACAGTAGCAGTTGGTAGTTGGAAAACAAAAGACAAATAACAATGCACAGATCTCTAGGAAAGGTCAGCAATTGGCTTCTGTTTCATCAGAACATGCAAGGTAAACTCTGAAAATAATAAAGCACCAGAATGTCAGTAGACAGACCGGCAAGGCATGATGTGTCAAAGTGACAGGTCACACTAAGAATGGAAAGTAAAGTCTCTGGAAAGCAGAAAACAATGGATGACAAAGATGACGGACTCTCCCTTCCTAGTACCCAAACATTAAATTACACTTACTAAGCATTTGCTATTGGCTAAAAATGTAATGCGAAGAAAGAGAATCCAGTTACAAAAACTTTAGATATCACAATTGCATAAAATGTTAGCTTGAGAAGCGGTGATTGGCTCCGGTTCCCTTTTCATAATTCAAATTTATACCAAATGTATCCTGCAGATCCTCCTCCTCTTTCAATTTGTGGTCCCATTGTTTGGCATCTTCCAAATACGTGGTTGCTGGACAGTTGTTACAAAGATATGGAAACATTTCTCTTCGCTCCATTTTCCCTCAAGAGAAATACATGAGTTAGAAACATAACTACAGACAAATATGCAAATTCAATGAATAGAGTCTGTTAAACAATGGACGTGAAACATACAAATGTATCAACAGTAAGAACACCGAGAGCTAGATAACTTTGCACTGTGGCCTTGACTGCTTGAGGCCCAGCAGAAAACAAAAAATACTCATATCATTTCAGCATTCACTTTAGCAGAGAACATGGTCTTAAAGAGACAGAATATTTTCTCATTACAAAGTTAGTACTTTATTATAAAACATGTACAGGCCTTGCAGTCGATGGTGGGCAATATAAAAGCACATTCTGTGTTAACATTGATTTTATAGTTAAAGCATTTCACACATTAGTACATAAGTAGGATTACGTAAATGATAAATATTTATGCTTATTTTGGCTCTCACAGACCACAGTACCCCTGACCCCGAGCCCATCCTTCCAATAACCGTGCCACAAGCTTGCCCGCTGATAGGAGATATCCCCATAAAAACATACTCATGAATGTAATACCCGCCAGCTTCCCAGCAATGGTCATGCAAGACTGACCATTCTCAATTAATGCCAGGATAAACTGAACTACATCATCCGCTCTGTCTTGTACCGCCCTCCTCCATTGATCCCCACTCCCCAAACATTTCTGCGAAGCCTGACTGTATGTTTTTCTTGTCAACCCTGCCAAGGAATCTAGGACCAGTTGTAGCATCCTCTATCTCCGGCCATCCACACCTCGAGTGGCATCCAGTTTTTGACCTCCTCTGTGGCTGTGTCCAACCCATGGAACCTCTCCCACTGTGAACAAGACAAAGCATCCGTAATGTCATTGTCCACACCTGCTATGTGCTGTGTGCTAAATTTAATGTAATGCAATGTTTCAAACACTGGCATACAAATATCCGCATTAGTTTCAATACCCGTAGATCCCTGGCAGATCATCTATTGACTATTTGTACCACTGCCATGTTGTCAATATGAAACAGCACCCTCTTATGTGCAAATGGATGTCTCCATAATGTTACCACCACTACCAAAGGAAAGAATTCTAGGAAAGCGATACACCTCCCCCCTTGCTTCCATTCCCTGCCAATACTCTGCACACCATTGACCTTGTCAGTAGAGCCCAAAACTGTCCCACAGCCGCATCAGAGTACACTTGTGTGTCCCAGTTAAGCTTTGTTAAGGACAATAGTGGTATTCCATTGAAAGATTCCAAAAAGACCCCCCACATTCGTAAGTTCTCCTTAATTTCTGCTCACAACCGAATATGGTGATGCGGCAAAGCCTTGCCTGATAATGCTAGCTCCAGTCTCATACAAAATGTCCTCCCAGCTCTAACCACCCGGCATGCAAAATTGAGATTCCCTAGTAGCACTTGAACCTCTTTAACCGTCACCTTTTCTCTGCTCAGCATGGAGTCCAACAACAACCTCATTGTTAATTTATTGTCTGTCGGCACACAAGCTTCCATGACTTCTGAATCAATCTCAACACCCAGGAAGGATAGCACCGTGCTGAGTCCTACTGTCTTCTCTGGTGCTAAAGGAACTCCCAGATCCCCCATGACCTCTTGGAAATTAACCACCATTTCCTTGCATACAGCCGTCCCTGCTTTTCACTCAAAGTCACCCAGATAGTGTGTCACACGTGTCCGTGCCGTAGCCTATGTAAAAGCGCACTGTAGGAATGTGCTAAACATTCAAACCAAGTGCAAGATATAGAGCATCCCATCGGAGGAGCCTTGTCTACATACCATTGCCCGTCAAATTATATACTAAGTGTTGGACCTGGCTTTTTGACAGGGACATCCCCAAACTTTTTGCCTCCTTCCTCCTATTTTTTTCTGACCTGTTGTTGTTGGCTTTTGACCTCTGGGCACTTTACCACTGCTAACCAGTGCTAAAGTGCATATGCTCTCTGTGTAAATTGTACTACTGATTGGTTTATCCATGATTGACTATTTAATTTACTTGTAAGTCCCTGGTAGAGTGCACTACATGTGCCTAGGGCAGGTAGATTAAATGCTACTAGTGGTCCTGCAGCACTGGTTGTGCCACCCACCTCAGTAGCCCCTTAACCCTGGCTCAGGCCTGCCATTGCAAGGCCTGTGTGTGCAGTTTCACTGCCACTTCGACTTGGCATTTAAAAGTACTTGCCAAGCCTAGAACTCCCCTTTTTCTACATATAAGTCATCCCTAATGTGTGCCCTAGGTAACCCCTAGAGCAGGGTGCTGTGTAGGTAAAAGGCAGGACATGTACCTGTGTAGTTATATGTCCTGGTAGTGTAAAACTCCTAAATTCGTTTTTACACTACTGTGAGGCCTGCTCATAGGCTAACATTGGGGCTGCCCTCATACACTGTTGAAGTGGCAGCTGCTGATCTGAAAGGAGCAGGAAGGTCATATTTAGTATGGCCAGAATGGTAATATAAAGTCCTGCTGACTGGTGAAGTCGGATTTAATATTACTATTCTAGAAATGCCACTTTTAGAAAGTGAGCATTTCTTTGCACTAAAATCTTGTTGTGCCCTTCAATCCACGTCTGGCTAGGTTTAGTTGACAGCTCCTTGTGCATTCACTCAGACACACCCCAAACACAGGGTACTCAGCCTCACTTGCATACATCTGCATTTTGAATGGGTCTTCCTGGGCTGGGAGGGTGGAGGGCCTGCCCTCACACAAAGGACTGCCACACCCCCTACTGGGACTCTGGCAGACAGGATTGAACTGAAAGGGGGCTTGGTACATTTCTTAGACACTCTTTGAAGTCACCCCCACTTCAAAGGCACAACTTAGTATAAAACAGGGCTTCTGCCCTACCTCAAGAGACACTTGCTGGAGAAGAAACCTGAACCAGAAACTACATCCTGCCAAGAAGAACTGCCTGGCTGCTCAAAGGACTCACCTGTCTGCTTTTCTACAAAGGACTGCTGCCTTGCTGTTGGCCTGCTGCCTTGCTGAACTCTTGCCTGGCTGTAAAAGTGCTCTCCAAGGGCTTGGATAGAGCTTGCCTCCTGTTCCCTGAAGTCTCAGGACCAAAAAGACTTCTCTCTTCCTCTTGGACGCTCCGTGCGCCGAACTTTTCGACGCACAGCTTGTTCCGCGGCAAGAAAAACGCCGCACACCGACGCTGATCAACGCGACGCCTTCGGGACGACCGAAACTTTGACGCACGGCCTCGCAAGGACAACGCCGCCCGACTCCCCAGGAGAAATCGACGCAACGCCTGCGGTGAGATCGAAACTTCGACGCGCAGCCCCGCAGAACGACGCGCAGCCGGAAAACAAGCAGGAAAATCCACGCACAGACCCGGGACATCTGGTAATCCCCGCGACCCACAGAAAGAGACTGTCCGCGCGCCGGAAAACGACGCACGACTTCCCCACGTGGAAAATAACGACGCAAGTCCGTGTGTGCTGGGGAGAAATCGACGCACACACCCTTTTTTTTTTTTCCACGCACCTCTTCCTTTGTGGCCCTCTGAGGAGATTTTCCACCAGAAACCAGGTACTTTGTGTTTGAAAGAGACTTTGTTTACTTTCTAAAGACTTAAGACACTTTATATCACTTTTCAGTGATATCTTTACAAATTCATATTGCAACTTTGATCGTTTTGACCTGAAGATACCCAGATAAATATTATATATTTTTCTAAACACTGTGTGGTGTATTTTTGTGGTGTTATGCTATGGTGTTGTATGATTTATTGCACAAATGCTCTACACATTGCCTTCTAAGTTAAGCCTGACTGCTCGTGCCAAGCTACTGGAGGGTGAGCACAGGCTGATTTTGGATTGTGTGTGACTTACCCTGACTAGAGTGAGGGTTCTTGCTTGGACAGAGGGCAACCTGACTGCCAACCAAAAACCCCATTTCTAACACTAAGCAACTGAAAGTCTTCCGGGTGCAGCGGCAAAAGTCTTAATGCAGACTCAATATCACTTTTTGCCATTAAGGCGCCACTTCCCACACTCTCCACATTGCCACATCAACTGAGGAATAGTTGACTGACGATAACTTCTCCACAATATAGTCATTGACTGAGTGCCCTTTGGGCCAAAAGAGGTGCTGAAGCAAGCGGAATTTTCTCTTCTCTTTTTTAGGTACCAACCCTATGGGGGAGAATATCAAGTCCAGCATGGGCCCAGTGTCGAATGGGCCTGACATTCATCCTTCTCTGACCTCCTTCATTATTTTTTTCCGTACAACTTCCTTCAAAGATTCTACCAACTTCAGTTTTTTTGCCCACCTCCTTGTTCTGGGCCCCTCATATCCCAAATGAAAACCCCATGTGAACCCCTTCTCCAAAATTCTACTGTCTTTAGTCCTGTCGTAGTGAGCTAGCCAGGCCCTTATTCTGTCCAATTTAATGGGCATAAAAGCTTTTCCCCACAGGGTCCTTGTCTCCCACGACTACCCCGGAAGCCTGAGGATTGCTGATCCTGCTGATGCATGGGAGAGCCTTGTGCTGGTGCAGAGTTTCCGGTTGCTGTATGTGGGTGTCCCCCAGTACCAAAGCAGTGCACCAAAGCATGTCTACCCGCACATTTAGAGCATTTGTGCCGAAACAGTATTCACTTGTGCAGAGACCTTTATTAAAGTCCCAACAAGTCCCCACTTGTCCAGTCTGCTCTTTTGCTGTGTTCCCCACCCCTCCTCGAGTCTGGAGTCCCTGAAAGAGCCGACACTTCCAGCAACCCACTAGCTGTGAAAATGGTCTTACTGAACTTGGCTGGGCCAATTGTGTGGTGCCACAAATCAGAGTCAACCTCCTCCCATTGTATATCAAGATCTGCCACCATTTGCGTGCAAAACTCGTCATCATAATGCGCCCAGGCATAACCCCCATAATTAACCTCCACTTTTATGATAGTGCCCATATATTAGAAAATTGCTACACACCTCTCTGGGTGTTTCTCACAACATACGCTTGCATAAATCAGAAAGGCCGCCGTCCAGTTCTCGATCGTCAGGGGAACCTTCGGACACTTGGCCAATTCATATTCCTCCTCCTTTGGTCCTTCTTTTGTCCTCAATTCCCTGTGTAGAAGCTTCAGCATGTCCACATAATTCCCATTCCATATGTGATGAGCCCCTAGTGGCTTTGAAACCCCCATATACGGCAGCTTTTTAACCTTAAGCTCTTTGCTTTCTTTAGGCGCTGCCGGGTCATCTTTCTTTTTCTGTCCCCCATCGCTCTCTGTAACCCCCCGTCCGATTTGTTTTGTGACATTTCCTTCGAATCTTTGGACTCTGTTCCCATCTCTCGTCACTCCTTCACCTATTTTGTCTTCTTGACCTTTTACCTCTTTTTCTGTTGCCTGGTTGCCTTGTGTTTCCGTGACTACCCCGTGTCTTTCACATACTTCCCATTGTGCAATCTCAATTTTCGTTCTTGCCACTCTGCCGTATCCACCTGACTGAAACCATGCCTGCCTGTTTTGGCGTCCCTGCACTGGTCTTACCTGGCATCAGAGTCTGTGCCCATATTGGAGCCCTCTTCTTCACCATCTTCCTCTAGCATTTTGTATACGCTCCTGTGTTTATACGTCTGGCACCTGTCAACCCTGAAACATAGGAACTGAAGAGCAATAAAAATAGCCCCCCACCTCCCTTCTCCTCCCTGTGCCCACTATTATTCTTCCTCCCCTTCCTGTCGTTCATGCTCAGCCAATTAACCCTCCTCCAGACTGTCCTCCTCATAGTCTAGATGGACTCTTTCCCCTTTAATTTCATATGTTGTGACTGCGGCAGAATGTGCTGCCTGCCACTACAGCCTTGGATATAACACACCTCCCGCTCTGTCCTTCTCCTGATGGGGTGGGCCATCCCATGCCCTCCTTCCCTGTCCCCTAACACCTGCCAGGGCCCAATGTGATATTCCTGGCCAGGAGCCGTACCCTGTTCCCTGGCCTGGTGCGCTACCAAGGTTGTACTAAGCCTCCGTGTAGCAGTGATATTGGCGTCCATTGTTGGCTGGCCATACTGGGCCACACCTTGTCTTCCCCTCGGGGTCTTAGGGCCGTACCCGGCGCCCCCGAGTCCTTGTCGTCACTGCCTTTCGGTGTCTGAAAAACATGTTTCAGATCTGTTGTACTGGCTGATGTTTTGCCCCGTACAGGGCGTGCCCCTTCCTTTAATCCCTCACTGTGTATAACCCTACCCATCTCATCGACGCCCCCCCCCCCCCCCCAACAACCATGCCACGCCACTTTCTTCTTCGCATACACTTTCAACTGCTTTATCTCCCTGCCACTCTCTTCCCCTGTCCTCACACCAAGGTCAACTCCAATACTCTGATTCCGCCTCTCCTCCCCCTCCTCTTTATCACTCCACTCCAATGCATGTATGTATCCTTTTACCCCACTGCCAGAATATGTATCCCACTTGCAAAAACAACAGTTAATGGACAGAATGCAGAACAAATCAAGCGTTTACCCTCAGTCACAGATCTGAGTTTAATCCATCATTTCTTTTGCTTGCCATGCCATTCCAGTTTGGACCCAGCCATATACAAATCAGTTTTGACTGTGCTTCAGTGGGAACAGTCCAGCCCGAACTGCCAGGCCGAGTCTTCCTTGAACCAGAAACAAGCCTCCAGGGACCAGTTTCAGAGTATCACCCTTCATCAACCAGGCTAGCTTGATTGTGGTGGCATAGCAAGCACAGGATCCACATCTGGGCATACCCTTCCCACTTACGGCGACAAATGTAAAAGCAACAGTTGATGGACGTAATGCAGGATAAATTATGCATTCATCTCCAATCACAGATCTGGGTTTAAACCATCAGTTTTTTTTCCTTGCCATGCCATTCCAGTTTGGACCCAGCCATATGCAAATCAGTCTTGACCTTGTTCCCCATGGGAACAGTCCAGCCCGAACTGTCAAGCTAAGTCCTCCCTGAACCAGAAACAAGCATCCTGGGACCTGTTTCAGGGTATCATCCTTCATCAGCGTGGCTAGCTTGATTGTGGTGGCATATCAAGCATGTTTGATTGTTTGATTTAATCCACATTCTGTCCATCATTTGTGATTGTTTAGAGTATGTATGCCTGCTCTCTCCTACGCCCTTCCTGCCCGGAACCTTCCCCCTCCACTTCATTAAATACCCGCATTGTCCCTCCTTCCTGCACCACCCTCCTAGCTGCCCCTGTAGGAGGCTGGCCTGGTTTGTAGTGGGTACCAAAGGTATTACACCTTATACCAGGTCCAGTTGTTCCTTATTAGTGAAATGTAGTCAGTGTCTAGAAGCCAGGCTGTCTAGAGGTAGCTGTAGGCAGAGCAGCCAAGACTGAACTAGGAGACATGCAAATCTCTTGCAATACCACTGTAGTCGCACTGTACTCACACATGTGAAGGACAATTCTCAGTGTTATAAAAATAAAGGTACTTTATTTTAGTGACACAATGCCAAAAACACCTTGGAGCCCATACTCCCTTAGGAGGTAAATAATATACACAATATATACACTAGTAACCAAAAACAGGTAAGTACACAGTCAGAAAACGGTACAAATAGTGAAAATCACAAAGGGTTACAATGGGCCTATGGGGAACACAAACCATATACTAAAATAGTGGAATGCGAAAGTCGGTTTCACACCTAGGCAAATGTAGTGTGTGAAGGGGCACAGGGAGTGTAAGAAAACACAAAAAGTAAGTAAATCACAGTACGTTTCCTGAAACACACAAGAAGTTGTGGTAGAAGATTATGCAAGAACCAGAAGAGACTGCAAGATACCAACAATGGATTCCTGGACCTAAAGACCTGTGGAAGAAGGGGACCAAATCCAAGAAGCACTGAGGAGTCCAGGGAGAACAGGAGCCCCTGCTAACCCATATGAATGAGCAAAAAAAAGAACCACCGGTGAAAAGACAAAGGGGGTCATTCCGACCCCGGCGGTCAAGGACCGCCGGGGCCGGGGATGCGGGAGCACCGCCAACAGGCTGGCGGTGCTCCTCAGAACATTCGCCGCAGTCAGAACAGGAAAACCGGCGGTCTCCCGCCGGTTTTCCGCTGTCCTGCAGAATCCTCCATGGCGGCGCAGCTTGCTGCGCCGCCATGGGGATTCTGACACCCCATACCGCCATCCTGTTCCTGGCGGGTCGCCCGCCAGGAACAGGATGGCGGTATGGGGTGTTGTGGGGCCCCTGGGGGCCCCTGCAGTGCCCATGCCAATGGCATGGGCACTGCAGGGGCCCCCATAAGAGGGCCCCACTTTGTATTTCAGTGTCTGCTTTGCAGACACTGAAATACGCGACGGGTGCCACTGCACCCGTCGCACATACCCACTCCGCCGGCTCCATTCGGAGCCGGCTTCCTCGTGGGGAGGGGTTTCCCGCTGGGCTGGGGGGCGGCCTTCTGGCGGTCGCCCGCCAGCCCAGCGGGAAAGCCAGAATGGCCTCCCCTCCAGGCGGGCGGCGACCGCCGCCCGCGGGGGTCAGAATGACCCCCAAAGTCAGTAATGCACCAAAGAAGACAGTTGCGGCTTCCTGGTTGGTGCAGAAGTTGTCCCACGCTGGATGGTTGAATGCAGTCTGGTTTGCGTCGCTGGATTCTGCCAAAAAGCCTTGGCACACGCAAAGTTCACGGTTAGCAGAAAATGGGACCTGTAGGGACCTGTTGGCCCCTACCCAAGAGGGGGAGACAGAAGGGGATCTCAGCAACTCAGAGAGCCCTCAGAAGACCAGGCAGCACGCACAGGAGTCCCACAACACAGGAACAATAAAGATGCAAATGGAGGCCCACGCAGCACAACACAAAGGGATCTCATGCCGCCAGAGAACCACTTAGGAAGCTGTGCATCGCAAGATGGAGTGCTGGGGGCCTAAGCTGTGTTGTTCACGAATAACTTCTTGGAAGGTTGCACACAAGCCTTGGCAACTGCAAGTCACTCTGTGCACTGGGGTACTGTCTTGCATGGGGTAGCAAGCTCTTATCTCCACCAAAAGTAGGACAGCTGGACCTTGGGACTGTCGGGTTCACTTTAGTCCACCACCCATGTTGCTGGATCAAAGCTCGTCGTCTGAAAAGGGGACCCTCGCCACCGGTCGTCGCTGCCGAGAGGTGCTTAATGAAGCAGGGAAGTGACTCTGTCACTCCACATGAGATTCCTTCTGTTCTTCTGATGCAGGCTGAAGACAGGCAGTCCTCGCAGGATGCACGACCTGGAAACTGTTGCAGTTGCTGGCAGGAGCTGAAGATACAATGTTGCAGAAGTCGTCTTTGCTAATGTGTTGCAAGTTGTAAGTTGTAGAGTTCTTGGAGCGGTCAGTGGCTGTTCCATCTGTAGAAGATGAAGTAAAGGATGCAGAGGATTCCTGTTGGAGTCTTGCAATCCGAATCTGAAGAAACACCCAGGGGAGAGACCCTAAATAGCCCTGAAAGGGGGATTGGTCACCTAACCAGGTAAGCACCTATCAGAAGAGGTCTCTGACATCACCTGCTGGCACTGGCCCCTCAGATGCTCCCAGAGTGCCCCACCACCTTGGAATACAAGATGGCAAAACCCAGGAACACTCTGGAGGAGCTCTGGGCACCACTCCTAGGGTGGTGATGAACAGGTGAGTGGTCACTCCCCTTTCCTTTGTCCAGTTTTGCGCCAGAGCAGGGACTGGATTATGCAAGGAGGACACTATCTGTGCCCTTCAAAGCATTTTCGGAGACTCTGGGAGGCTACCCCTCCCATGCTTGTAACACCTATTTCGAAAGGGAGAGGGTGTAACATACTCCTCCCAAAGGAAATCCTTTGTTCTGCCTTCCTGGGCTTGAGCTACTCAAGCAACAGGAGGGCAGAAACCTGTCTGTAAGGTAGCAACAACTGGGGCTGTCTGGAAAGCATCAGAAGGCTGGTATGGCAGTACTGGGGGTCCACTGTGGAGCCCCCAGAGTGCATGAGATTGTGCAACTAATACTGGAATCGGTATTGGGGTACAATTCCCAGTTGTTAGACACCGTACATGGCCATATTTGGAGTTACCATTGTGAATCTGGACATAGTTATTGACCTATGTCCAGTGCACGTGTAAAATGGAATCTCTGCTCTCACAAAGTCCGTGAAAATGCACCTGGACGACGTGGGAGCACCTCTGCTAGTGCAGGGGTGCCCTCACACACAAGTACTTTGCACCTAGCCTTCAGGGTTTGAAGACCTGATATATAGGTGATTTATAAGTGACCTAGTGCAGTGAAAATGGTTGTGAAATAGTGTATGCACTATTTCACACAGGCTGCAATGGCAGTCCTATAGAAGAATTTGCATGGGCTCCCTATGGGTGGCAAAAGAAATGCTGCAGCCCATAGGGATCCCCTGGAGCCCCAATACCCTGGGTATCTAGGTTCCATATACTAGGGACTTATAAGGGGGGACCAGTATTCTAATTTGGAGTGAAATACTGAGTTACCAGTATGTAAGGACAAATTTTGAAACTGAGAGAGTATGAGCACTGGGGTCCTGGCTAGCAGGACTCCAGTGACAATTTAGAAAACAGTGAATCATACTGACAAGCAGGCCATAAACCATAAGCACTAAGGTCCTGACTAGCAGGATCCCAGTGACACAGTCAAAAACCCACTGACATCAGGCAGAAATTGGGGGTAACAGGCCATAAAGATGGTACTTTCCTACAGAATCCTCCCCTCCCCCCAAACGAGGGACAACACGGCTTACCTTGCCCAGATGAGTCTTCATTGTCTAAGTGGAAATATCTGGAGAGTCCATCTGCATTGGAGTGTTTACTTCCAGGTCTATGTTCCACTGTAAAGTCCATACCCTTTAGGGAAATGGACCACCTCAACAGTTTAGGGTTTTCACCTTTCATTTGTTTTAACCATAAGAGAGGTTTGTTGTCTGCCTGAACTATGAAGTGAGTTCTAAACAAGTTCAAGTTTAATTTTATTGACATGGTTAATTAAAACCATCGCAATTCCAAAATGCATAGTAATATGAATACTTTGCCTACTCATTATGTTAATAGAGACCCATAATAAAATCATAAAAGCTTATTTGAAACTAAAACATATCATGGTAAAGAGTTGTGCATAGCTAACATTTTCTCCACTAATTCCAGCTTTGGTCTTGGACTTAACTTTAGGACTTTCTTGTTCCCTTACGAACACTGAATGAGAATCGTAAGTAGTACCTAGGGCTGTTTCCTGTCTGGAACTAAACTTTCGGAGCTTTACTAATCATGTTGGCCCTTGCACACTCGGCTTCAACTTTATTCACTAATTCTTTCTGAGCCTGTACCATGAATTTAGTCCCTCGACAAGAAAACGGGATTGAAAGTCCGCTAAGCCAGTTTATATTAGCCGGTCTGCATGAGCATATGTTCAGTGTCTCAAAAATGTTTTTAAAATATAATATCCTGAGGCCTAGCAAAGCCGGGCACACACACAAAAATGTGTTCTTATGACTCTTGTCTGTACCCACACAGTCAACAGAAATGTGTCAGATCCTGCTGTCTCCATGAAGGGACCATATCCTTCGTTTCCATCAACCCAAAGCGGAAAAGCATAAACCGATGTTTCAGCGACTGGTTGAAGTTTGCTGCTAGGTATTCCTGTGCCCGTAAAGTTTTGTATGATGTTATTATAGTCCAGGCGTGCTGTCTGCTTGCCAGTTTTTGTTTATCAGAATTTAAAGATTTCTTCTTAGTGACAGCGTTTTCTTTCTGAAAAAACTCCTTTTTGTCCGGGTTCTGGTCCCAGGCTTCTAGCAAACCTAGTGCTTTAATGCAGTTATTTAAGTAATGACCCCAGGTGCTTTTATCATTGTGTCGCTGTTGCTCCTCAATTTCCATCCAACATAGGTTGTTTAGAGTACCAGTCTCAGCTGCACGCATCCTCCAGCATAGTTTAATGAAGGCACATCTACCCTGGAATTTATAGTTTTTCAGACCCAATTCTAAATGAACCTGAGCTGGAGATGCTGGTCGTGGTATCCGAAAAACTGTTTTGTAGGCCTTCGTCTGTACTTGATTGAAAGAAACTGCCTCCTTCCCCAGCATAATTTTGGCGCCATAAGTGATGGTGGGCATTAGCCGCGCTGCCATGACAAAAAGCAGGTGAGTGTACGAAGGGCAGCTCAGTTTTTGTTTTAGAACGTTAAAGCCATAGGTCAGTGAGAGGGCTTTTGCTTGAGCGACAGCAAGCTGCGGCTTGAAAGTCAGGAGGCGGTCCATTGTGAATCCCAAGAACTTATATGTGGGTGCAACCTCCACCCCGGATCCGTTTATGAACCATGAAGCAGATTTAAACTTCCTGTCAACTAGGCGGACAACCTTAGTTTTACTCAAATTCAATTCTAGGCCTTGCATTGTTATGTATGTATAAAATGCATCAATGCTATGCTGTAGCCCAACAGGTGTTTGGCTGAGTAGAACTATGTCTTCTGCGTACTGTAGCCAATTCCTTTCTTGGCTAATACTGGCGGATGGCTATTTACGGGAGCTAGAGCCTCGGCTAGGTCTGTAAGATATAAGTTAAACAGCACTGGAGCCAATACACACCCTTGTTTAAGTCCTTTTGCTGTTAATATTCTCTTGGTGAGGTGGCTGCCCTCTCCAATTTTTACTTGCGCCCAAATACCTGTGTACAAGTCCATCATTGCGTTAAGGAGGCTGCATGGTAAGCCCCACCCTTTCAGTTTCTCCCATAGGCGGGTTCTTGGTATGCAATCAAAAGCTGCCTTTAAATCAATAAAGCATGCAAGAAGCCTTTTTTTTTCTTAAGCCTGGCTTTGTTTCCCAGCAGGGCCAGGGTTGCCAGGTTGGTGGAAGTACCCATACAAGCTCTGAAACCTGTCTGGCATTGTGGAATTAACTGTCTGTCATGAATCCATTCTGCTAGTTGTTGCAGTAGGCAGGATGCTTAGAGTTTTGCTTCCACGTCTATCAATGCTATTAGCCTGTAGTTTGAAGGATTTGCGGGGTTACCTGCTTTTGTATATAGGGTGAATAATGCTGCCTTTCCATGCATCTGGGAGACCCATAGTGCCTCGGAGCTCATTAAAAAACAGCGCCAAATAATATGCCCAGAATGAAGGGTCTCCTCCAAACAAGGCGTTCGGAATACCGGTCTGACCAGCTGCCCCTTCCATTTTTAGTTTCTTGATAAGGCTTGTCAGCATTTCTGTCAATGGCCATTAGTGCGTGCTTTCCTTCGTTTCCTTTTAGAGTTAAGTCTGTTTGCATTGTCACTCTAAAGCCAAAATTAATCTTGCTTAAGTCATTGGCTATCTGTGAGGCCTCCTCCTTCGCATGGTGCTCTGGGAGTGAGAACATTGTCTGTACATGGGCTTCTCATGTGGCTGCATGGATACCTGCATTCGTGTGTCGATTTGGCCCTTAGTTAGTCCGTTTATTAGTTCCCAGAACTTTTTGTTATTTTTCTATTTGTTGGACATAAGCAGCTTGGTCCACAGATCCTCGTGATAACTCTGTTTTGCCATCCAGCAGTTTTTCTTATATTTGGCTCTTAATTCAGAAAGCCTTGTGTCATCAGATTTCCTCCCCCAGTGTACGTCCTTTAGGACTTTTCTTGATTCTCTAGAGACTTGATTTTCCACATTGCGCAACGTCCTGTTGTACCATGGCTTTTCTTCTTTGCGACTCTTGACTTTGTTTTTTGACTCTATGACCGAATTTGGGAGACTTTTGTGATGGAAAAAGTATTTATTAAAGAATCACACAAGTGCAAAAGCAAACTGTTCCAAACAAGTAGGATCTTAGCTTCTTCAGGGCCCAGACCACAGCAAAGGCCCCCCTCTCTAAGGTTGACCAATGCTTTTCTCTGGGGGTTAACCTTCTACTAATAAAAGCAACAGGTTGATCCTGGCCCTCTGAGCTTAGTTGTGATAACACTGCCCCAACCCCTACCCCAGAAGCATCTGTCTGTACAATAAACTCCTTAGAATAGTTTCAGCTTTTGAGGACAGGTGCAGCACACATAACCTGTTTAAGCTCCTCAAAAGCTTTTTGACGGCTAGCTGTCCATAATACCTTCTTGGGCATTTTCTTGGAAGTGAGGTCATTAAGAGGGACAACAGTGGAGCCATAGTTCTTAATGAATCTCCTGTAGTACCCAGTGAGACCAATAAAAGCTCTGACCTGGGTCTGAGTAGTAGGGGGAGACCAGTCTAAAATACTCTGAATCTTCCCCTGCACTGGCTCAGTTTCTTCCGCACCAACTAGGTGTCCCAGATAAACCACCTTCCCCTGCCCTGTCCGGCACTTGGAAGCCTTGATAGTGAGGCTTGCCTTTTGCAGGGCCTCCAAATCTTTCCACAGGTGGACCAGGTGGTCATCCCAGGTGGAGCTAAATACAGCAGTATATCTAGATATGCTGCACTGAAAGCTTCCAGACCTGGGAGGACTGTATTCACCAGCCTTTGGAATGTGGCAGGTGCATTCTTCAGACCAAAGGGCATAACTGTAAATTGGTAATGCCCTCCAATGATTGTGAGTGTAGTTTTAGGTTTAGCATCTTCTAATAGCTTGATCTGCCGATCCCCTGCAGTCAAGTCAAAAGTGTTCAGATACTTGGTAGATGCCAGTGTATCTATCAGCTCATCTGCACCGGGTATAGGGTGAGCATCAGTCTTGGTGACTGTATTGAGCCCTCAATCAACACAAAACCTCATCTCCCTTTTCTCATTTTGAGAATGGGGTAGTAGCACCACTGGGCTGGCACAGGGGCTATCTGAGTGCTCAATCACTCCTAAGTCCAACATCTTCTGAACTTCAGATTTAATGCAGTCCCTGACATGGCCAGGCTGTCTATAAATCTTAATTCTGACAAGTAAACTGTCTCCAGTATCTATGGTGTGTTTTCACAAAGTTGTCTGACCAGGTGTCAGTGAAATGAACTCAGAAAAGTGACTCAGAAGGTTCCTGCTGTCCTCCATTTGCACTGCTGTAAGGCATTCTGCAAGAACAACTCCTTCCACTGAGCCATCAGCTGCAGTGTTGGAGAGGAGGTCAGGGAGAGGGTCACTCTGTTCCTCCTGCCCCTCATCAGTGGCCATGAGTAGGGTCAAATCTGCCCTATCATAGTAGGGTTTCAGGCGGTTCACATGAAGTACTCTTAGAGGACTTCTGGGAGTGCCCAGGTCTACTAAATAAGTGACCTCACCCTTCTTTTCACTATGAGACGTGGACCACTCTATTTGTCCTGGAGTGCTCGTGGTGCCACAGGCTCCAATACCCACACCTTCTGTCCTAGGTGGTACTCAGTCAGGACAGCCTTCTGGTCATGCCTTTGTTTCTGTAACTCTTGGCTTGCCTGAAGGTTTTTAGTGGCCTTTTTTCATATACTCAGCCATTCTTGATCTTAGGCCAAGCACATAGACCGCAGTGTCTTGTTTAGGGGGCTTCATGGGTTGCTCCCACCCCTCTTTGACAAGTGCAAGTGGACCCTTAACAGGGTGACCAAAAAGGAGTTTGAATGGTCTGTAGCCCACTCCTCTCTGGGTTACCTTCCCGTAGGCAAAAAGGAGGCAAGTCAGTAGGACATCCCATCTCCTCCTGAGTTTTTCAGGGAGTCTCATGATCATACCTTTGATAGTTTTGTTAAACCTCTCAACTGATCCTTTTGTCTGTGGATAAATGGGTGTGGTAAATTTGTATGTTACTCCACATTCCTTCCACATTGCCTTTAAGTATGCTGACATGAAGTTGCTACCCCTGCCGATACTACCTCTTTGGGGATGCCCACCCTGAAAAAATATTCCCAGTAGAGCCTTTGCCACTGCGGGAGCTGTAGTGGTCCTTAGAAGGATGGCTTCTGGATATCTAGTGGCATGGTCCTCTACCACTAAGATGAATCTATTGCCAGAATCATTAGAAGGGTCAAGTGGGCCAACAGTTTTAATCTCCAACCCTCTCAAAGGGCACCCCAACCACAGGCAGTGGGATTAAAGGGGCCTTTGGAGTGCCACCAGTCCTGCCACTGGCTTGGCAATTGACACAAGAGCGAAACAAATCTTTTGTGTCTTCTGACATGTAAGGCCGGTGAAAGTGAGGGACCATCCCAAGTCTTACTTTGCCCCAAATGTCCAACAAGGGGAATGTCATGTGCCAGTGTTAGGAGGAATTCCCTATTCTGCAAAGGAATGACCAGTCTCCTGGTAGCACCAGGTTTTGGGTCCCTTGCCTCTGTATAAAGAAGATTGTTCTCCCAGTAAACCCTGTGAGAGTCTCTAACATCCCCTGCTTCTTGTTTGACAGTATTCTGTCTCAAAGCCTCTAATGTGGGGCAGGTCTGCTGTGCCACACTCAGTTCCTCCCTGGCAGGCCCCCCTGCACCCCAAAAGCTCTGTTGTATCAGCTTGAAGCTCCACTGATGTAGGGTCTGCACAGGGAGTAGACTCCTCCTCATCAAAAGGGGGATCTTCAGGAGAGGGAGGCATAGTGGACAAGGGTTTTCCTTTTCTAACCCTAGTTTTTAGGAGCACTTGGTCCATTGTTCCAGGATCTAAGTGTCCCTGTCCTTGGCCTGAGCCCTGGTAAAAGCAAAGGTGTGCCCTGGAATGCCCAGCATTGCTGCATGAGCCTCCAATTCCACTTCAGCCCAAGCTGAACTCTCCAAATCATTGCCCAGTAGACATTATACAGGTACGGCAGTGGATACCACAACTTTCTTTGGACCAGTAAACCTCCCCCACCTCCCCCCCTCACCCCCCCCAGTTGAGAGTCACAACAGCCATGGGGTGGCTAACAGTGTTATTATGGGTGTCAGTCGCTTGATACTGATGACCAAGTAGGTGTTTCTCAGGGTGCACCAGTTTCTCCATCACCATAGTGACACTGGCACCTGTGTCCCTGTAGGCCTCAACCTAAACATCATTGATTAGGGGTGGTTGCTTGTACTTATCCATATTAAGGGGACAAGCAACAAAGATGGCAAGGTCAATGCCACCATCAGAACCTAAAACAGACTCAGTGATTTCCCTAACTAAACCACCCCCCACTACATTACCTAAAGTGAGCCCAGCTTCACCCTTGGACTGGTTATTTGTAGTGTTTTCCCCCACCACTGCTATTACTAGGGGCACTAGTGGAAGCAGTGGGGGTTGTGGTGGTGGAAGGTTTGGTGGTCCACTTGAGGCAAGTGGGGTCACTTGCCCAATGGCCTTTGGTTTTACACAGGTTATACCAAATCCTTTTCTGTTGGTTGGAAGAGGATTTGTGCCTACTCCAGAAGAATTTTGTGGGCCTAATGAAGACTCTGATTTTTTAAATCTTTGTCCCCACCCTTATCATGAGGCTTACCATCCTTCTTCTTGACCTTGTTACCCCCTGTATGAGCTTTTTAGCTCACCCTTGTTTTGACCCATTTGTCTGCCGCCTTTTCCAATTCTTAGTGAGAGGTCAGATCTTAGTCTACCAAGTACTGGTGCAACAAGTCAGAGACACAATTGTTAAGAATATGCTCTCTCAAAATCAGATTGTATGTACCCTCATAGTCAGACACTTTGCTGCCATGCAACCAACCTTCTAAAGCCTTCACTGAACATTCTGCAAAGTCTATCCAATCTTGTAAAGGCTCTTTTCTGGGTTCTCTGAACTTATTTCTGTATTGTTCATTGGTTAAGCCAAATCCATTTAAGAGTGCTGTCTTCAAAACATTGTAGTTATCTGAATCTTCCTCCCTGACTGTAAGGAGTCTGTCTCTCCCCTTGCCAGAAAACGACAACCACAGAATAGCAGCCCACTGCATCTGAGGTACCCTCTGTACTTTACAGGCCCTCTCAAGTGCAGCAAACCACTTATAGATATCATCCCCCTCCTTGTAAGGGGGAACAATCTTGTGCAAGTTTCTGGAATCAAAGTTATTCTCCCTAACACCATAACTCCTGAAAGTTCTGTTGCTGCTGCCATCATGAGGAAATAACCTCAACCCCTGTCTTTCCCTTTCCACAGCTAAGGCTTCCCTACCTAGGGCCAGCTGTTGCTGTTGCAGCCTCAGTCTAGCCTCCTCCAATCTTAGCTTTCTGAGTTCCTGTCTAGGGAGTTATCCTCTGGATTGGATGTGTGGGACTCCTCAGAGACTGAGGTGACATTGGAATGAGCAGAGGCAGATCGTTCCCTAGCTTTGGTAACCTTAGTGACCTGACCTCTAGGTGTGAAAGGAGCTCTACCTGTATGTGAACCCCTCCCACTGCCAGCCACACTAGATGGTTTCGTAGGGGGAAGATGTTATGAAGGACCATCCCCTGAATCCTCAGGCTGCTCCCCTGATTCTAAAGCGTTACAATCTCCCTCCCTCTCATCCTCCTGGTTACCCCAGGATGACCAGGAGGGACCTGGTGGCCTCTACTCAGGAAGGGGAGACGGGGGGGGGGGCTCTCAGCAACTCAGAGAGCCCTCAGAAGACCAGGCAGCATGCACAGGAGTCTCACAGCACAGTGACAAAGAAAGTGCAAATGGAGGCCCATGCAACACGACACAAAGGGGTCCCACGCCGCCAGAGAACCACTCGGGAAGCTGTGCGTCACAGGATGGAGTGCTGGGGGCCTAAGCTGTGCTGTGCACAAAGACCTTCTTGGAAGATCGCACACAAGCCTTGGCAACTGCAAGTCACGCGGTGCATAGGGGTACTGTCTTGTATGGGGAGGCAAGCTCATACCTCCACCAAAGTTGGACAGCTGGACCTTGGGACTGTCGCGGTCACTTAAGTCCACCATCCACATTGTTGGATCCACGCTTTTCATCTGGAGAGGGGACCCACGCCACCAGTCGTGCCTGCTGAAGCGGGGAAGTGATTCCATCAGTCTACTAGAGATTCCTTTGGTTCTTCTGGTGCAGGCTGAAGACAGGCAGTCCTCGGATGATGCATGACCTGGAAACTGTTGCAGTTGCTGGCAGGAGCTGATGAAACAGTGTTGTAGAAGTCGTCTTTGCTTCCTTGTTGCGAGTTGTAGAGTTCCTGGAGTGGTCAGCGGTTGTTCCGTCGGTAAAAGATGAAGTAAAGGCAGAAATTGGTGGTAACTTGTCGAAAAGAGGGTACTTTCCTACAGCCCTACCATCACTCGACCACTGGGGGCCATATCCCTAATATTACTGTAGGTTGTCCCGCCTCTCTGTCCCCGTACACATTCAGTTTTGGCGAGAAGCGGGCTGTCTGCGCTGCTTGCCACCTGTTGATGCTTTTTTCAGCTGGGAGACATTACAGCCATATTGTCATCACGAGGCCCTGTGCCTCTCATCGCTCACCCGCTCCACCTCTAGGCCAAGCACCTCCTAGCCAGCGCTGTCGGCCTTGCCTGAATACCTGCACCGCCGAGGCCGCTCACGTGTACGAGAGCGGCCTCGGGCACCCACCTCTTTCCCAACAGTATGAGGGCTGCGCAGCAGAGCAAACACCAATACCGCCTCCGCTGCCCCCACGGTCACCTTTCTCAATGGGCGGCCTGCATCCCTGTTGTCCCCAACTGATAGGTTGAGTCGTTTGGCCTCCTGCAGGAGTTCCACGGTCTGCGGCACTCGCACGTCGCCTATAACTACCATCACGCTAAGGAACACTATTCCCTTTCACTGCTAACACTAAAGAGCTACTTTATAGGTCATACAGCAAGCTGAAGCCCGCAATAACTGATAAAATGCCTAAAGAAAAAACGCTCCTGCACTGCTGCCAGCCAGCCAGCCAAAGGTTTTACCTAAAATGGTGGCAGGCGCCTAATAGTGGCCCACTATATACTACAGCACCCAATGTAGCCCAAAAAGGCCAATGTACAGCCCTGGGCTGCTCCATTTCCCAAACTAACCCGGGGGAGACCTCCCACTGGTTGGCTGCACCCAAGTCTCCCTCGAGATTTCAGGAAATCACTTGTACACCATCATTTGCACTGAGACATGGTATTTTCACTTACTGAAAATTATATTTTACACTGATTGGCGTGCAGCACTGCATTACTACCAGTGTACATTGCTGAGTAAGTGGTGCAATGCATGTAACCTGACCTCACTGTGATTCTTGCTATAACAACACATCTAAGTTGATCAACTGAAGACTACAACACAAATGATACATGTTTTTAGTTTGCTCAAGTTACATTCAACCACCTGGCCTGCCATATGAATTTGGGGTGTTTAATACCTAAGTGTTTGTTTCAAAGTTTTTTTGTTTTTATTGTTTAAAAGTTTTTTTCTTTTAAAATCAGTTACAGTATGTGCTTAGCATCACATTTTTTGTAAATCCTTAGTGGCAGACAGTAAAGGCTCTGGGAATTATATTTTATTTATGCCGTTGTTTGCAATAAGGTAGAATCTGCTCTTGTTCCTTTGTTTGCATTTTACAGTAATTGACTGCACATTTTATATAACTCTTCAATATGATAACATTGTTAATAGCAACAGTGCTAATGCAGGTTTCATGTTCTTCATGCAATATGTCTTGTACCTAGACTGTCATCCTATGGCCCCAGTTGGAACATGAGCCCCTCATGAATTGCTCCTTGTTGTATCCTGACTTCATTTTGCGTACTGTGGCCAACCTACTGTACTGGTCAGTGGCCTTGCATCCCCAGACCCTTGGAATATTATTCATGTTTTTTTTTTGCGCTTCTCTGACTGCCCAAAAGTTCTGCACAGGGTGGGGCTCCTACAGATGTATACTCTGCTGTTAGTGGAGGGTTTAGACTCCACCACATTCTCGCCAACCTATGGGTCACAACCCTTTATGTCTACAGAAACAATGTCTACTGATGTAATTTCGAAATCTGTGCATCCTCTCATAACTGACATTTTTCACTTCTGCATGAGAGAGTGTTCTGTGAGGTTTCTTATATGAGGTACTGCCAGTGATACTCCATGGACAATGAAAATGGGGGTTCTCTATGACCAAACATTGTATGACACATGCAGTGGTGCATCCCAGCATCTGGATTCTGCAGTTCGTGCCTCACTAACCATAGGAGCAACCCCACATTGCCTTAGCCTTCTCGATTTCATAGTAGGTTCACCTCTTCTCATGTCTGGGCTGCAATTAATATAGAGTTCAGACACCTGCCCTTAAGGAAGGACTGACCAAATCATGTTTGTCAGGCTGAGCAGCACAGTTCTCAGATGTACGCAGTGAGTACTCAACCCCCCCCCCGGATGCTAAACCTGTGCTTGACTGTGACTATTTATTGTCCTTCCCATTTCTTTGTATATGAAGTCGACTGACAATAGCTTGACCCTCCTGGGCGTCTATCTTTGTATCTCCAGTACACATTCCTTTGGATAGCTGTTGCTTTTCCTTCACCAACATAAAGGTGATGTCTGAAAATTATTGATTGAATGTCAGTGTTAGACATTGCATCTCTAGATGGCAGAGGTATGCACCCTCTCCAAGTAGGGACCACAATCCTACTCAAGATAAGTCACACCAGAACCTAAATTATCCTGTGCTTACTCTCCGGTAGCTTGGCACAGAGCAGACAGGCTTAACTTATAAGGCAGTGTGTAAAGTATTTGTGCAATAACTCGATTAGTAACCCAGTGAAATCGCTACAAAAAGATTCCACACCAGTTTAGAAAATTAGATTATGATTTTCTAAAATAAAAGAAGACCATAATTACCAAAATCCAATATGTAGATCCTGAGATATGGAATTTTAAAGATTTAGGTAAAAATAGCACATGGACCTACAAAGCGCCAACTGTGGTTATCCAGGCACTTGAGCCCGCTTAACACAGTAGCTTAAATCCTGGTGCGCAGTCTGTGAGGCGTTACTTCGCAAGGCATCGCGTCGTCCCGTGTAGGTTCCGAGAAGCTGTGTGGCCAGGCTTTGTAGGACTTGGCATCACTTGACATTGATCCCGGAGAGCTGTGCGGCAAGGCTTTAAGGGGCTTGGTGTCACTTTGCGTCGATCCTGGGGAGCTGTGCGGCTTGGCTTTGTAGAGCTTGGCGTCACTGTGCGTTGATTCTAAGCGAGGCCTTGTGGGGGCTTCGCGCTGCGCGACATTGAGTCTAGTGAGGCTGGCAGCTGCACAGCAAGACTTTGCGAGGCCTTGCGTTGCTTCACTGCAGTTCCGATGAACACCACAGAAGGGAGAGCACCTTTTGTCCTGCTTCTAAAGAAGGGCAGACCTCACAGCTTGTAGAGTCTAAGTGGAAATGGTTCAAGTCTTTGATGTTCCTGAGACTTCGGAACAGGAGGCAACCTAACAAGCCTTTGGGATATCCGAGTCCTTCCAGCAGAGTGGGGGAGCAGTAGGCAGCAGGGTAACAAGCAGAAAAGCAGACCTTCCAGAAAAGCAGTCCAGTTGAGTCCTTTGGGCAGCATTGCAATCGTTCAGACAGAGTCCAGGAGTGTCTGATCTTAGGGGGGTTCAGAGACCCAGTACTTATACCTAAATGTTCCTTATAAGTGAGAGAGAATTCAAAGAGTGGTTTTGAAGGGCCCCAGTTTCCCTTTTAGCCCAGTCCTGTCTGCCAGAAAATCTGTGAAAGGTTATCAGTCCTTTGTTTAGGGTCAGGCCACTACCCTTTAAAGTGTAAGTGAGAGCCCCTCCGCCCTTCCTGCCCAGGAAGACCCATCATTATGCAAATGGCTGCAGATGCAGCTGAGTGTCCTGTGTTTATGGCTGTCTGGATGGAATGCACAAAGGGAGCTGTCACCCAGCACAGACCAGACATGGACTAGAGATGGGCTGAAAGGCACAGAGAGTAGTAAGAGCAGAGAAACGCCTGCTTTCTAAAAGTGGCTTTTCTAAAAAAGTAATGTTAAATCCAACTTTACCAGTAAGCAGGATTTCTCACTACCGTTCCAAACATAACAACACCACTCCTTTCTGATCAGAAATGACCACTTAAAAGTATGTAAGGGAATTCCCAATGCATGTCTATGAGAGGAGCAGGCTTCACAGTAGTGAAAAGTGACTTTGGGAGATTTTCACTACCAGGACATGTAAAACGTACAAGTAGATGTCCTGCCTTTTACTTACGTATGTTTAAAAAGGAGGGGGTTGAGGCTTGGCAAGTGGTTTAAAATGCCAAGTCGAAGTGGCAGTGAAACTGCTCACACAGGCTCTGCAATGGCAGGCCTAAGACATGTTTAAGGGTCTGCTTAGGTGGGTGGCACAATCAGTGCTGCAGACTCTCTAGTAGCATTAAAGTTACAGGTCTTGGGCATATACAGTGCACTTTGTGAGGGACTTACAGGTAAATTAAATATGCCAATTGGGTAGGAGCCAATACAGTGATTGAAGTCGACTGACCATAGCTTGATCCTCCCCGGGCAGCTATCTTTGCAACTTCAGTACACATTCTTTTGTTGCTTCAGTTGTTGCTTTTCCTTCACCATCATAAAGGTGATGGCTGAAAATTATTAATTGAATGTCAGAGATGGAGAACATTTTATACAGCTCTTTTAGCTTGACTGTGTTGTGACAAAATGGGCTCAGATATATGTATGTATACAAATCAGTGTTCGTTCTGTACTTGTAGTGCGTAAATACCAAATTCATGTGTTTTTAATTGTAGGGATGTAATGTGTCTCTGGTGCCAGTAGTTTGTATTTACTTTCAACTTCAAAAGGAGCAGCTCAACCTAATCATTTGAAAAGGGCCACAATTGCCCATACAAAAATATAAGAGGCTAAGATTGTCTGGAGCTCTACTTTAGAAAGATAGGCCCTCATTCTGACCTTGGCGGTCTTTTCGCAAGACCGCTGAGTTACCGCCGCGGTGAAGACCGCCGACCGCGGCGGTGTGCCGCTGTGCGCATTCTGACCGCTGGGAGCGTTCCGCCGGAAAACCGCCAGCAGCCACACTGGCGGTCGGCGGGAAAGTGGAGACTGGTCAACCTCCACCGCCACGCCAGCAGAACACCGCCCACAGAATTACGACCCACATTTCTGTGTGGCGGTCTTCTGTTGGCGGTCTTCTGTTGGCGGTCACGTCCCTATGGCTCCCGTCGCCTCCCGGAGGACCAACGCACAAGGTAAGTTGATCGTCCGTGAGGGGAGGGGGTGGGGGGGTGTTGTGTGATGTGGGCGTGCATGGGGGTGTGCGTGTGAGTGTGTAGAGGGAGTGTGTGAGTGCGTGTATGCGGGCGGGGGGTGCTGCTGTGTCTATGGGTAATGTGTGCTGTTCGGCAGGTGCGCATGTCGGCATGTATGTGTGCGGGTATGTGTCCCCGTTGTGTATGTGTGTGTAGGGGGTGTGTATATGTGCATGTTGGGGGTGTGTGCATGTCGGGGTACATGTATGTGCATGTCGGGGTGGGGGTGGGGAGGGGGTTCGTACCACCTCTGGGGGGTGGCAGGGGGGTGGAGGGTGTGGGGGGAGGACTCGGGTGGGTAGTGGGGGGTGGGGGAGACCCCTATCAGTGCCAGGGAAGGAATTCCCTGGCCCCGATAGTGCTTACCGCCATGGTTCGCACGGCGGTTCCCGCCCGCAAGAAACCGCGGCGGTAGGCAGGGTCATAATACCCTTGGCGGTCTTGGGACGACCGCCGGGCCGGAGTGCGCAAACTCCAGCCCCGCGGTCATGACCGCCGTGGCGGTCGGAGTGGAGAAGTAGCGGTCGGTCGCGGCGGGGACCGCCGCGGTCAGAATGCCATTTTTAATACCGCCGGTCTGTTCGCGGTCCGACCGCCGTCTCTCCGCCGACCGCCAGGGTCAGAATGAGGGCCATAGTCTGTTATCTGGGGGTTAACTTTATTTAAAACATTCCCTGGAAACATGATATAGTGCATGCATAAGTTTGGATAGATAGAATTATTCAAGTTATGGCTCAAAGACATTTGAATTTTTTGCTGAAAGTCTGAGTTAATGGTTACACTTGTTTTATTATATGGGATCAACTTTATCATCTGAGAAGCTGAAATATTATGAGAACATTGCGGACAAATTATGAAAGTACATAAATCTTTGCTCATACAGACATTTACTGTTAGGCATCATAGGTCATACTGTGCCACTTTTTCTTTCCTGACTTTGAAGATGAGAGATGTGCTGTGCTGAATAGGGAAATGTTTGACCTGACAGCCTTAGGGTGGTGCTTTTCCTGCCTCCTCCACTTTTGTGACCTAATGTCTGCTGGTATTAGAGCTTTGTGCACCTTACCACTGCTAACAACTGCTAAAGTGATTCTGCTGTCTTCTCTAAACATGGTAGCATTAGCGTATCCCCAATTGGCATATTTAATTTACTCATACGTCCCTTGCAAATTGCACTACATGTGTCCAGGGCCTCTTAATTAAATGCTACTATTGGGCCTGCAAAGTAAACAGGTAAGAAGGTCAACAAGGGATGAATTCATACAGATGTTCAATGAGTTAAAGTTATGTAACGATGCAATCTGCTAGCATCTGAAATCAGTTCAAAGTCAACAACCTTGCATTTGCACCTGGACTCTGCCATCTGTGAGTCTACCCTGCTTAGTTGTGCTGCCCCAGTCCTGGACCCTTGGAAGTGCCCTTAAGGTGCTCTGCTAGCCTGTGCATCCAGTGGAACCAACACACTTCCTCTGCTGCATGGTGCAGACCCAAGCAGAATGAAGGCATCACAACTGCTGCGTGAATTGGACCAGTCGCAAGAACCTGCATTGCCTCTATAGCTTCCTCAGAACCCCCCTACTGCGTGACGCAACCCTTCAAGCCTTCACATCTCTACTCTATGGCAGTCTCAAGGATGGCAAACTCAAGAACGATGCCTCGAACCGAAACATCGCCCTAACTGCACACCGCATCCTCAATGCCAGACTTTGCATCGCAAGCCCTCGTCAAAGGGATCCTCAACAATGACACAGGACCTTGCACTGCAGCCTCGCTGCATCTCAGAACCTGTTCGTCGTTTCAGCTGTACAACACATATTTGATGCTTACCCTCTAAGCCTCTAAGCTAAGCCTGACTGTTCTGTGCCAAGCTAGTAGAGGGTTGAGTGCAGATTAAGTTAGAGTTTGCTTGTGCCCTGAGAAGTATTGTGTTTGCTGCTTGACCTGGGCTCATAACCCAGTCAACTAACAACCCAATGACTTACAAAATTGGATAGTGCCCAAAGGACATGTCATTGTATGGATAATGCAGGATCACCATAACTGCTCCCACTGCTAATTTAGTTCTTAGTTGTACCTACTGTGCTACTGTTTACTTGTAGGCTTCGTAAACAATCTTCCTGAATATTTGGCCTTGTAGTTTGCAAACTAATTGAATCCACACAAACTGGTGAGAGGTAACCTCTTTGTTTCTTCAGTTTTTCATTAATACCTCTAGTCCCTAGAGCATCCATTTTTTTACCTCAAGGAATAGTGCTAGGAAATGGGCCGGGTCAGACATAGGAACCAAGGCATCACTATCGGAGGCGGATAGCTTAGCTTTGGAACTCCTGTCTCTGATTCTGCGATTCAAGCCATGCTTTGCGAGTGTGACCAGTTTACGGAGAAAATAAATGAGAACATATGTTACAAAGAGTATAGGTCTTTATAACAGAATGCAGAAGGTATGCTAAAGATGTAAAGTCTAAACCAGTACCATATAGTGTTTCCTAGACTTCTAAGGTGGGTTATGGTGGCAAAGGTACTTGGGAGCGATGGCTGGGTGGGAAAGGAGAGAGAGTTGAACATAGTCAAGATGGTTCAGCGGTCATCTATGTGTACTGTGACAGCTACCTATACCTGCTGAATCACCAAATTAGGCCAAACGTAAATGTGTTTGCCATATTAAATGATCATGAGACATTCTTGAGATAGCTACTATTAGACCTGACATCCTTAGTATGGTATTCCCTGAAACGTTTTGCTTTCACCCCTACCGTTTTCTGAATTCGTTTGTGTTGGCATTAGAACTCTGTACACTTTACCACTGGTAACCAGTGCTAAAGTGCTTGTGCTCTCTCCCTAAAACATGGTAAAATGAGCCTACACATGACCAGTACATTTAATTTACTTAATTTAATTTACTTATAAGTCTCTAGTATACAGATCTACATGTGCCCAGGGCATGTCAATTAAATGCTACTAGTGGGCATGCAATATTCATTGTGCTGCTCACTAATTAGCTCTTTAAAACATGTTTCAGATCTGCCATTGCAATCAGTTGGGCAGTTTTAGACTGCCATTTCAATCTGGCAAATAAACCTTTTGCCAGGCGTAAAGCTTCTATTTTGAAAAAATATTTCACCCCTCAGGCAGGCCAAGAGAGCAGGGTGCATAGTATTTAAAAAGTAGGACATGTGGGTTTAAGTTTTACCTGTCCTGTAATGAAAACCTCCTAAATTCGTCTTTCACTACTGTAAGGCCTACCTTTCCCATAGACATACATTGGGTTTCCTTACTGTAGTTAATAAGTGCTAATGTTTGATTGGGAGCAGGTAGAAATATAAAGTTCAGACTCAAATGAATTGTAATTTAAAATCCTCTGTAATGGTAAGGTTGGATTAGGTGCCTGCAGTTTTTCCTGGGTCACATGACGAGGTGTATTTGACAGCTGTCTATGTGTATTCTTCCCAGACATTGAGACAAAAGGGGTCTAGGTGTTGTCAGGATATCCCATCCAGTCAAGATGGGTGGGGGCAGAGCTGTTCTTTGTCCCACTTACACTTCAAGGGGCTTGTCTCCTGCACACACAAATTACCCTTACACCAGCCTTTTGTTAACCCAGACCTAGCACTTTGGCTATTGATAGGAAGAACATTCAAGAACCAGATGTGTGGATAGCATAAAGAATCCCCCCACTGCAAACACTGGCACTTGGTATAAATTGTGGACCCACAGAACAACTCTTCAGTACACTCCTGGACCTCTGGAAGACTTCAGAAGGACTGCATTGATCCCCCAGATCACTGCCTGTTTCTACCAAAGGGCTGTACTGGTGCTTAAAGGGCTGCTTTGTTACATAAAGGAGAACTGGATTGTCTACTTGAACCCAAGACCACCAAAAATGACTCCAAGGGATAGTTGGCTTGCCTCCTGTGTGAGCTGCAAGGACAGAGCAAGCTCCTGAGGCCATGAACCCTGCACGTGGCTTCTACTGGAGTGAGTCCTATCCCCCGAATTGGTGCCCCCAGGTCCTGGACCCTTGGAAGTGGTGTTGGAGGTGCTGCTCCTACCTAAACCTAAAACTTGGCGCTTACTGAGAAAATCAATAAAAACGTCTTGGAGAACCAACAGAAACCCAGGACCTACCTACCAGCCTGTCCATCCAAGGTGCATCGCTGGTTCGTATGACTTTACAGTAGCTCCTGTTGCGTTCTTCTCCGCAGCAGGAAAACTTGTTCAGTGGGAGCTCTTGGTGACGATATCCAGCCTCGTGGACTCATCTTTGCCTACAACTTTCAGCTTAGACCAGCTGGAGATTTTCAACTTCCAAAAAGGCTCTGTAGCAAAGACACAACCTGCTGCCTTACCCTACTGAACTTTACCTTCTCCTCAACTCTTGTTCAAGACAAGATATTTTCTAAGTCCAGGGGTATACCGAGACAGAATCTGATCCACCCTTTGTATCCGACCCTCCTGCTGTGGTTGTCAGCCTTAACTTTTTACTTTCTGCTGATCTTGCATGACCAGATACCTGTGGTTGGTGCTTTATAAGGCACTATTTTACACTAAAACCTTTTAAAAAATCATAATTCCGGTCCTACTGATTGAAATATATGTGTTTTAATATTGTTTTATTTGTTTACATTTTCTCAATTTTTCTGAAATTGGCTTGCAATTTTTCGTGAATTGTGTTTCCACTTCATGACAGTGCCACTAAGTTAAGCCTGACTTCTTTTTTTCCGAGCTACCCAATGATTAAGCATAGGTTAAATTTGTGACCATTGTAGTTCACCTTGACAAAGATTGGGATTGTTGCATTAGTGAGGCCTCCACTTACCTCAACCAATAACCCATATTCTTACAGCTAGCAAAATAATGTTGATTCAGAAATGTTAAACCAAGTCCTCAGTGCAGACATTTCACACACATGTTAAGTTACTGGTAACACTACCCTCAGAAAAGTACTCCTGTATTTATTGTATGAAATTGGAGGGAATCTCCAGCAAAAGTATATTTTTTGTACACGCAAGAATGGTAGCTGAGGTTCAGTATTCTAAAGCTTGAGATTGACATGGGCTGTGGCCTTAATAAATGAAGGCAAAAGATGGAGAACATTTAGAAGCCTCTTTGCAAACGCATTTTGGAGTGCATGATGTAGTACTACTGTAGTCCTCTTTGTTCTCTTCTACAATGTACTTGTAACAATTTAATAGCAATTGAGTTTGTGAACCATCACCAAAATGCTAGTGCTGTTTCAGAGACCACCACCAACCCCCACAGTAGCCTCAGTTCAGTCCTCAACAAATGGTTCTTTCTGTGAACTGGTGTTAATCTAAGAAACTATAGACTCATTTATTATTGTTGCTGCTGACATGCCTCTTGTACACACAACACAGCTTCTGACTCATTGACAGTGGCAAAGAGGCACATAAAAGAGTGATGTCACATTCCTGCTGCATGTGCCTGATAATCTGTTTTGCTTACTATCATGAATCACATTTGAACTGTTACACTCCAGCACAACCTTGGCATGTACCTGCTCCTGCCTTGGTCTTACGTTTGAGTTGCTGTGTCTAGAATGTCTTCCTTTTGTTGATTACATTGCTGATAATTAACACCAGAACAACTATACCCAAGCCATAGGGTGGAAAGAAAAATAATCTGTGCCAATCTGAGTGTTAAACCAGGGAAATAAACTTTGCTCTTTGGGCAGGCATAGTAGTTGGCAGGTTGCGGTCTTGACAAACTCACAGCATTCACAGTTTCAGAATATCTGTAGGTTTTTGACTTTTATGTTTCACGTCTGTTTGGCAACTCCTTTCACCTCACTGGGTAGTACATCTCCATTTTCTGATTACAAAAACAGGGTTCTTCCAGAGTCTGTGTTTGATATATACCTTTCAAAGATGACCACATTCTCTGGTCTGGTGCTTAGATTCTCCTTGATGTGAACACAAAGTACAGTTAGTTGCTGGATGCGGCTAATATTTGTACACCTTTGAGGTTGTTGAAGAAGTCTGTGCCAAAGTGCAAGGTGAGCAGTTGTTACCTTTTTGAGTAGTTTACAAATCAGACCAGATTGTAACTTCCATGCTTTTTGATGTTGGATGAGAGGGGCAGCAGGTATTGCCAGATCCTGTAGTAGATAGTTTCAGACAAGGTTGTTTTCTTTCTTGATTTCACCTAAAACAAACAAGGTGTGGACCTGGATGTTGAATTGTTGCTAACAACCATGGAGTTGTAAAACAGGGTCACTGAGACAGTGTGCATGTATGAATGTTGATTTCATCTTGTTTTTATTCAGTTCTATATACCCAGTACCTTCTATTTAGAGCTAATTTTCTACCCAAGAACCCATGTACTAATCTTTATCAACCTCCATGTATATACTAATCGGTGCCTTTTTTAAAAACGTACTAAACCAGTGGTGAGAAAACAGTCTCTCAAGGGAATTTGTTTTCCCATTGCTTATATGTTTACTAGGTATAAAGTATTTGTTTTTTAAATTTTCCATCTAGGAATTGAGGAGAAGACAACTAGCCGAAGCTGCAGAAAAAAGACAGATGGATGTAAGTTAATAGGGGACATGCTGTTTCCAATTGTATTTTGTGTGTGTCTTTTTATATATACAAAATTCAAATTTGAGAGTGATGAGATTCTTTTATTTTTTACAATTGGTCTGAATGGAGTTGCCTTAACTTAGACATTCATAAACTGGCCCAATATGATTAATTTCTTATACAGTTCTATAGAGATGGGGTTGAGGTACATGGAAATATCTGCCAACTATTTTAATATCATCATTGAGTCAATGTAGGAAGATTGACTTTTTGTTATTTGTAGCAAATACTGTTAAATTACAGAATTCTTTGTTAGAAAATCCATATCAGTTTGCAGTTATAAAATAATGTTATCATAAAAATAAAGCAAAGCACATATAAAATATTAGTAGAAATACATTATTTGAACACCTTATTAACTATCACATGCACCTTTCAAAATATATACTTCATATAGTCATTCACGTCACTTAACAAAAATGTACAGTGACTGCCAAGAGTGTTTTGGGTCCTATCTTCTGACTTGAGGCGTTTATTAGAGCAGATGTATTTCTTTATTGATGCATTATAGGCAGTGATGTTCAATTCTATGTTGATTGAGAGGCAAATCTTCTCTCTCAAGTATTGATGCAGTTTAAGAATAATGACAGATTGTGGGTAATATTTAAAACTGTTTCTCACTACTCATTAGCCAATTTGTGTGCCTCATTTAACAAACCTATTTTACAGACAAAAATGTATTTAATTAAGGAAGACTTCTATATCATATATGATAATAATGTAATTAGTCTGTTCATATAAGTGGTTTGAGCATTTACATTGTATATACAGTTTGCAAAATTCATTGTATTGTTTCCCTCCTCTGCAGGGCAGATACTTCACTCTAGCAATCACTTTTTATATTGAAAACAAACGAACTACATTAGTTTTCTGTGGTCATCATACATGAAGGGTACACACCGTGAGGACACTGAACATAGATTCAAATGAAATTATTTACTCATCAGCTCACACAGCACACAGGAGTGTGATAGTTCCTGACTTTTCATAGCGTAGTTATACTCTGACTGAGATCCTTCAGTCTGTATTTTAGGAATCACTTAAAATGGCCACCTTGTATCAGGAGCAAGAGTGACCGGGAAATATTCTGGTACCAAAATGGATAATGTAAAAGCCATTCTGGTCAGCAGGGTTGTGAAATTCAACAAAATATCTACTTGTCCATGGGAAATGTTGCATCATAACTCTATTTGTCCTAAAAAAAATCCTCTTGTCCCTTTCGTGCCAGTTAGTGTGGCGACAAATTATGGCAACAATTTCACAATATAAGAGCTCTTATAATAACCTCTCTGATTATTCCAGAGCTTATACAATTACACGGTTTGAATACTAGCAATTTCCTCTGCCACCTTTCCACAAATCACATATTGGGGGCTGGACATAGCAGTTAGCAGTAGTTCCAGGGATGCAATGCCCATTTGAATCTGTGCAAACCTACTAACTTGCATGTTTGAGGGATTTCCACCATCTTTGTTCTTTTTCTGCACTGAGAAAGGTTTGAAATTTACTCCTGACATGGGCAGAAGTAAAACTAATCCCAGGGATGGGGGGTGGGGGAAGTGGAGTAAAGTGATCTTGTAAATGCTCAACAAATATTCCCCTGAGCAAATCTACACATAGATATTTGCTCGTGCTAAAATGCAGTTCACAAATATCTTCTAGGAGTACGATTTCCTGGCCTACTTCTGTAAATTCTTGTGAATTCACTAGTTGTAAATCTGCAAGGATGTATACCATGAGTGCACTTTTGTGACTTTCTTTAAGAATTGAGCTCCTAATTGGGTCTGACATTAACACCGACCTTTTGTTTTTATAAAAATTTTAACTATCTATCTTTTGCTGGCTTCACTGTGATTGACAGCCGTCTGCTCTTTCACAAGAAGCATATCTGCACACAAAGTAGATTTGTTTAGTGTCAGGGACTTCAGAGCAATGTGTGCTTTTTGAGACCCAAAAATAGTTATTCTTTTAGCCAATGTTTCTTATAAAGGTGCGGGCCTGGAAGCACCCACAACAATAAAGTTTCGCAAAAACCATATCAAAACAAGACACGTATTGACAAAACCAAAAGGTCTACCAGCAGTGTTGGACTTATTGGCTTTGCCAATGTTTTTTTGTTTTTATGTTTACCATAATCTTGTTCAATATGATTACACTGATTTTCCATTATGTTTTTTTTAGCTTGCATCAACACATTTTACTAAATTACCTCTGACAGAGTGCCATTATAGAAGGTCAGAGGGGCTGAAGCCCACTCCCTTCTGTGGTACCTCCTTGTAGCCAAAACAGACATGGCAAGAGGATATCACACTTTTTCCACAGGCCCTCAGACAGACTTTAATCATGCCATTCAGGGTCTTGTTGAACCTCTCAACAATCCCATTGCTTTGGTGTGGTAAGGGGTGGAGAACGTGTAAGTTACAAGGACACATGGACTCCAATTATCAAGAATGTGCTCCTTCAAAAATAAGTTGTACAACTCTTCAAAGTCATCAACCTTGCTGCCCTTCACCTAGCCCTTCAGTGCCTTACTAGCATAGTCCAATATATCCACCCATGTTTGTGTAGAGAGTTTGTGACTAGCCCTGAAACATTACCTGTACTTCTCAGGTGTCAACTCAAACGTACTGACTAAAATGGTCTTCAAGGCAGAGTAGTTGGTCTGGTCCCCCACCTCTAATTTAAGGAGTGTGTCCCTCTCCCCACTGTGGGCATGTACCACCACCCACTAGCCCCAGAACACCTCTGAGACCATGTGCACTTTTAAAGCCACTTCATAGGCTTCCAACCATTTATCTATGTCATCCCCTCACTATAACTGTACCATATCGTTTGGGATATGAAATCTGGACTTCTGATGACACTGCAAATATGCTGCCCCCATTGCTGTTGCTGGACCCCACTTGTAGATCTCTGATGTCCAGCTCTCTGAGGTTGAACTTATGGGCAGCCTCTTCTTCTCTAAAGCTTGATCGTTCTCCAATTGCATCTTAGCCAGTTCTAAATTTAGCCTTCTCTCCTTTCTCCTGTCCTCCAGCTTCTCTGGGGTCAAGCTTCCCAATTAGGCAATGCTACCTGCTTTGGTAGGTCCCACTCCTCTTGACAAGTTATTGACCCCCGTGGCCTGCAGGCAGTTCTAGATCCTCCTGGTCTGGCTCCTTATCATCATCCAGAATCTCACACTCCTCCTCTGAGACCACGTCCTGCTTCCCTTGCTCCTATGTAGGACCTCAGCGCCTTTTGCAACTGCACTGGTGAAATCCTTCATAGAGACCTGAAACTCCTGGCAGACAACTTTGAGCTGCCCCTCTTTGTAACTTTCCAGTTTGATTAGCTTGGACTCCATTTGTGCAGGTGCAGTTGCAGGGCCAGGTTCAGATGCAGATGCAAGTGTAGCTGTGGACATACCAGTGAAAGACATGATTAAGCAGAAAAAAAACAGAATAAAACAGGACCCATTGAAAAATTAAAAATGACAATTAGCAAAGGTCAGAGCAAAAAGTTTTAAATGGGGTCAGATTGGTCTTAAGTATAGAGCTGCAGTGAACACTGAGTTACTATATGGTATTGCACAAATACAAGTTCTATCCCGCCACTGCCACCAGGGTTATAAATTGGGTCTCTAGTTGGCAGAGGTATGCACCCTTTCCTAGTAGGTACCACAATCCTAGACAGGGTAAATCAGATACACACTTTTAATTAACCTGTGCTCACCGTCCAGAAGCTTGGCACAGAGCATGGAGGCAGGCTTAACTTAAGAGACAATGTGTGAAGTATTTGTGCAACACACACACACACACAATGAAAACAGCACAAATGTTTAGAAAAATTGTGAATATTTAGCTGAGTAAAACAAGACCAAGACGGCAAACATCCAATCATTAAAAATCAAGATATGAATTTTTAAAGATTAAATGAAAAATTAAACTAAAAATAGTGCTTAGTAATCACTAGTGGTCAAAAGATCACTTGAGTTTGCAAGGGACCGGTGCAAATCCAAAGTTCCGGCCGACCATGAAGGAGGCCATGCCGGGTACAGAACCCGCCCAGGGTCCGCTGAAGAAGTACCTTGTATGTAGCAAGCGTTGACGTTGAGGGTGCAAATGCAAAAGATATTTTTGTACACAGTCGGGTCTCACATCGAGCTCTGCAGAGATGAATAGAATACGGTGCCATTGAACCAAGCAGAGTGTCGCTGTTAGGCTGCGCAGGCTGCAAATCTGCTGTTGTCAAACAGCCTTTGCGTCGAAGGGGCAAATCGTCACTTCTGACCAGCGCAGTGGTGACAATGCTTTCGTTTTTAGCAGAAAGCAGCTACAAAATCCACTTCCAAGGCCCATGACCTCAGGCGAGGGTAGGACTCACAAATGGCAGAGTCCAAATTGTGAGGCAAGGAGGCAAAATTATTGGAGGAAGATCACCCTAAGGCTGCCAGGTCAAACATTGCCCTTAGCCCTTTGTGTGTGCAGTCTGTCTTGGGTTACATGACTGGGTGTATCTGACAGTAAGGCTTTGTGAATTTCTTCCAAGTCACACAACAGTGGGATAATGTGTGCTGCAATGGGCCCTCAGTTGGCAGGATGGAGGGGTGGGGCTGAGCACAGCCTCACTTACACCTGAATAGGTTGTGTCCTGGCTCCTCACAATAGGGCTAACGCCCCTGTATTGTCACTGCAACCAGCTTGGAGCCAGGGCAGGGGAGTCCGGAAATTCAAAGAACTTCAAAGAACCTTTTCAGAAGCTTCTTGCACCTTCCAGGAGATGGGCACCAGGGTATATGCCTGCTGCTGTGACCCACTGTGCACTCTGCCAGACTGCCCTGCTGCCTGGAGCCTGCCTTGAACCCTCAGAGGCCAGCCCTTCTGTTGAGCTCTGCATTTACACCTTCACCCAGAACTACCTGAAGTAACTCCAATAGCTAGTTTTCTGTCTTTCCTCTCAGAGTCACAGGGACCTAACAGCCCCCCACCACCTTAAACCTGCACCTGGACCCAGCCTGAGTGAGTCCTGAACCCCCAAGGTGTTTTCATCCACTCCTGGAGCCTTGGTTTTGGTGTTAAAGGTGCCCAGATGTCCATTTTCCAAAACGTATACAGACAAATTGTGGCCAAAAGGAGCTCTAAGAACCAGGAGGAGACCAGGACACATCTGCTTGCCTATCTGCTTGAGGTGCATGGTCGGTCATATTGACTTTGCGGCTTCTTCCTCTATGTTCTTCTCCGCAGCAGCAAATCTGTTTCCACTGCCCTTCGTTGAAGGGTTATTTAACCTTGCGGGATTGTCTTCGGCTACAGCCCTCTGCTTAGTTCCACTGGGGATTTTTTTACTTCCAGTTCAGAGACTAATCCCGAAGGTAAAAATCTTCATGGCAGCTTCACTCTATGGCCATCTGATGACACTTCCTCCTCGGACACTCCTTCAGCCTTGCCTCACTGAACTTTTACCTTCTCAGACATTTTTCTTTCAAAATGTTTCCAAGTCCAAAAGTAAGCACTGACCGTGCCCAATCCATTTCTTGTATCTAAACCACTCTCTAACTCTGTTAGCTTTCACTTTTCACTTTGACCCAGTCGTGCAAGGCCAGATGTCTGCAGTTCGCTCTTTTATCTTTTTTGGTTCTATTTTAGTTCTTAAACTTTAAAAATTCATTACTCCGGGTCAACTGATTGGATTGCTGTTGTTTTGGTGTCAAATAATATATTCAAATGTATTCTATTTTTCTAAATTGTTTTGGGACTTTTCTTGTGGGTGTTTTCACTTTCTTACGGGGTGTGTCTTGCATAAATACTTTACACATTGCGTCTAAGTTAAGCCTGACTGCATTTTGTGCAAAGCTACCAAGGGTTAAGTTAGTGACTTTTTGTTGTTCACTTTGCAGTGATTTTGGCTGTTGCTTGACCAGTGCTCACACCCAGTCAACCACCAACCCAATTTCCCACAGTGAATTAACTAAATGTTACTTAGTTTTAGTAATAACGTAAAAATATTAGATATGGTAGACATTCAAGTTCTACAACTCCCTTTCTGCCAAATATTACAACTACCACAATTAATCAAGAATTTGGGTTTGAAGAAGATAAAATTGGACTCTTAATTTCTGTAAATAAAGTAAATTGACTTAACTCCATTGGCAGGTTAAATCTACAGAGTATACAGTTTTAATCTAGTTGAACAATGGACTTGTTCCATTATCAGATCACTGGTGACTAATTATAGGGAAAGCAACAAAGACACAGAATGTGTACTTGAATGTAGGCTTACTTGTCCTTCTTGCTTAAAACTATTTATTAGGTTGAAAGGACATTAAAACAATGTGCAGAGCAAAACAAAGTGCCTGATGTACGGAAGGGTGTTAATTTATAATCTACCGAAAAGTAATGTTAGGTTAATTTTGTCAGAAGGGTTAGTAAATTAAGACCCAAATAATGTAAGCTAATGACATTCTCTACTTGTATTGATCCTTATATATATTAGTTTGTCATATTTTCCCATCAACTTTCATTTCAGAGGACTTATGCTTGATGATGAGGAGCAGGCCAGAAAGGCATAGCTGCTTCATAGGAGAACCGCAGCTAACGTGCCCCGAAGGGTGCCAGGAAATCACAGGCTGGGGGATGGCCACGGCCCAGTAAAGGCATTGGTCAGAATGGTTTGAAATAACCAATGCGGAAGGGAAGGCGTGCCCTCCTACAATACCAAAAGTGGAGACCGGGGGAGGGGGGCAAAGGTCATTTTGTGACCACGCAATAATGGGGGGAGATGCCATTGGTTATGAAACCATTGGAACATCTTCTGAGCTTGTGAACTCGGTGGAGAAGGAGGTACCTCTCGATGAAAGGGGGACCTTACCTTGATTATAGGGTGAGGATATGGTGACTTTCAGTCTGGGCAATCAGTGTTGAGTCTAAAGGTTGGATCAACATCCATTGGTTCTGGGCAAATAATGTAACCTCATGGGCTGACACAAAACATTGACGTGTCCTACGGTAATGCAGCTGTTGCTAAAATGCCTTCTTGTGGGTTAGCAGAAGGGTCTGGTGGCATAGGGGGCTAATGCATCCACTGTTGCGGCCTGTGATTGACCTCATGGTCACAGGTTCATATTCCAGTGGGTCCACTCAGTCTTTTCATCCTTCTGACATCATCAGGGCTTGTGAACTTGAGTATAGAAAGAGGTTTGCTTGTTGGAAAGGGGTGAGCTGTCAGGTCATGAAACCACCGACAGCTTAAGACTGGGAAGCAATGATTTGTGAATGGACAAATTGATGTATGGCTGATGCCATTTTGTGATTGTGTATAAATGATTGATTATTTATTGATTATTGCAAGAAAAAATGAACAGGATCAAGGCACTCCACAAACAATAATATGGCAGATGTAAAATGCAGTTGCTGGAAATGTTTTATTCCTTTAGAAGATGGAGACGAGAGTTGTTCAGTGAGCACAACTGTTCAAGAAAAATACAACAGAAATCAGCCAACACGTGTTTCGTCCTATCGGACTTTTTCAAGGCTGCAAATAAAACAAACAAAACAAAACACATATAAAGGAACTATTTACAATCATCACACTGTTAACAGATGGATGCGAGAGGTGGTACACGACCCCCAAGTGTCTCATAGAAAGAGGGAGACCATGTAATATACAAATTCCAATGTGTGTGCACACATGATTAAAAACAGAAATAAAAACAATGGTGGGTGTCTAGACTGCACGCTCCTGTCGCCAACCTCAAATGGTGAACTGGATGAGAAAGGTGAAAAAAATAAGGAGAAAGGTGAGAAACACCGAATGTTTGAGAGAAAACCTAGTGCGGAAAAAATGCTAGTGTAGAAAAAGACGAGCCAAAATAGCACTGTGCATATTGAAAGTATAAAATAAAGTTTAGGTTATGTTCAAAAAATCAAACCCTTTTTTACCTCGGAGACTATGATAGGGACCCAATTAAAGGGCCGGGAATGACTTCTGTCATATTTTCCAGCAAAGTCGTCACTAAAAATTGAAAATTGAGAGAAAGACCCCCCAGAGGATTTGCATTACACAAGGAAACAAAGAGCTGAAGTGGAAAACAAACAAAAGTAAGAAAACCCCAAGAAGATGTAGGCATCATCCCAGGTAATAGGACCTACCAAAGGAAGTAGGATGTTCCAATACGGGCAATAAATGATGTAGGGAAGATTATGTGTTTCTTCCAAGTTGTAGAAAGAAAAGTTCAGTTTAACCTTATGAGTAAAAAGGATAAACCACTATAAAGTTGTGACTGAACGCATATCTGTAGAGGAAATGAAACAAAAGAGAAGAGCAATCTGTAAAAATAAACTAACATGTAGTGAGAAAAAAGATTGTATATACATGGGCAAAACGAGGCTACAGCGTAACAACCAATCTTTTGAAAAGGGATCCGGTTGCAATAATAATTGGGAGGAGAGAATAAAAGAAATTCTCGTGAGCTAGAGAGGGGCCATAAACTATAGCGTAGTACCGGAGTAACATGACAAGAGCAGTTGTAAAAAGGTCCCGTTGCCGTAAGGAGACCAGTAATTGTAGGCGTAAATTAGACGACTAAAGGCAGTGGGCAATGTCATGCTCGGTTCAGCCTGGCTATGTTCATTGAAGTTAATAAATATATAGACAAAAACATAGATATTTAAGGACGCTAAATAGTGAAGACTAAGAGTACCCCGAAGGTTGTAAGGTTTAATCTAGATTTGCCAACACGACCTGTGGGTGAAGAATGCCCAATGTCGGACGTGGCGGGGAAAATGTTGATAATAATACCATTAGCCGTAAAGATAAAACTTAAAATAGAAATGAAAACTAGATGAAAACAGCCTTCCGAACTGGGTGGCATACCTGAAAAAGTGAACCCGTCCTAAAATCTGGAGCGGGAACTGTCTGCAGTAGCCGGTCGCGTGGAGCGCATAGTAACGCTGCCGAAATGTGTGTACCACTACGTCCCAGGATGGGCGTCACATAAAAAACGTGTGAATGGAAGTGCCGATGTGACCGGAAAGAAAAAGTTCCACTGAACGATGTACTGTGAAAAGCACAAGATATGGAGCGTAGTTACGGTCGCCATCTTAGTGGTACTAAATACCGCGAATGTCAAAGAGAGGAGATGCACTATAACGTGTGATAAAAGAACGAAGTACATAACGTAAATGCATATTTGTATTATTTGGGATAGATGAAACCACAGCCCACCTAGTAGATAGAGGGAAGGAGAGAGGTCAGAGGAAAACAGAAGAAAGTAAAATCGTGATATGAAAAGTAGTTGTCACAGATATTGAGGAGGGACTGGGCGGCTGGTGAGAAGACACAGAAAAAAAGGAAGGAAAGTAGATACCAAATGCAGTCTCGAGTACACAATGGTCTGTATCACATTCCTATTATAAAATGAGCGTGTTATAAATAGGTACATTGTACTTGTATGCCGACCCATGTCGTACAGACTAATATACATTGAAAAAAAAGAAAACAGAAAGGAGAGACTGGGTGGCAAATGATAAAACTACATGCAGGAAAACAGAATTTATAACACAGTTTTAGGGTGCGAAATTTAAGTCGGCCATGCACTAATATACTCGAAAGAATGTTTGTCAGACGATGTATTATACATTATGGACAAAAATAGGGTGATAGTAATGGTCCATATTGGCATGACAAAAGGTGCAATATCAATGCATGATCATATTAAAGAGGGACTATGTGTATTTATTGATTATTGTTGTGATGATTTATAACATATCCTGGAGATTATGAACAACTGGTGATAAACTGCAGCCATGTTTACACCAACAAAGTCTGAAATTGTTGTTGATTATTGGAAGTTGAGCTTTGACCAGGAGGCCCAGGGGGGACATGGTCGGCCATCTAGGCCAGGTTGAGGAGCAAGCCGGTAAGGCATAGCCAGACTGTAGGAGGACCACGATTAACATACCAAAAGGGTACCAGGAACACATGGCCTGTGGCCCGATCATGGCCCATTAAAGCCACCACTGTCATTGGGCAGAGTAGTTTGAACTGGCCAATGCAGAAGAGAAGGACGGTCCCCAGAAGGGTCAAAAGTGGAGGCCAGCGGGGCAATGGTCATTTACTGACTGCAAATGTTGTCCTGCCCACCCACACCACCTGGGAGTGAGGGTCACAGCCGTAATACATGGGGATTTGGGGCATTTATCTGAGTCAGCACCAATAACCGTCATCAGTAACACAGTAGGGAGGCCGGTAGGCTGTCAGATGGAAAGAAGTGTCACAGCTGTGTCTTTGGTATGCCTCACGGCAGGGACACCATGGAGCTATGGCAGAGCCAAAAAGGGGGCTAACCGCAGAGCGGACATGGCACTTGCATTTCGGGCATGGTCAGAAGGTGCTGCAAATGTCACACATCTGTAACAGGGGACGCCTGGAAGCCGCAGCACGTAACCCCAGGATGCCTTCACTTCTCTGGTACGCAATGGAACTGAGCTGGAGAGTTCTGACAAAGATGAGTATGGTGACTGCCCACCAGTGTAAGACTGCGGAGCAATAATTTGCGAACAGACAAATTGATCTGTGACTGATGTAATTTTGTGATTATGTACATATGATTGTTTATTGAAAATTGCTGTGATGATTTACTACTGATCATGTGGATTATGAACAACTGCTAATAAACTGAGGCTACTTTTGCACAACCACAAGGTCTGGAAGATTATTTGTGGTTGAGCTTTTGCAAGGAGGCCCTGGGGGGGAATTGGGTTGACCATCTGGGGGCAGGTTTGTATTAGGCAGCATTGTTTAAGGCCTGTCAAGAGGCACCTCAAGGCATTTACAGCTATATGCATTTAAGACTTCATTAACATTAAGTCGGACTGGCACAGGGAGATTATTCACCCTACCATGATCTCACTTGAGATATTGCTCAAGAGTATTTTAACGAACGTTGGTGCCAGAACAAAGGTCTAACACATGGCCCGACCAAATCAAAACTCATTTAATTTTTTTAGTTCAGCCTTGACATCCTACTATCAGTGTGCAATATTCTGATAATGTAAATGAGTCCCGCATCTAGAGAATCTGTTATACCTGTATGTCAAACTGAATTCATTTAGAAATTACGGGCCAGATGTATCAAAAAAACAAATTGCATTTCTTAAATAGCGAATTTTAAGAAATCGCTATTTAAGAAATGCAAAATGATATGTATGATTTTTGCGATACGGTAATAGCGATTTCTTAAAATTCGCAAATGCTATTACCGAATCGCAAATAGAGAATCCAACTCCATTTGCACCTATGGGCCTGCTGCAAATGGTTTTGCACTTCCTAAATTGCGAATTCCAGTTAGGAATTAGCAATTTAGGAAATGCAAATCCCAGGGTGCTGGGGGCCTAAGGCCCCCTCTGCTGCACCCCAAAAATATTTTTGCGGACATGTGAAGCACACACATGCCTTAGGGGCATGTGTGCGCTACATGTCAATTTTAAAAATGCATTTAAAATGCATTTTTAAAATTTGCACATGGTTACCACAAAACTTTTGTTGTTGGTAATTGCATTTCCTAAATGCCCAATTTGCATTTAGGAAATTCTTGATACATGTGCTTAAGAAATCGCAAATAAGGATTCCTTATTTGCGATTTCCTATTTAGAGAATCGCAATTTGCGATTCTCTAAATGGGGTCGCAATTTTAAGGAATCGCTATTTTAGCGATTCCTTAAAATTGCACTGCGAATGCCTTTCATACATTCTGATAGGCATTTTTGCATTCGCAAACGGCCGAATTTGGGGCCAGATGTAGCAAAATTGCAAATTGCGACTTGCAATTTGCGAGTCCTTCCGACTCGCAAATTGCAATTCGCAATGCAGAACGGTGTCTCAGACACCGTCTGCGAGTCGCTATGGGGTCGCAAAGACCCACCTCATTAATACTAATGAGGTGGGTCGCATTTTGCGACCCCATAGCGACTATGGGCACTCGCAAACATGGAGGCCTGCTGTAGTCAGCAGACCTCCATGTTCGTGACTGCTTTTAAATAAAGCAGTTTTTTTTTTTTTAAGTGTAGCCCGTTTTCCTTAAAGGACCCTTGGACTACTACCTGCCCTGAAAAAATAATTTGTGGTCCATTCAAAAAGGGGAATGGGTCCCATGGGGACCCCTTCCAATTTGCGAGTGGGTTACCATCCACTTCAAGTGGATGGTAACTACGATACCATTTGCGACCGCATATGCGGTCGCAAATGGTATTGCATACCACTGCGAATCGCAAATAGGAAGGGAACACCGCTTACTATTTGCGATTCGGAAATGCATTTTGCGAGTCGGTACCGACTCGCAAAATGCATTTCTGCATAGGAAACTGCGATTTGCGACTCGCAAACGGCATTTTTTGCCGTTTGCGAGTCGCAAATTGTTTCCTACATCTGGCCCCTTGCGATTCGCACCGTTTGCGAATGTAAAATTGCTTGATACATCTGGCCCTAAATTCAATACTGTGTTAAAATAAAGAAAGACCAGGAATACTGCAGAATACTACAAGAGGAGACAATTAATGCTTCTGTCTTTTGACAGGAAGCGCTCTATTGGACGACCAGGTGCAATGTTCTAAATAATGTCATATCATGGAGACACATTTGGTGTGTTTAATGAGATTGGGACTCTCTGAGCTTATCTTCTTTTGTCTAGTATTCTACGAAACGAACACTATGTCATTCTAGCAATACACTGGATCATACTAAATTGCGTTGTTTATATATGCCAGCTGTAACAATCACGTTTTCTGAACACTCATACACTAAATTATGGTTAATTTTACAGTTTAAAAAACGTGGTTCTGAGTAATTCAAAGAAACAAGCACATTCCTTGTAACTTAATCTAATAGCGGACAGTTTTGTTTAACCACAGTATGTCATAAAGGCTGTTAGTATAGCAAATTGAGAACGGCCTTCCACCAAATTGCACTAGCTGTTGTTCGGTCTTGGTGGTGTTATTCTATTTCATTCTTGTTAAGAGAAGCTCATGGTTGTGTGTAAATGTTGTCATTCAGTTTTTCTTTATTTTATATGTTGAATTGTTACTTGGTCATCTGTGGTTTAACTGATATTGTACTTTGTAGGCGAATGCACGTGGGATTAAGAACCCACAGTCTGTGGAACAGAAAAAGAAAAGGCAGGAGGAATTAGAGAAACAGACTGCCAATTCTGTTCCAACAGCAGGTGGAGGACTCCGGGTAGGTGCATCGATTTACTCGCAGACGTTGCATGCTAGTTTGTACCTTTCACATACTTATATTCGAAATTGGAACATCAAACAGTGATTTGCTGATTAAATCCAGTGTGCCTGATTACATAAATCAAGTGTCTGGTCCTCAGTGTTTCAGGGAAAGGGAGGTAGCCCACAATAGTGCAAAAGCCTTTCTATCTCTGTGTGAATAGTCAATGTGCCTATTTCTGTGCAGACCATACCTTTGTTCGCTCTGTCAAGTGAAAATTCTCTCTCACACATCTGTATGTTTTATACAAGTTCAAAAGTTTTTGTGTGTCTGGACATGTACACAATTTGTTAGTTGAGAGCCGCATTTAACACGAAAAATATGTTGATGCTTTTGATTTAGAAGGGAGACTCCCATAAGCAGAGATTCAGATTAAATTCAGGCATTCTGAATAGCCCAGTTGTTATCTGTCATCATATGTGGTTAGCTGTTTCTTAACTCACCTGTGGCAAATGACCTGAAACTGTTAAAAAAAACGAAATATCCATTGAGGATCATATGTGGCCTGAAACTGTTGCAGAAAACTAAATATCCAATGAGGATCATATGTGCTACCAGTGGCGTCTGGTGTCCACAGGGTGTGGGGCGGTCAAATAAGTGGGTGCGTGCAAATAAAATAAATTAATGAATTAAAATTAAAACACTGAATCCAGACACGTCATCCTTGAACCGGACCTCTTCTTTTGAGATTGAAGTGCAATGCAAAACTCCTGTTAACCAGCATGACAGCAGCGCCCCTATTGGAGGGAGCAGCCTCTCTCGGCGCTCCCCAGCGCACTGGAGTCCTGCACTTACTTTCAACCCAGCTGTCTTAAAACTTCGGGGTTTGAGAGGTTCAAAGTGCACATGTATGGCTGGCCGTCACAAGACGGCCGGCCAATGAGACATGTACATATTAAACAGTGCACATGCAGCCTCTGCCCACCACTCCTCCCTGCTGCCCCTCAGCAGGTCCCACACCATCTTGACACTTGGTTCAGGACATGATGATTAAAGATTAAAAGGTAATTTATTACCTTTCATCTCCAGGGCTTTGGGGGGCATTTAAGTGGGGCTCCAATGGAGGAGACGCCAGTGTGTGCTACTGACCTTAAGAAGGAGTCAGTTATATGTGAAAGCACAGAGGATACTCCTTTGTTAACATTTCACCTGATGGCTCATCCACCACAAGATTGTCAGGCCAAAGTGACTGTCACCCCACCCTATTTGGGGTACTTGGGATATTGGGGTACTGGAGCCATCATTAGATTATTACTTGCCTTTGACTGCTGTGGCAGGCATGGTGGCCGCAGGCAAGGAAATCCATAAATGACTCATCTGCACAGGGAGAAAACTGCCTCTCTGTCAGTGCCAGTGTTGTTTTTGTTTTGTTTTTACATTTTTTACATCATCAGACGCTGAGTAGGTGCAGGAAACATGGTTCCCGGTCAGCATACACTTAAAGCCTTTAAATTAACCCTTTCTGAAGGTGTAGAGATTCCCGTCATTGTTGATACTTTAATCAATGCAGTACAGAATACTAGGCAGAAATAACAGCTAATATCAATCGTCACTGCTGCAGAAGTATCATACTGAAGGAACTATAAGGTATTTATAATGCATTCCTGATTTGGCACACAAACGTTTTCCTGCTTTGGCATGCTAACAGTGACAGCATATCTAGTTCAGATCAGCACAGTCATATTAGAACATGACACACAGTGCCAAAACAATTCTTTCTATTTGCCCAGGAACTCTAGTACATTTATCCAGTCTTGGGATTGACCAATTCAAAGTGTATGCATTCCTAAGCCACATTTCTGAGTGGTGACAATATTACAAATAATCATTTCCAAAACGAAAAACATCACAGCAGCCCTGAGATAAACTAATTTAGGTCCTTTCAGAATTTCTGAATACATTTTGTCAAACATTGGGTAAATAATTTGGTAGGCAGCTACCCATACCAGTTTAATAAATATAATCTGGGTAGATTACATTTCAGTTCAGTGAGTAAATTGAGTGAAATGAGTACCCACCTTAATTAACAACCCCAGTTCTCGTCAAGGTGAACCACTAACGTCACTAAAATAACCCGACCTCAGCCCCTGGAAGGTATAGCATGGATCAGACAGGCTTAACTTAGCTGCAACGTGTAAAATATTTCTGCAGTACCAAAACAGAAATAAAGTCAAAGCATAACAGTGAAAATCCTAATAGTTTATAAAAATAGAGTACATTTTAATACAAAAAGTGATACCACAACAACAACAAAAACTATAAGGGGAAACTGAGAATTTTTGAAGTTTCTAATGAAAAGAGCGCCACAAAGCGTTAAGTGCCCACCTTAGTTAACTTGTTGTGGTGGACCAGAATCTAGGTATGATTTGAGGCTGACCGCAATGAAACACTCCGGTCAGAGAATGTCCCTATTTGACATTAGGGTTGCTCTGCTAGTATTGTTGCTGGACCCTGTGTTTCATTTGGCCTTCAGGTCCAGCTCCTTGAGGCTCACTTCATGAGCTCTCTAAGCATCAGCCGCTTCCATCTTTAGCTTGGCCATCTGCAACCTGAACTCTTTTTCTGCTTTCCTGTCCATCAGTTCCTCAGGAGATAGGTTGTGGGAGGAGATACTGCTGTCTACCCTTGATCTGGAAGGGGTCTTCTCTCCTGTAGACCCTCCTCTCTACTCTGGGTCACCATCAGGGGGTTGTCATCCTCCTCCTCCTCCATTTCTTCTTTGTGCTTCTCCTCAAAGTTCACCTCCTCATCCTCCTGTGCTGTAACCTGTAACTGATGGGCCTCCTTCCAGGCCTGAGTGCCTTCTGGAGCTCCTTGTTCCTAGGGCTCTTGGTTGCTGGAAGACTTCTCTTCCTGCAGAATCCCTTGAGTTCAGCTGGTGTGCATGTCTCTAGGTTGTTGAGGACAAACTCCATGCTTGCAGGCAGAGTCAGCAGTGTAAAAAGTCAGGTGGAATGGAAGTGAATTTGGAAAAAGCCAAAAAGGCCAATCAAGGAGAATTCAAAACAAAGTTGAGTGTAATGTTAGATTATTTATAGAGATATTTAGTGTTAAACAAAATCACTGAGAGGCACTACAGAAACACAAGTACTGGATCCTATCACTGAGCACCAACAAAGGAAGCTGGGTTTTTGGTTGAGGGGAGCAAGACCCTTCTCAAACAGCAACCACTATCCCTGTCGGGGTCAACCACAAAAAGTCACTAAATTGACCTGTGCTTAGCCCTCTGGTAGTTTTGCACAAAAGCTTCATTCAGAGGCAGCGTGTAAAGTCCAAAAATCCAATCAGTAGAACCGAAGATACGCAATTTCAACATTTTAGGTAAATATAGCACCGAAAAGTACAAAATGCCACTCACGATCATCTGGCTCTGCTAGACCAGAGGAAAGTCACAAGTTCAGGCCAACTATGATGGAGTGCGGTCCAAGTACAAGGACCAGGTTAGTTCTGCTGCAAAAGTTACCTCCTCAAAGTCCGGGTTTGAAAATATCCATTCATGGTAGAGGAGGCCGCAAGACAGCATTATGCATGTTTGCCTCTCTAGCACGAAGAGCAGGCCTCGCTGTAGCATGAAAATCTGGTTGCTTGTCGCGGATGGTCATTGCTGGAGCTTTGCGTTGATGTGACTATCGCTGGCGGTCATTGTAGCACAAAGAGCTTGATTCAGTGAAGCTTTGCATTCGTGGTCATTGCTGGTGGCAAGGTCTGTGAGTGGACGGGCCTGATCACACGGAGCTCAAAACTTCAGGATTTCTTTCTTTCTTTAAAAGAAGTGCACTTTGATGACAACCAAGGGACCAGGACTTGGAGAGGGAGAGGCTCCTCTTGGGGATCAGGGACTCACTCTAGCACAGACCAGCAGGGTGTAGGAAGGTTCAGTTGCAGGTCCAGACAGGTGCAGTTGAAGAAGGTCAGCTGGGCTCATGCACAGTGGCCTCTGGAGCTTGTGTCCCTGTTGCTCAGAATAGGAGGCCCTTGAGGTCACTCTGGTTCAAGGAGCAGGTCCAGTCTTCCTTCCCCAGGGAGAAGGGCAGCAGAGCTGTTCTTCCAGCAGTAGTGCAGTCCTTCTTCTAAGTCGTCCGCAGGTCCCAAAGTGATCAGAAGCGATATGATGAGACTATTACTCCTACCAGGCCCCAGCCTTTAAAGTGTGTGTGCGGGGGGGGATTGGGGAGAAGGAGGATAGGGTTCCTATATTAACCCCCACATCTGTTCTGGAAAGTTCCTTCCTTCTCCTGTCAAGGTTCCAAGTAGTCTGTGCTAACAAGAGGCTGGTGTCATGGTCCTTTGTGTGTGTGCTGGAGGCAGCATTTCGAAATGTTAGTGGGACAGGAAATAGCTCAGCTCCGATCATCCTGGCAGGATGGCGATCCAACCATCATTTAATCCCTTTTTCTGTCACCGGCTGGGAGGAATACAAAAAGGCCAAATGACAACTATTCACAGTCACTTGACACAGGCAGCAGGCACCAAATGGTTAGGACAAGAGATTGCAAACTTTCTAAACGTGACATTTTCAGAATTGTGACTTAAAATCAGACTTTACCATTAAAGAGGGGTTTGAATTACGTTTCATTCAAGTGTAAACATAATTTTCCTGTCTTCTCCCAAATGTATGTTTTCACTTATTAAGTGTAATATAATAACCCATTGTTATCCTATGGGGGGGACTGCAAGAGCGAAAAACATTAGCCACCAGGACATGTGAAACATAAACCCTCATGTCGTACTTATTAAATACCCTGCGGTATGATCCTTTAGGGTCTACCCTTATGGTTGACTTATATGTTTTTGAAAAAAAGGTTTAAACCTGGCAATGGCTTTATTTTGCCATTTCGAAATGGCAGATTAAATCTGCTCTACAGACTGCAGTGGCAACCCAGAGATGTGAAAAAGACTACTTTGTTGGTGGCACAATGAGTGCTTCAGGCCCAATAGTAGCATTTAATTTACAGGCCCAGGGTACATGGATTACGATTTACAAGGGACTTACAATGTAATTAAATGTGCAATTAGCTGTAGGCCAGTTCTGCCATGTTTAAGAGTGAGAGAGTGCAAGCACTTTTGGTCTGGTTAGCAGTGGTGAATTGTACAATGTCTTAAAGCAAACAAAAACAAATTCAGCAAAACAGGAGGGGTGATGGCAAAAAGTGTGGTGGCCTACTACTCAAGGGTGACAGATCTAACAGTAGCTATGCCACAAGTAGCAAGCATTTTCTCAGGAAATGTGTGTTGAGTTCCAGAAGTACCAAACAATATGAAAGAGCACAACCAAGTAAGATTTATAAGACACCTTAGAAATATCTGTAAAAATTTGATAAACAAAAAATAGATTAGAGGAAATAGAGATCTGGATGTGTAAATGTTTAAGGACTAAAATAGATGAAACATCAAAGCACCAGTGAAAGTAGATTTCACACTACACCAGGACCTAAGCCCTACTACAAGCCCACCCTGATGGAGTGGGGATACGAGCAAGACTAGCGGGTAATACTTCTCCAAGTTTTTACCTTGAAACTTAGTTCGTTTTTTCCACTTTTCCGTTTCTCATTTTCCTTAAGCAGTGAAACAAAGCAGAGTGTAGCTGGTGAGTGCTCATGGGCTTGGACACTTTTCTCTGGCTTTCCTGCTATAGCCTTGAATTTCAGGAAACAATCTCAGACTGAGGCAAACTGGCACTCTGTACCTGGCTAGTTTGTGTTTTATGTATGAAGCTTTAGGGTTTTCTTGGTCCTCAGAGGACACAAAATTAACAAAATCTCAATTTTTGTTTATGTAGCTCAAGTAATGCTTGGTGTCTCCTACCACCCCCATTTTTTGAGCACAGTCCTAGGCACGAGGTCTCTCTCCAACCAGCTCACTCACAAGGTCCACTGCAGTCCATTCACTCCTAGACAATTGATTTTTTTTTTTTTAGTAAGGAGTCTATCTCTGTTTCTTATGTCCTTGTGGCAATACACATGAGGCCAGCCAATAAACCTTAAATAACAGTTCCAGTCTCTGTGTGAAGTGGTGATCAGTAGTCCTTTAGAAGTCTTTTCATTGGTCAGGCACAATCTACTTTCTTCCTTCAAGTTTTCTTCTAAGCCCAAGAGTGGTGAGGTGCAATTTTGATCCTCTGCATTAGACAGTGAATGGAGAATTCTCTGTACCTGCATCCTAGTAGATTAACCACCAAAGTTCTACCTCCAATTGCAGCAATTCGTCTTTGATCTTATGGTAAACCTTCACAGAATCTATCATTCACAATGGCACTGAGCAGCCTCTCTTCTAAAGAGCTGTATGTCCCCTCCGAGAACCACCCCTATGTAAATGAGGAAAACTCACTGTCTTTATTCTGATTACAGTTTCTCTTTCTGCTGTGGGCAGAGATGAATATCTGAGCCACAGAAAAATAAAAAATCACTATTGAGCAAGTTTCTAATATTTGGCTAGGATAGATTGTAAAAGTCAATTTATTTTCACAATTAGGCCTGTGCATTGAAAATGTAACTTTGCCCAAGCAGACATTTTTTCACTGTGTGGGCATAATTTTCTTGAATATTTAGTTTGTTCGCCCTGTATACATTAAGCACTCAGTCCTGTGGCCTTTCACGCCAAAATTAAGGCTAACTTAACCTATGTTTAAAAGTAGACTATCTACATTGCAAACATTTTTTGCCTTCCTTGTGTTGCTGCAGTGGCTGTACAACTCCATGCAGAGTCAGCTCTCAATCGTGTTTTCTACAGTCAAACACTTTAGTCCATTGATACTCAAAGTGTAAATTAGGCCTTTGTAAACTTTCAATTCCACAGATTTTCCGTTAAGCAAAATTTCTAAAAATGTTGCTTTACTCAGTTTTGTGTTATTTTTCACTCACAGGAGACTCATGTGGGACATGTCTCACCCAGGGACATCTTCCGCCCAAGCCAATCTCCTGCTAATATCTTTTATGAATTTTATGTGACAAACGCTCTTGAGTGAAAAAAATAAAAGGCATGTAAGATACCAGCAAACCACATTTTGTGCTCAAAGTGTCTTGAAATTTCCATGAAAGTTTGCAAATTTCCATGACAAAAATTATGGGGTTTAGTACACCTCAAGTGTAAATATGTACTTCCCCAGCCCTAGTGCATTTCGTGTACCAACTTAACATGGCCTTGCACTCATGTGACTACTTAAGAGTTGAGGTAGGTTAGTGTCTGCTCCGAGTGTTTTGTCTGAGTGAAGGTGATTGAGGTCCCAGCTCTTCAGCATAGATGTATCCTTGTACCCAGTCTCAATTTGGTTAGATAAGTCTTTTCATGGGAGATTTTAGAGGCGGTCATATTCACAGACTTCTTTCACGTGTGCTTTGTTTAATGTCTATGGAGCTTGGACAGAATCTGCAAAGCCTGGGCTACTGCATGACTTTCTGAGTGCAGTTATCACTATTTCCTACTGCTGAATTTCAGCAACATTATGACATTTCTAATGGACTCCTCTCGTGCGTAACCATTACAGCAATCTCCTTGTTGTTCCTCCATATTCTTAAGTGCACATTTATGAAGATACCCAGTACATGTCTCGGATAGTCTCCTTTAACTAACAGAATAATAGGTCAGAAGTAGGGAAGCTCATCATTATGTTGCATGACCACTTATTGTTTTACCAGCTTTAGAATCTGAGCTTTGCAAGCCCTCAGTCTCCTTTGCCTTTCACCTGAATGCAAGATTGGTGGCTTCCTAGATGATTTAGAGTGATTCAACCTATCCTTGTTAACATTAATATAAAACATTGTATTCCCTATTAAAAAAAAGTCAAGAAAGCATTGGGAGGAATTAACCTTTTTAAGCAGACTCCCCAGATTTAAACTCAAAACAAGGGAAGCTGCTATCCAGCATCCGAGTACATGTGCTCTGAACCACAAACATTTTGTAAGATTAGATAACCTCAATAGCATATTTAATGTTTAAGTAAGGCCACAGTAATGAGGCACAAAAATGCACTTTAGGCATAAAAGTTAAATGTCACACACATGGAATTTCATTTGCACAATATTATAGAATAATTCCTTTCTGGCTTGCCACTGCAGCATGAACTACTATGAAAGGGGATCTGTTTTGACATGTATAAAACGTATCTCTGGCATTAGAAAAGCCACAAATAGGTAGTGCCATGCAGCCCATATGACCTTGTTGCATAATTTGCAAATGTGGGGCATGCCTATTATTTAGCTTTGTGTGTCTCTTCAGTGATGGGAAACATTAGCTATCATTACTCTTAGGCTACTAGAGTAATAGCTTTTGTATTCTGAAAGTTTGACCTCTGAACAAAGGCGTTTTAAGCCATGTTAATGCATTGCTAAGAGATCATTAGGCAAGGTTTCTTTATGAAAAATCTAATTCAGTGGTCAACATGGTTGTTTGTTAAATAATGATGCACATATAAAAGCTGGTTTGTCTCTGATTGAGAAACTGAACCCTAATTCAGTTCAGTTGTGACATTAATTATCTTGATTAGTTTTAAAAACCTTTGGAGATGCCTGTCGGGTATTAAGAAGTGAGTGAATAGTGGCTACTTCCCTTGAACTGTAGGAGAGGGGAGTGTAGTGAAACTACAGATGACCCTAACACAAAATGTATTGGAATCGCCCACATTAACATGCTTGTACTAAACAATGGTGTATTATCAGTGACTCTTTGAAGCTGCTTCACTCCCAGCCAAATTATCTGTTATTACCAGGAGGAAACCTATCCGCAGAACCATCTGAAGTGGTATTTCAGAGGGTGTTTCCTCATTTCACTAGCAAAAAAGAACAGATGATGGACAGAATCCATTCACCCCCATCTCAAAGATATGGGTTTAATCCATTGTTTTTTTGCCCAGCACGCTCCCCTGTTTGGACCCAGACATATGCAAATCAGTCTTTTGCCAGGGTTGGGTTCCCTAAGGAGGTAGTATCAGACAGGGGGTCGGACTTCATCTCTGTATACTTAAAACACAAGTTGGCAGGAATGTGGAGTGACCTAGAAGTTCACTTCCCTATACAATCCACAAAACATAGGTTGGTTGAAAGATTTAACTAGACCCTAAAAGGCATGATTGGAGGACTCCCTGAAAATCTCAGAAGGAGATGGGATGTCTCTATTCCTTGTCTGCTTTTTGCATACAGGGAAGTGCCACAAAAGGGAGTAGGATTCTCTCCATTTGCAATTTTGTTTGGGCATTCTGTTAGGGGACCGCTGAGTCTTGTAAGGAAAGGCTGGGAGAAGCCTCTCAAAGAGCCCAAGCAAGGCATAATGGACTGTGTATTTAGTCTACGTTCAAGGATGGCAGAGTACATCAGGGCCGAAAGTTTGGGTGTTGGAACAGGTGGCTCCTATGGCTCCACAAGACAAGTGATCTAGGCCTTATCCCATACTTGAAAAGAAAGGGGAGGTAACTTATTAAGTTGACCTGGGCATTTTCCAAAAATCCCAAAAGAATAATTCATGTCAGCCACCTAAAACCCTACTGTGACAGAGCTGATGTGCTCATGCTCATGGTTACAGATGAGGGACAGGAAGAAGAGAGTGAGCCTCTCCAGCAACCCACACAATGGTTCTGTGGATGGAGTGGTCTTGTCAGACACCCTCACAGAAAAACAGCAGGCTGATTGCAGGCATGTCCTCAACCAGTATACTGAGCTACTCCCACTGATCCCTGGTAAGGCTGATTGGTGTGCCCATGATGACACTGGTGACAGTTTGCCTGTCAAAAACTAAATTTACAGACAGTCAGACGGAGGAGCCAAAATGGCGGCCGGGACGGTCGCTTGATACGAGCGCTCCGTCCCCGGCACGACCAAGATATCCTGTAGGGCGCCCCCGCAAATTTGGTGAAGCGGCCGTGGCGGTGGCCCGATCGGGGGGGACTGGAGCGTCTGTCGCGGACCGGGCGTGCCCCTCGGTGTACTGTTGGGCCGAGGCCGGGCCCCGGGGGCTCACGCCGGGCGGGGCGGCGGGCAGGGGGAGCTGCCTCTGCGGCTCCAGACGCGCTTTCGCCTCGCGCGGCCGGCCCCCACCCTCTCCATACGTGACCGTAGGGGCAGGGGAGCCGCGGCCGTACGGGCCAAACAAGGACTTCTACACGCTACCCCCGAAGCGCGCGGAGCTGGAGCTGGCCCGGGGGGTCGGGCGCCATTTTGGGCATCGCGGCGACAGGGCCGCGCGGACACACTCCAAAAGCAAAGAAAAGGCACCTCAGCCCAGAGCCAAGAACACATAGCTGCAAACAGCCCAGGAGGGAGCAGAGGACCACTAACAGGAGCCAGCATATTGCGGTGAGGGGGGAAACCCGGGGGGAAAAACTAAGTCCCACACAGAGGGGACACTCCTGGACTCCTAGCCACCCACCGCCCCACCATCAATGCAACCCACCTGCGCCCTCTGGGAAGGGGACAGGCAGGGCTCGAACCTTAAAAGGGGGGAAAAAAAAGGACGCAAGACTAAGAAGCGCCACGTGCCTCCATAGGTTTGGACCTGTTAACGCACATAGCATAGACGGCTGGTGCGTGCTGCGGGCGCTGGGGCCGCACCGGTCCCCCATGGTCGGCGCTTGCCTGGATTGCCCTGCGATGCACGGAGCCCACCTGCGGCTCCTGACGCTCGTCCCGCTCCTCGGTCTCTCCCGGGCCACGCCGCCTGCCTCGGCCCTCGACTACGCTCCCCCTCCTGTTGGGGAAACCTCTGGCACCAGGCTCCGCCGCCACCTATGAGGGTGAGAGTGCTCTCCTCCAACTGCTACGCTCCCCACGAACATCGGTGGGCCCCGCAGGCAGCCCCACGGGAACTCAACGATGGACCGTCGTGAAAAACGCATGGCCACAGGCTATAAGCACGCGTAAACAAGGCTACGCCCTCCATTGACATTGCTGGCCAACCCCACGCTCTCAACGCCGTAGGTACACACCACACCCAGGACACTCAGCAACAGTTTAACTCAACGAATTAAAAGGGCCAAAAAGTGCGAACTTACTGTAGACTAGGAGGAGACTTCGAGACAGCCAAAATGGCCGGCAGAGCCAAATCAGCCAAGAATTCAGACCGAACCACCCAAGGAGCAACACCTGCCGACCAACAATCTAACCCATCCCTGCAGTCACTAGAAAACACACTCCTGGCGCATTCTGCTCAGTTCGAGAAAGTATTGCAGGCGATCTTGGACACTAAGGGCCTGATTCTAACTTTGGAGGACGGTGTTAAACCGTCCCAAAAGTGGCGGATATACCACCTACCGTATTACGAGTCCATTATATCCTATGGAACTCGTAATACGGTAGGTGGTATATCCGCCACTTTTGGGACGGTTTAACACCGTCCTCCAAAGTTAGAATCAGGCCCTAAGTCATCTTTAGAAAACAGAATTGACGCAGTTGCACAAGACTTGAACCTCCTACGAGTGGACCACCGAAGCCTAGCTGAAAGAGTGAAAACAACCGAAGCTGAAATATCCGACTTAACTCCAATAGCGCAAGGGAACCAAAAACAAATTCAGCGCATGGATGAAGAGCTGAAGATACTCTGGAGAAGATCCGAGGAAATGGAGAGCAGGGCGCGCCGAAATAACGTGAGATTTCTGGGTTTTCCGGAAAGTATGCGTCAACCGGAAACAGAAATTTCCCTAGAGCAGTGGCTAATTAAGGAGGTGTTAAATGGGGCTCCATCCAAGTTTTTCTCGGTTGAAAGGGCTTATAGAGTCCCGGGCAGGCCACCAGTCCCCCAGACCATTGATTGCCAGGTTCTTGAATTACAGAGACCGAGACGCAATATTGCAACAATTCCGCAATAAGGGCCCATTCAAGTATGAAGACTCGAACATCAATGCCTATCCAGACTTCACGCAAGAGGTGCAGAATCAGCGCAATTCTTTTGTTAAAATCAAGCAACGCCTACGAGAACAGGACATAAAACATGCCTTGCTCTTCCCAGCCAAGTTAAGGGTAGTGATGGAGGACCGCACTCATATATTCACCAGCACCGAGGATGCCTGGACATGCCTGGACATGGCTCCATGCCAAGGGCCTTGCACACCCCCGGGAAGATGCAGAGGAGGACGAGAAACGGCGGAGACCCACTGCAGGGAAGCGATTCAAACGGCGCACCAGAGGCCAGCCCAATGACTGGCAAGCAGCAGAGGAAAGAGCGAAAGTGCTTAAAGAGACGCTGCTGCACATGCAAAGCAGCAGTATAACTCCCGGCGGGCTTGTGGAGCTGGAACCGAATTCAGACACAGCCAGCTCCGTATCCACGGCAACAAGAGAACTAGGTGGGCCGAAGGTCACCCCAAGATCTGCCGATGAACTATAAACCACCTGCTCAGGCCCAGAGTGAACACTAGAGATGGCGACAGAAACTGGGAAAACTTATAGAGACTTCATGACACTGCCGAGATGTGGGGATAAAGTGCTTCCGACAATATATATCTCTGATATAAATACTAAGCTAAGTGATTTGGGGCACAAACAGGTGACATGTGGCGGGTGGGTGGGGCCAAAGGGAACGGAAATATGCCAAGGGGGGGCGCCCGTAGATATTGGCAGACTCAGTCTGCGGCACGATGTGAGCCCCTTACAAGAGCCACATCTGTAAGTTATGAGAATCCCACTGTGCGAATCCAACTGGATAAAAGTTATTGTACACATTTTTAAGTTTTGTAGTTTCACCGTAGTTGTGTGTAGTATAGGGGGTTTAATTAGGGGGGAGGGGATTAGTAGTTTGGCAGAAATGCAGCAATCGGAATCACTTAATGCACAAAAGATGGACCTGCGCCCGCTATATCTAAATATTAGCAGTAGAAAGGCAGAGACCAGGTGGGCCAATATTAAAACCAGGCCCACAATACAGCAACATACCCCCAGCACCCTACAAGATGTCTTCTAGAAGCAGCATGGGGAACCAGTATATCATATTAACATGGAATGTTAGGGGCCTTGGGATGCCGAGCAAACGGGCTAGAGTGTATGCCCGACTTAAGAGACTAGGAGTGCATATCGCTATTTTGCAGGAGACACATATGCTAGAGGGGGATCTACGAGATCTGCGCGTGAAATGGGGGGGCCAGCTGATAGGCACAACATATTCGACCTTTGCGAGAGGGGTGCTGATTTGGATAGCAGCGGGAGTTCCATTCCTCATGTCAACACACAAGATAGACCAGGGAGGTACGTAGTAATGGAGGGCAGATTAGATGGCAGACAACTGGCTGTGGTTGGGGTATACGCCCCCAACAGTAACATCACAGGCTTTATTACCACTCTCACCCCAACGTTGCTGTCCCACCCCATGCCCCTAGCCATTTGGGGAGGTGATTTTAACAGCACCCCAGTAGCAGCATTAGACAGAAACAGTCCCACACAACACCCACACTAGAATTGACATAGTATGGGGCACCCGCGAAATAGGGGCGCTGACCACTGAGTCCGAATATTTGGCAAAGACAGTCTCAGACCATGCGCCACTACGGGTAACTCTGAACTGGGGCAGGGCACGTCAGGTAATTCCCACTTGGAGATTTCAGGCGGAGGCGCTACAAGATCAAGCATTTGCTGCAACACTGGGGAAATCTATAAGCCATTATTGGGAAATAAACGCTATGTCTGCAACAACCCGGGTGATAGAGTGGGATGCCCACAAGGTAGTGGCCCGCGGAGTATGTATGTCCACTACGTGGGGAGTGAGACGCTCCCTACAGACGGAAATTAGCAAACTTGAGAAGGAACTGAGAGTTGCGGAGAAAGCGGTGGCACGGGGGGAAATTGCCAGCACTGTCCTTAAAGAAAAGCGCTTAAAATACAATGAGGCAGATAGCAGGCTCCGCTGCCACGACTATAAATATTACTTAACCAGGTTGCAAACGGAAGGAGATAGATCAAGCAGAATGCTAGCGTGGCTACTCCGCGAGGATAGACAGCAGGCTCCAATAGGGGCCATCCGGGTGGGCGCGCAAGAGATGGTTACTACACAAGCAGAAATAAACAAGACGTTTAGGAATTACTACTCTAACTTATACACTAAACGTACTTCGTGCACAGCTACACAACTAGAGGCCTTTCTGGCGGACTCCTTCCTACCCCAGCTACCACAAACAGTTAGAGATGGAATTGAAACCCCTATAACAACAGCAGAAATAGAATTAGCCCTTGCACAGCTGCCCAGGAACAAAGCGCCCGGCGCGGATGGCCTCCCCTCGGAGTATTACAAAGCTTATCTACCCAGTCTGAAATCCCATCTGCTGGGAGTGTTCCAGGAGGCGTGGACTAAAGAAAGCTTACCCACATCCCAAAGGGAAGCTATGATAGTGGTACTCCCTAAACAGGGTCGTGACCACACGGATGTGAAATCTTATAGACCACTATCGCTGTTAAACACAGACTGCAAAATATTAGGCAAAATACTGGCCAACAGGTTAGCCCCCCTCATGCACTTACTGATACATGTAGATCAGAGCGGCTTCATTCCCAAGCGTAACACCTTCCTAAATATTCGTAGGTTGCTGAGTATAATAGGAGATACCCCCAAGAACGCACAGGAGGAAATGGTGCTCTCATTGGACATAGAAAAGGCCTTTGATACGCTCGAATGGGACTTCCTGTTGGCCACGATGGCCCGCATGGGAATAGGCCCTAACTACATCCGCTGGGTTCGGACATTGTACTCTAATCCGAGTGCGAGGGTGAAGTCAGGTGGGGTGATCTCTGATAGTTTCCCGATTTCCAGGGGGACACGGCAGGGTTGTCCATTATCCCCGCTACTGTTTGCCATAGCAATGGAACCGTTAGCGGCAAAAGTTCGTCACATGGAGCACAAATGGGGAATTATTAGAAATGGGTTACACCACACGATCTCACTATATGCCGATGATGCTTTGATATATATCAGGAACGGTTGCGCAGCTATTCCACCCGTAATATCCTTATTGGCTGATTTCGGAGGCCTGTCTGGCCTTGTGGTAAACTGGGAGAAGTCGTGTGTCTTTCCCCTGGTAAAAAGGGCTCCCAGCAACCACGATCCTCCAGAGGTAGGACACCTTAAGTGGTGCCCTACAACATTTAAATACCTAGGGATAAACATATACCATGCCACGGAGGACTTAAGAGATGGGAATTTGGGGAAGGCGCTAACCTCTATAAAAGGCTCCCTACAATTCTGGAACAAGCTCCCTCTCTCGCCACCCGGCAAGGTGGCGATTGCTAATATGTTGATTCTACCTCGGCTTTTATATTACTTTGCGGCCCTGCCGATAATCATTCCCAAACGCTTCTTTAGCAACCTAAACACAGCATTACTGTAGCTCATTTGGGGAGGTGGTAGAGCACGAGTGGCGCTATCCACACTGCAGCATCCGCTGGATAACGGTGGCCTAGGAACTCCGAATTTTGAAAAATACTACGCAGCTGCACAACTTCAATGGGTCCAACATTGGATCCACAGACCAGAGCAAGCGGAACCTATGAGCCTTGAGCCCCGGCGGAACGAGATCCCCCTTTTAAATTGGCTATCGTCAAAGACCCCCAGAGTGGCACTGGTCAACCCTTTGCTGGCAGCTGCGCATACGTGCTGGGCCAGGTATGTGCAAAAAAGAGCGGATAAGCTCCCATACTCTCCACACGTACCGCTGAACTACCTATTGGTGGGAAATGCAGCGAGGATGCAAGCTGTAAAGCTGTGGAATGAAGCAGGAATACTGACCGTAGGGGATTGCTATGAAGACGGTAAATTAATGACGTTCGAGGCTCTCCAGTCCCTCACGGAGATAAATCCGGGGCAGTTCCTGACATATCATGCCGTATGTCACGAAATCAGGAAAATATGGGGAATGGGCACCTCGGAACCAGAGATCTCCCCTGTGTTTCACCAGCTTCTACAATATAGTGATCAAACAAAAATAATATCCAATCTATACAGAACCCTTAACAGGACAACGGATGCACAAACAGGGAAAGCATGGGGTAGATGGAACGCAGTACTCCCCACTCCGATACCACTGGATGACTGGCCCAAGGCCCTGTCCCACATCAGAGGTGTGTCAAGGAATCCCAGATTCAGATACACCCAATTTAATTACACGCATCAAACATATCTTTCCCCAGCCAGAATAAAGCGCATGTTCCCTGATGCAGTATCAATATGCCCTAGATGTAGAGTAACGTCGGCATCCTTCTATCATATGGTATGGGACTGCCCGAACATACAAACGGCCTGGGCAGAGGTGGTAGAGGAGGTATCTGGGCTAACGGGACTTGCACTAGTAGCAGATCCCGGGACCTGTCTGTTGGGACTTAGGAAAAGACCAAAAAAACAAAGACATTTACACAAATTCATAGACCTGGCCTTTTTAATGTACAAAAGGTTAATAGCAATGCATTGGAAAGCCGCTAAGGCTCCTGACATGAAATCCTGGTACTCTCTAATAATACGCTGGGCTCGCACTGAATATCAGGTACTAAAAAGAATGGTGCGCGAAGGGCGACAACACACAGGATGCTCTACATGGGAGGATATGGTGACAAAGCTGGAGGCCAAAAAACGATGAGAAGCCGCCTTGAACCGGGGCACGCGTATTTGCAACAACCACAGCACAAATTCCTCTGCACCCCCCATCTCGGGAACAAAATTCACAGGACATCCAGGCACCACAGAGTATGCACACCATCTCCCCCCATCCGTCCAGTAATAGTCGTCCACTAAATCTATGCCACCACAGTTTTAGCGATGAGTGGGGAGCAGAAAACCAGGGGAGCCACCCGCACACACTAATTAAGTTGAGGCCCCCCTCAGACAATTAGGGAACTCATGCATGCAAAGCAAGGTCCACACTGGTCTCAAGCGAATGCCTATATAAAATAAACAAGGAAGGATAAACCCATGGAGGGTGCAGCCAGAAACGATACCGCAAGATTAGAAGTGTTCCGTGAAGTGCATATTGGGGGGGGTGTGTAATTGTTACATGACTTAGATAATTAGCCATTGTTTTGGTTTATCCTGCGGTTGCAAATTGAACAATTTGTATCATATTTTGGAAAATAAAACCAATAAATATATTTAAAAAAAAAAAAAAAAATACAGACAGTCAGACCAAAGTCAAGAAAGTGTTGGATCTGGGTGTCATTGAACCCTCTGAGAGTCCCTGGGCTAGTCTAGTAGTTTTAGTCCCCAAACCTCACTCCAAAGGATAGAAAAAGGAAATTGGATTTGTGTGGATTCCAGGGGCCTCAACTCAGTAACCAAGGCAGGTGTACACCCAATTCTAAGAGCTGATGAGCTCATATATAGATTAGGGGCATCCAAATATTTGGGTACCTTTGATTTGACATCTGGTTACTGGCAGATTGTCCTGACCCAAGGATCAAAAGAGGGGTCTGCATTCTTATTGATACTGTGAGTACAACAAATGCTTTGCACTTCTCCAAGATTGGCCTAAACTTCTCAACCGAGCTACTATAACAGTTAGAGCATTAGGTGTTCTAGTTTTTACCTCCGTAAACCAATGTGTAGTTGCCCGAACATTCTGCACTGTGTACATGGTTTTGCACACAATATAGAGAGCCAGCCTCCTATAGTCAAGTTTACGGAACTGCATCACAATGAAGGATTTGAACAAAGACATTTGGTCTGGCAAATGTAGAGATGCTGAAGGAGCTGAGAAATAACCTTTTACAGTGCCCACTGGAAAGCCTTGCTGGGCCAAGGAGGAAACAAGCACCAGGACATCTGACGGCTTCGCCTGTAAGGACTGAGTGTCCCATGTACCATGTACCGCAGCAGGTTGCAAACTTGTTCCAGCATCCAATGTAGATGGACTTTGTGACGGCACATCCAGCATTGAGGATGACATCCACTATTCAGGCAACAAAATGAAAGCAGTGGATTGCCACCTCTCAGTCTCCACTCATGGAGTTGCTAGGTAAGGAGATTTGAGTGGAGTATCCTGCCCTGCTGCTGAGGCAGTAGGTCCTCCTGAAGTGGTAGCCTGATCAGAGGACAGATGCTAATACTTAGGAGTTCTGGGTATCACGCTCTCCTGGCCACATCCGATCCCACTAAGATGACCTGGGCCTGGTCGTTCTGGATTTTGTTCAGATCTTGGGGCTGGAATGTAGTAGTTGGAAGGCACACAGAAAACCCTTGCTCAATTCCAGCATGGTTAAATGTATTCTTGTGGCACCTCCAGCACACCTAATTATTGACACTGCACATCCTCAAATATAGTGAAAAGATCTAACTGGAGCTCTCTCCACTGATCTAAGACACCACGCTCCATCTTGGAATGTAGCCGGCACCTATGATGAGTCAGCCTCACCTGGATCTTGGATCGAGCCTTAAACATCAGTATCATACTCAAATTTTCTTGAAAGCATGGTCCAGGATATTCTCAATGAATGCATGCCTCTGAGATGGAATCAGGCAAGACTTTGACTCATTCATGATAAACCTCTAAGATGTTTGGAAAGCCTGTTTTGTTTGGAGGTAGTTCACCACTGAAGGTGGGGAACCTGCGTGTCCAGACCACCAAAGATGGGAAGCAACTGCCACCACGCCTTTTATGAACACGAAGGCATGCTGATGAGGCACGTTCCCGTTGAACAGGGCTTGGAACAACGATTTCAGTGTGGCATAGGTTTGTGGAGCCCAAAGGCTTGACCTGACAATTTGCGGTGCGAAGAAATGTGAGAGCTGGCTTGATTTTGCAAACTGCTCCTGTCCTTCTGCCCCCCGCACCCTCCCTCAATCTCCCTTGATATCGCTTTCTCCCCACTCGCTCCTATCTGTGCCCCCCAGCAAGGGCCCCCTCTGCTCAGTCTTGAGTGGAAGGGTGGACACAGGCAGGGCGAGCAGAGGGGGCTGGACGGGGGCAATAATGCACCAGTTGCCTGTCGCTGTGCCTTGACAGGGCCCCGTTGCACTGCTCATGGCAGCATAGTCAAAGAGGTTAGAGAGGCCAATTGGGCTGACACACGTTGCTTGGGCTGCTCAGGTTTCTTGGCTATTTGGTCCAGCGGTGTCAGGGCGTCAGAACTGTCTGCTGTGGGTGAGGAAGAGCAGGAGGATCAGAGTGCTGCACACATCACTCTGTAACAGACCTAATTGGAGACACCCAGGATCAGTTTGGGGCTTGGAGATTTGAAAGCTGTGTTAAGCGGTGGTTGCAGGGGTGCGGGTTGTACGGCCAGTGTATGCTCCCCCTTTACCCTCCTGTGCAATTACGCTGTCCTCCAAACAACACAAAACTGCAGACTGATTCTTCAGCACAGCATAGGTGAGAAAACGTCCCTGATCTCAGAGACAGAAACCAGCCAGTAGGTCGGTGGTGAGGTAGTAAACAGGTAAGATGGGACTGTTGCAGCTCCTCTTGGATTTCTCCGAGCTGAGTGCTGTGCACTGTGAGAGCACAGGAGCAACCTGAGACCTGGTCGAGTACATTAAAGTATGCCACATCGACCACAGTCCTAAAACCAAAAAACTGCACAAGCAACTACACAGGCTGGAGAATCAATATATGCAGGCAACTGGTAAGCTCATCAAGGCCTGCTCTGCCCTGGTTTGCCCTTCCACCCGTAGCCTATCAGTCCCTCAAGTTGCCAGACCACTTGATGGCTGGCTTCATAAATTTGACTGTTTTTTGCTACCTTTTTAACCAAGTAACTAAATACGTTTTAATTCACTTTATCATTCAGCGGTACATGCACAGCTGAGAGAGTGGTACAATGGCCTGGAAAGTAAAGGCTGGAGCCGGCGAGGCACAGTCTCTTTGAGATATTTAGAAAAGAAAAAGAGAGCAAGTAGTGGCTGAAGTGCAAACCTTTCAATCCTGATTAATAATTTCTAGAAAAAAACAGATCTGGAAATATCAGGCAACAGTTTGTTCAGAAACAGCGAATCAAAGAGGAACAATACAAGTTAAAAATCAATTAATCTCTCTAAACCAAGTGTAGCCCAGGATAACACACTGATAACAGCAATACAGAAATTCTTTGGAAAAGTAGACTTGAATTATAAATACACCTTTGTTAAAGATCCCGGTAGCAGCAATTAGTTCAACGTCAGATGTCCCTCCAGGTTTACCAAATACATTAACACCTCAAAAAACGGAATTAACAAGGAAACAATGCCTGTGGAGCAGTCAGGAACCAGTGATAGAAAATTCATTAAAAAAGAATGCATGCATTAAAGTTCCGGACTCAGCTTGATCACAATACGTGCCCAGGTTCATGCACCAAATCAGTCTCACATGACTCCCAGACATATATCTCAAGCGCTCCTAAATCTTTAAATACCACAAGAAATCCATTGTATTTCCCCAGACTGTATAGAGGAGGAAGACAGTTCTTGGCCACACTCAGTCTCAATAACAATATGGATCTAGTCCAGCGCATAGAAGTTAAGGCAATCAGTCGGGCTAACCCCAACAAGAGTCTTGAGTGGCACGTAACTAACGTAACAAGTACATAATCACAAGTTGTGCAAGAAGAATCTTAAAAAATAGAAGATTATGCTTTAAGGAAATTGGCAAAGTCCCTGGTAGGCACTGTGAACAATCTTCCACATTGCACCAAAAAGAATATATATGGACAATAGTTACACCAATGATTGCAGCAATAAATCAGACTAATAAGAACTTCAGCCTCAAAGCTGATAATTCGTCAGGTCTTTATGAATCGCTGTTCACCACTCTACGAGCTCTTAACTTGCAGTCGGATAAGCTAGATATTCAGATTAACCTTATGAACTTGATGGCCTCGCATGTATCTGTTTTCAGTAAAAACAACTGGACAACTTAACAGACCTTATAATCTGGGTACAAGCAATCCACTCCTCTACAAACAAATTGCTCTTGTTGCCCAATAATTGCTAAGTTAAGTAGCCTTCCTACCATTTTGACAGGCAATTTAGAATTGAAAAAATCATCTCTTGCTGACAAATTAATCTCTTCTACCCAAAAAGGGACCCAAGTAATCAGAAACAAAAGCCTATGGTTGAACCATTGATAACAACACATGTAAACATGCCTTATGATGGTACTCTATTAGATGTCTATAAGCAAGAACAGAAGAAAGACCTCATGCAGCCCTCACAGTCATCACCAATCAGTGGTGTAAACCCGACAGGTCTGCAGCTCCTAAACAAAAAGGCAAAAGAAACGTGCCAGGAACAAATTTCAGCATGTAATAAAAAACAACCTATCATACAAAACCCAATATTTGGTTTAAAACAGGGCAGATATAATGCCATCATCATGAATAAGTCAATCAATCAATCAGAGAATTTGTAAAGCGCACTACTCACCCATGAGGGTTTCAAGGCGCTAAGGGGGGGGAGCTGCAAATGCTCAAACAGCCATGTCTTGAGATGTAGATACTGTGTCTGACGCAGGTGGGTGGGAAGAGTGTTCCACGTCTTGGCGGTGAGGTGGGAGAACAATCTGCCCCCAGTGGTCGTTCTGTGGATGCGTGGGACGGTGGCGAGGGCAAGGTCGGCGGGCGTCCACTGACATTTATACGGATAATGCAACAGAAGAGGATCTTACAGTCCCAACACACTGGGCACAACATTAATAACTAAAGATATTACTAATAACATCCCCAGTTCAGAGCAAAACGGCCAAACATTCAATAACAGTAGTATTCAGCGGCAGATATCAAATAAAATGGTTGAGTGCACCTGATGAAAACCTGTAACCACCGTATCGGATATTGTAAAACAACCAAACATACGTGGAAAAAGATCAAGCATGATTTGGGAAATTAATCACTCACAGGGATCTCCTACTCAAATGGTGAACAAAGCTATGGGAGTTACTATCCAAGTCTCTCATCCAGTAGACTGCCAAACGAGACCTCCTTCGCTAGAAAACAGAATGCCCCATATTACATCTTCCACCAGTATAGTTCCTGAATGGACCGTTAGGATATTCAATAGTAAACAGGCCTGGAAATCAGTAACAGCCCCATCTCAGAACAAGCAAGAAGGACTTCCTGACGGCAGTATAAACGTAGAAAGATTAGTAGTCAATATCAATAAACAGGGGCCCGGCTCCCATTTAGTAGGAGTGGATCAGGAATTGTACCTATAAAGTGTCTTGTGCCAAGTAACTTCTTTAAATCTAACTTAAAGTAAGCATCCTTCCAGATTTAACTAGAGAGAAACTCAGCAACTTCTTTTAAAATGGGAATACACCTCTCAAGTCCCACAGGACACCCTCAGGAGAAGAATCATTACGAAAATTCTACCTGAAATCCCTGGTCTGAAGCACATGAAATCATTAGACCTTTTATAAGTTGAATTTATTCCAAATCACCCAAAAGAGCCTGAGCATACACTTACCATTAGGATAATGGAAGACATAGATACTTCAATTCTGATCTGTGACAGCATATTTGACATGTGGGGCATAACGCTAATGAAATATACACACCAACTGTATCATCTTCAGTTGCTGTGGAATATAGGGAAAACCGCTGCTCCAGAAACAGTCCCAGTGTAATCAGTTTTGCAGACTGTTCGAGGAAACTCCCCCTGCAAACGGGCTGGCTTAACTATATCAAAACAGACAAATATTTGAGTTTACATCAGTGGAACAGGATATTATCAGCATTAAACGCCCCTAGCAAAGTATGACTTCCATGCCTACAGACAACGGGTGCCTCAGGAGAGGCATTACATCTCCTCTCATGGATCATTGCAGGGGCTAAACCCCTATTAGAAGATGGAACCCCTCCAAAGAATTGGGAAAAAAATGAAATAATTTCATTACAAGAGAGATGGTCAGTGGAAACTTTGTCAGTAGAAGGCTTTACACATTATCATGTTAAGGATATAAAATCACAACACTATGGGAGACCAAAAGGAGGGCTTGCAGTCTATGGTGTTGCTTACCTTAAACATAATTTCTGATAAGTTATATTCTACGGATCCTGACCTACAAATAGTTATGTTTAGCAAGTGGAATCAACACAATATAAAGCCTCTTTTGCCGTTTAATGTTTATCTTCATTCTAACTGGAAGGAAAACAAGCATTCTACACAATATTAGCCTGCAAAATAACCGATCTCAGGCCAACAAATCCAAATTGGGAGATAATCTTGAGAGGGGAATTCAGTTCCAATTAAATTAATATCTTAGGAAGATGAAAAGCTAATAGCAGAGAATATATATTGGAACATGAAATCACAGTCATGTCCCACATCAAAACCTTTTGATACAAAAAGATAAAGCTAATGACAGCCCTGGAATTCCTCGGCATGAGAGTATCAAATAGAAGATTGCAAGATAATAATCCACCAAATATACGTGCAGCAGTGCAAAGTCCTAGTCCATCATGGACTACACAAACTTAGCACTGTCGTTAATTCCATATCTATGGCAATATTCAAATAAATATACCAATATACCAGAAGGTGAAAGAATCATAAATTACACAGATAACTCAAATGATATGTGAAATATCAGGCCTGATGCATCCCAAAAAGCCAAATAAGAACGCACTGATTCTGAACGACAGCCATATCTGCCAACTGAGGTTAAAAATGTTATATCTGCTGTGCGGCAAAACGGAGCACCAGGGCCAAATGGCATACCACAAGCCATCTTCAAATAAGACCCTCAGTTTTGGGCAAACACGCTATATATATATTGAGGTCCAATATACAGGCTCCACTCCGGAGAGCTGGTGTGGTTCTATAATAAATCCGGTCTTCAAGGGAGGGTATGGATCCAATCCAGCAAATTATAGGCTTGTGGCACTCATAGACTCGGAGGCTAATTACTATGCCTCTTTAATCTGGGCAGATCTTATTGAGCGGTCCAACAAGAACAATGTGGTCCCAGCAAACTAGACTAGATTCAGGAGAGAACTTGGTACAATAACGGACATTTTAGCAGTTTCCCTAATTGCTGATAAGTGCGAGCAAGTGTGAAAGAAACAACACCTATGCTTTATAGATTTAAAGCAGCATTCAACTGTAGATCGCAAGATCTTAAAGAAAAAAAAAATAAATTATAACTCAGATAGGCTGCTACAAGCCATCGAACAGTTATACTTGCAAACCTGGATTCAAGTAAAGATGGTATGTGGTACAAGGCTCTCAAGAAAGATTGCTGCTGAAAAAGGCCTAAAGCAAGGGCGCCTGTTGGCACCACATCATTTTAATCTCTTCATGGCCCACTTGACATTGAAGTTCGATCTGGTAAATTCCCATCCACTGCCCCTGGGTTCAATAAGTGTCACACTTTTCCTATACGAATGATGTTTTACTGTTTAGTTTAAGAAAATTCAGACTACAAAGGCTAGTTACTATATTGAGAAATAATTTCAATAATAAAAAAAACTTGAAATCTGTACAATTAAAACTAAAACAATGACCACCAGCAATCGGCCCGGGCCCTCAATTAAGATGTGCCTGGACGAGGTATCATTGGAATTGGTCAAAAGTTATAAATACATGGGAGTATACATAGACAACAGAGAAAACTTTTCTGAGCAAAACATATACCTAATATTTGCTCTTCGCACATTTGCAAAGAAGTTGGATGGTCCCTCTTTTAAGTCACTACTTACAGTAATGATGGCTGAACTGCCGCCGACCGTGTTGTATGGAAGTGTTGCCTTGTGAGGCCAGAATGCAGCCCATTTGGACTGACTGCAGATTACTGCTTATAAAAGAGTGTTTGGTCTTCCCCAAAAGAGGGTGTTTGGTCTTCCCCAAAGCACCTCCCCAGCACAGGTTTGATTAGAGTTACTGCTTATACATCGAGCATTAGAGAGATTGTACACCACAATAAAGTGATATAAGGTACTAAATATCTCACTATGGACAGCCCTGGAAAAAAAGGTCCTTAATCCACTTATTATAAACATCTGTACACATCATTGAAATCTACGCACCTAATAGATCTCTAGAATAAGAGCATGCCCTTTCTTGCTTTCAAGCAAGTGGTGAATAAAGCTGCAAAGATCCACACATACTTGAATGACAAAAATAGTTGTACTTGTCAATCTCATACTTGGATGGCGCTTAAATTCTTTGACGTCTTGATACCAGCCCCATATTTAAGTCTTACATTTTCAACACAAATTAAGCAAAGGTTGGTGACTATTAGATTTGGCAATTTACCAGCGCTGGTGTGCCAACCTACTTGGAAATATAATGGTTCAACATTGTGTAGACTTGTGGTGCCGAGAAAGAGGACTTTATACATTTTGTTTGCACATGCCCCTCTTTATAGAAACCATGTTACTCTATTAAAACAAACTTTTAATACCAAAGGCACACATATATGTAGAGAAGCTATAATAGAAAGTCTTAATCCAGCTGAACCTCAGTTGAATTTCAAACTGATTGCATTTTTGTCACTGTATAAAAAGGCCGTACAAACTTCCTGAACAATGTACAGCAAGTGTATAAAAGTCTTTTTAAATTTCTGTTTGGTACTTACGTAACCCATTTTTGAATACCAGATATACTGCATGGTGATCGCACATTTTGAAGGGAGGTGACAGTCTGCAAACATAGAATATATTTAGGTTAATCTTAGCTATACTGTCAACGGTCTGGGTCAAAATATATAAACCCTAATAATTATTTCCACACTAATGTGAATAAGTTGAGTCTGGCTAAGGCAGTCTATTTTGTGGCACTTTGTTAGCACTGTTGTACTTTATGTAGCCAATTATTGTCTTATTAATTGACCGGAACTTCTGGCCTTGACTGGCATATTGTTAACACTGTTGCACTTTATGTAACCTTCTATTTGTTGCTTAAACTGTTTAACTTCAGATGAATAATTAGGCCTCTTGAAAGTTACCATTGGCAAAATACCTTATCAACTGACACCACATAGCATTCCAACTAATATTTATGTACTTTTCTTGATAAGTCAGTTAACTAGATCTGTGTGTTTTAAAGGTAACATTGTTATGACAGTTTGGGGAGCCAGAAGGTGTACAAGGCAAACTGAAAATGCCCGACGCACTGTGAACCGCAAGTAACTCAAGTATGGTTGCAGGATGGATACATGAAAATACATATTCTGCAAGTCCAACACCATTGAGAATCACAGGTCCAAGGCAGAAAGAATCTAAGCTTATGTGCGCATTTTCAATTTGTCCTTACGCAGGAAAGAGTTCACTGATCAGAGGTCCAGAGTAGGCTGAATGCACCTGTGCTTTTTCAGGATGATCAAGTGCTTGAATGACAACCCCCTCCTTTCACCAAGTCTGGTATCCTCCACAATGGCATAGAAGACTTAGGGTGGTCTTCCCTAAAACATTTTGCCTGCTTGCCTTTATCTTGTCTGGATTTTCCCTCCATTGGCCTTAGGACTCTGGGCACTTTACCACTAACCAGTGCTTAAGTGCTTGTGCTCACTTCCCTAAACATGGATTGATTGGCATACACCTGATTGGGATAATTAATTTACATGCGAGTCCCTTGTAGAGTGGTATATCATATATCCAGGGCTTATAAATTAAATGCTACCGGTGACCCTGCAGCACTTCAAAACATGTCCCAGGTCTGCCATTAGAGCCTGAAGGCAGTACTTCACTGCCATGTCGACCTGGTATTTAAAGCCCATTGCCAAGCCTTAAACTCCCCTTTTATGGCATAGAAGTCACCCCTAAGTTAGGCCCTAGGTAGCCCATAGGGCACTGTGCTGTGTAGTCAAAAGGTAGGACATGTACTTTTAAGGTTTGCATGACCTCCCAAATTCTTTTTTTACTATTGTGAGGCCTACCCCTCCTATACAATAACATTGTAGATTCCTTATAATATTTAATAAGATGTCATTCCTAAACCAGAGGTGGTAGATATTTCATGTTTTTTATCTATTCATTTGTAATGATAAACCCTCTTCAATGGTAAGGTCAGATTTATCATTACACATTTGAAAATGCCAATTTTAGAAAGTTTGTCCCTAGCCCTCTGTGCCTGCAGCCTGCCTTAGGCCACATGACTGGGTGTAACTGACAGTTCAGACTTTGTGAATTCTACCCAGACAGTCACACAATAGTGGAATGAACAGAGCCCGAATAGCATTTTCACTGGCAGGATGGCAGGGTGGGCAGACCTGAGCAAAGCCCCGCTCACACCTGAATAGGCTGAGCTGTGGCACCACACAATAGGCTTTATGACCCTGTATTGTCAGTGCAGTCAGCTGGGAACCAGGGCAGAGGAGGCAGGAAACTCCTGCAACTTCAAAGAACCCTTCTGGAAACTTCTGCCTGCTTCTAGGAGCAGGGCACCGGGATAAAAAATAGGGCTCTCATACCCACCCTTCAGTTCACTACTGGACATGCGGAAGGACTCTTAGAGGACTACCCGCTGCTGTGACCAGCTGTGCACTTTGCCAGGCTGCTACTGTACCTGGATGGACTGCTTTGCAGCCTGGAGCCTGCCTTGAACCTTCGGAGGCCAGCCCTATTGTGGAGCCCTGCATCTTCACCTGCATCTAGGACTTCCAGAAATGACTCCTCTGTCGAGTTTTGCTGGCCTCCTGATCAGAGTCACGGGATATAATACGCTCCCACCTTTTTGAACTCACACCTGGACCCAGCCTGAGTGAATCTTGAGCCTCAAGAGGTTTCCATCCACTCCTGGACCCTTGTTTCTGGTGCTAAAGGTGCCCAGATGGCCAATCTCCACAACTCAGGACTTGGGCAAAATTTGGCCAGAAAGTGTTCTGACAACCAGGAAGAGACCGGGACCAACCAGCTCGCCTGTGCGCTGGAACTGCATCACCAGTGGCATTGACTTTGCAGCTTCTTTCGCTATGTTCTTCTCTCCAGCAGCACATCCTTTTTCATCAGCCCATCATTAAAGGGGTATCCGATCTTGTGGAGGTGTCTTCGGCTACAGCCTTCTGCTTTGCTGGAGATTTTCACCTCCCATCTCAATGACTAAATCCGATGATAAGAATCTTTATGGTTTTGGTTCATAGCTATCCGACGATGACGCTCCCTCCTCTGACACACAGGCAGCCTTGCCCAGCTGAACTTCTACCTTCGCAGAGACTTTTTCTTCAAGAAGTTTCTAAGTCCGATGGAAAGCACTGACCGGGCTCAATCCACTTTGTGGATCCGAACCGTGCTCCATTGTGGTCAGCCTTAACTTTTCACTTTGTCCCAGTCTAGAGCGACCAGATGTCCTCAGTTGGCACTTTTTGTTTTTAAGCGCTGTTTTACACTTAAAACTTTGAAAATGTATACCTCTGATTCTACGAATTGGATTTTGACAGTTTTGGTGTCAACAAATTTATTGACATTTTCTCTATTTTTCTAAATTGGTCTAGTATTTTTATTGTGCTGTGTTGTCATATTACTGTTTGTGTGCTGCATACGTACTTAACATATTGCCTCTAATTTTAGCCTTCTTGTGCCAAGGTGCCCAGGATTAAGCACAGGTTAAAATACTCATTTTTCGTGGTTCACCCTGCAAGGGATTGTGCCTGTTGCTTGATCAGAGCTCACACCCCAGTCAACCAACAACCCAATTTCTCACAGCATCCTTGGAAAACAACAGGCATAACTCTAGTAGCAAGATGAACAAATGCTCTTCTGAATTTTAGAAAAATGGTGTGTTGGAGTGGTATGGAGTGGGGCGGAGAAAAAAGATAGGGCATAACCACTTTGAATAATCTGCAAGAACCGTCCGTCAAACATGATGGATCGCCAACTCATGAGGAAGTTCTGGATCTTGCTTTCTGGTGTTTGCGCATATGCAGCTGAGAACAAATTAAAGGGGTTTGTCAGCTGTTGTAGCAGGGGACGTAAGTAACATAATCTTATTAGAGCGCAAATGTTCATCTGGACAGGTATCTTGGCTCTTTTAAGCCCTTGCCACTAAAATACAGTGCAGTACCTGCCGCTTCTGCCTCCCTGAACAGTGGTGGGGGGGGGGGGGGGTATATTAAAAGCCCAACTCCTATTTCAGATAGAGACATGTTTTAAAGCTTCTCCAGAAACCCAAAGCACTTGCACTGGCTCTAAGGGAGACTGGAAGTGCATTCCACAGTTGTGCTGCCTTCACTCAGAGTGTTCTCCTTTCCGATCTTACTTTCTTGAATTCTGGAATGCCAACCAAGTTAGCAGAAGCAGATTTTATGTGTCTCTGCAGTCTGTAGTATTCAAAGAGTTTTTGCAACGCAGGTGGGCCTATCCTGTGTATGGCCTTATAGACCATAACCATTGCTTTAAACATTATCCTCTCTTTGATTGGGAGCCAATGAAGTTCTTTCAAAGCTCCTGAGGATGAGACATACCAGGTTTTATTCCATGCCAGTTTTGCAGCTATTGTTTGATCCCAATATAGCCTTCTGATTAGGTTCTCTGGGGCTCCAAGGAGAAGTGCATTACAATAATTGATTCTACTGATAATCACACACTGGACCACTAGTTTCCTTGCTGGTTGGGGTAATAGCGGACCAGTTTTCCTAAGACTCCAGAAAAGACCAAACAGATACTTGCTGTTTGTTAATTTGTGCTTCCATGGTGAGCTTGTGGTCCATGTAAAGTCCCAGGTTATGCTCAACCCTGACTACTTTCAAATTCTCAGTACTCACCCAAGGCCAAAATTCCCTCGGAAGACATTGGTGCACTCATGAAGGAAAGCAACACAGTAATTCAGTTTTACCTTTATTGAACTTTAAGGAGTTAAGTTTCAGCCAATTTGCCAACTCCTTAAGGCAGCAATGCATCCCTTCTACTGGGGCATGATTTTCTTTGTCCAGTGCTAGAATTAGCTGCGTTATCATCTGCATAGTTTACAAATGTAAACCCAAATGATCTAATGAGCAGTGGGCATAGGTACATGTTAAATAGTATAGGGGAAACAGAGTTAGAGAATTGGTGCCCCTGTGGACATGCCTAATGTTTGCTGGTTCCGCGTCCACTGTCCCAAAAGGGATGAGCTTTGCGCTGCATTACTGGCTAGGAAGCCTGTCTGTGACGATATGCCAGCCCCCTAGAATAACCCTAAATTTCCAGATCTGGTGGGGAAATTGTCATGCAGGGGTCATCTCACCAAAGGAACTCATTACAGCACTCCTGTCTTAAAAGTATTTCAAAGCAGAGTCCACCTTCTCTCAGAGGAAGTGAGACTCCTGAAAAGCATAGCAGCAATTGTCTCTACTTCATTGAAGAAACCACTTTACCTCATCCAGGCATGTCTACAAAGGACAATACTGGTACCAACTATCTGTCAGTGTAGTTGGTGGTATCCAAGGTTGTGTTGACATGGCTCGAAAAATCCACTCGACCGCTCGCATTGGTGAGTCATAGTTGATCAGGTCAAGCTATTTTTAACTTTTACTCGTCCCTTCTGGCGAGCTGACACTGAACAGGTTTTCTGTTAAGTTGAAAACTGGAGGGGCAATAAAAGATGCCTTTAAATCTTGTTCTTATGTCACATTTGCTCTGTGTTCATAGACAGAGGTCAAAAGTCAGTTTTTCTTACAATTCATTTTCCTTCTGACTGCAGAGTTCCAGGACTTTGTAAGGTGAACTGAGTGACCTGCTGCTTAGAATGTAAAATAAAAGGATATAGTGTGTCCGGTTTTTCCCAACACACATTTAAATGACTAAGTTGACTGTGCAAACATTTCAAAATGTATTTCAGTAGTTTATATTTCTGTGTGATTAAAAAATATTTTAATAGGATGAAACAAAATCAGAATACTTTACATGTTGATGTGCAAAGGATATGTTTTCTGAAACCCAATTTTCACAGATTGTTAATAAACTATGGCCCTCATTTTAATATCGGCGGTACATATCGCCTACTGCTGTGGTGACGGCCGCCAACATACCTCCACTGCGGCTACCATCTGTCCACCATATTATGAGCACTGCCTGACTTCCACCACAATAAGGGCGGAAATCAGGCAGTGCTCATGTTGGTGGATGGTGGTAAGCTGGCACTGCTACCACCAGCAACACCACGCCAGTAGAACCCCGCCAGCCGTATTATGACCAGTAATACAGCCTGGTGGTGTTCTGCTGGCGGGGCGCCTCTGGCGGTCGCAGCACCCCTTTCTGTTCCCTGCCAGCAGATCTCCTCGCCCAAGGTAAGTCGGGCTTCCGACAGGAGAGGAGTGGTGGGGGCGTGTTGTGTGTGTCTAAGTGTCTGCATAAATGTCTGAGTGTGTGTGTGAATGCGTCTGTGTGTGTTGTTTGAGTGGGTGTATGCATGTGAGTGAATGCATGTATGAATTGTGAAGTGCATGTCAGTGTGATTGTGTGTAAGAATGTGTGTGAGCATGTCTGGAAGTATGCATGAATGAATGTGTATATGTCAGTGCGTGAATGAATGCGTGTATGTCAGTGTGTGAATAAATGTGTGTATGTCAGTGCGTGAATGAATGTGTGTATGTCAGTGTAAGTGAATCGGTTTATGTCTGGTGCTTTTGGCTGTCTGTGTGTATGCGGGGAGGGGGTTGTGGGGTGAGGGGCGCTGTGACTGTAGTGGGGATCGGGGGAGGGGAAGTGGTGTGTGGCTGTGGGGGGTGGAGTCAGTTGTGTGGTGTGTGCCTGTATGGGGAGGTCAGTGAGTGGATCAGAATGGGGTGGGGGGGTGAGTTTGGATGGAGGGGTCAGGTGAGTGTTGGGGGGGGGGGAGCCACCTACTGGTGACCGGGAAGGAATTCCCGGTCACTGGTAGGGCCTACTGCTATGAATTCATAATGCCATGGGCGGTACTATGCAGGCCGCCGGGCTGGAAATAGACAGCTCCAGCCCAGCGGCTGAGTGGAGACGTTGCCAGTCTCATAATGTGGTGGTATGTACCGCCAGCCTGTTGGCGGTCATACCTCCACATAATCCCTGGAGGTCAAAAGACTGCCAGGGCCATAATCAGGGTCTATATAGTTTTATCAGTAAAGCTGCAAGTTAGTGCAGAGGTTTTTGGACATTTCTTGGAAAGTTACTGTGCAGAGATGACAATGTTACCACATCATGGTTTGGTAATATATTTATTAAAATCGAGTGTTTAAACAAACTGAGAAACACTCCTGCCCTGATGGCAATGTTGTTAGTAAACTAAAAGAAGTCCTAGGTTATGTGGGCTACACCTCATGGGTATGTGGGTTAGATTCTTGTGATGCATGCAGCAAACTTTACTTAATCAAACAAAAGAGGTTTTTTTGTACTGCTGAAATTCTGAGCTCACATATTTCAAGGTGCATCTTATGCAAGAATTAAGAAAAAGGTGACTCTGTAAACTATTTGCTTAGGATCACACAATTTGAGACCCGTTTACTAGTCAAGTATGTTACAGTTAGGTCCAGTAGCTTATTTAAGTTACTCGACCTGCAGGTCTAGTAACATTTATATGATTTTTCGAGCCCTGGTCGTTAACATACTTGGCTGTTTCTTGCCCACCATAAATCATCTGAGGCAGAGAGGACTTAAGGTCCACCAGGACTGTCTCCAAGATCTCTCAGGCCATGTCCTAAATGTATGTGGGCCAGTAAACAAGCTGTGTTTACCGATCTCCGTGCCAAGCTGCAAAAAGAAAATAGACATTTGCCAAAGGCTCCATCCTTCTAGATGTTCTGTCAAGGGGATTTGTTAAAAATGAATTCGGGTTCACTTTACTGGTGAAAGCCTACACAATGAGAATCCTCAGAGTAGGGTGCTTAGTTATAAAATCTAGATCAACAGGCACTGGCCTATGTCACCTGCCCACCTGCTGGGTAACAAGGGACAAGAACATGGTTTTTATCAGGTGGTTATCAAAAGTATCTGTGAGGACCTCATTAAATGGAAGGAAGTGCTCAAATGATGCCAGACCAGATTGCAATGTTTTTTTACAAAATATTTTAGTCTCAGTGGAGCGCATCTGTATTCTACTACTTCAGCTGCCCTCAGAAACACTTTCTTCCATTGATGGTCCATGTCGTGAGTCAAGCTCTGTCTCACAGAAGGTTTCAAGCCCACTGGTGTTTTGTAGATCACGGTATAAGGCATCAACAGTATGATGAGGGGGAAGCAAGCCATCTGCCACACCACCATCATCAGTTTCTCAAGGTACACCCTGCCCTAGTCAATATCAGAGTATGAACCAAAAAGAAAAATGAAACCCTGTTGATATTTGCCACGTGGTAGAGGCAGTAGGTTAGAGTCTGATAGCATGAGAGCAAGCTGCACTTCTGTAACTTAGTAGTGCAACACCAGCCAAGCTTGAGCTGACTTCATTTTGGTGTTCGATATGGGTGTTGACACTGGATCACTCACTGGCATTGCTACATGCATCGGGCAGCAGGAACCACCTTGGTTTGCGGGTCCAGAGTGGAAGTCAGTACAGGCCTGGTAATATTTCCCAAGGGGTCAAACAGCACCAGGAAGGGATCCACCTATGATAACCAACCAGAGGCCCCTGCAGGTACATAGGCCCAAATATGCACCGGAGGGTGTATGAAACGCATTGGCTTCACTCAGTCACTTCCAGGGTAGCATGGAATGTGCACTGAATTGCTTGATGTCATCTATTGGGGTGTGAGAGTACTTCTACATAATTCTCTGGGTGTAATCTGGCTCTACCTGAATCGTCTAAGCTGAGGAGCTGCAGTTAGATGCATCATTCAGAAATATATATGCACAGTACAATTCAGGGCTCTACGTAAGATTTTAAAGTAGAAAAGTTATTCTCCCTACTTTTAAAAGAAGGTAGTAAAATGAAGTTGTGACTGAGTATGAGTATGTTTTTTAACACTTTTTTGATAGAATTGAATTGCTTGAAGCCACACTCCAGGGACCTATTACAGATCCTATTGAAAGAGAATTGTATAGAGTTCCATGCAAATGCCAGTAAAGCCTAATTAGTTTCTGTCTTCTGAGCTGTAAGACTGTCTTTTGACATGAAGTGTGCATATTGACTCTGCGAATTGGGCACCTATTCACAAGCAGACGGGTTCTAGAGAAAGTAGGATCATGCATGGGAGTCAGGGCCTAGAGGCAGGAGGCTGCTCTGGTAAAAAGACCCTCGGTCTTTTATAGTTACGACAAGCATTACAAGACAACCATAGGACAGGTATAGAAGACTATCACAACCTTACTACCATGTGCAAGATTGGATTGAATGGTGAGTGGGCAGAATTAGTCAGTCACTGCACAGTCAGGGGGGTGGTGAACTCACGGGTCATCTAAGTGCATTAGGCCAGCAAAGAGACACTGTCCTGGATGGACAACAAGTCACCAACTACTGCAGCACTGCCAGTGATGCAATTGTTTTTTGCAGGCATTCCGTAGTATGCCATAGTGATGTTTGAGCATCAAGTAATGATTGTGACCACAGTTTGATAAGTGAAGAGTCTCTATGTGCAACAAGTGGTGGGTAATCCTCCTGATCTCTGCAAGTGCTGTTGCCTGCCAGACCTCAGTGTAATGTCACATTTAACTCATATGGCTTGTGTACTGTTGCATGGTGTCTTAATCCCCCACCACCACTTTCACTCTACCTGCAAACAAAACAGACCCCTCAGTATTTGAATGGTACCAGGTCACCCGTTAATCAGGCTTTATGCCTGTGATATGTGTGGTATGTCCTGTCCATTCTCCAGATTTTCTTCTGTCTTGGTATATCCTTTGTTTCTTCCTGAACCTGGGGCCTGCAGTTTCCCCTTTAAAAAGGTTTGCTTTTGTGGACTTTTCCTACCGCCTCCTTCCTACCACCACCACGGTCTCTATGAATAGGTGCAGCCAGTGATCACTAGTGAGTTGCTGGTGATACCTATAGTGAAAGCTTGCCACCTTTCATCATTTATGGGTCCCCAGGAGTTTATCAACCCAAACCACTGTTGCATATGGCTCCTAATCTGTGCTGGAGATTGCCATGTGTTGTCTTTGTCTTTAATGTTCAGTGATTGTGGGTCAAATATTACTCCATTATCTCTGGTAATTGGAATATCCTGGTGCCATAGTGTGTTGTGGCACGTTATTTGTGGTTGTCTTAACTGTCTCTATACTGTCTCTGTATACAGAGTGTGAGGGGCTACACCGGCCTTCATTTCTCCCTGGATAGGTTTCCGAGTCACAAATATCCTGGAGTTCATGACTTTGATCACACAGCATTATGCAGATCTCCCTTTGATTTAGAGCCTTCTGCATATTTCAATATTCTGTGGAGTAGTCTTAGTGATAACTGTTTATGGATCCATATTGCCTCCTGTGGTGCACTTGTCTAAATGTTTCCTAGTTATACCGTAGCTGTGAGTGCTTCCAGTTTCTGTGGTACCAGTAGGCTTCTCCTCCAAGGGATCCTTCCCAGATTCCTTTGCTTGGTTCCAGGTTTTAGGGTACAAGTGGGCCTACCCCTGTTTATGATGAAGGGATCCATCCCGGATTTATTTGCGTGGTTTCAGTTTCTATTATACAAGTGGACCTTCCCTTGTTCTCGACAAATTTATCTGTCCCAGATTCATTTTAATGGTTCCAGTTTCTGTGGCATCAGTGGACCTTCCCCTTTTCTCCAGACGGGGATACGTCCTGGATTAATTTGTGTGGATTCAGTTTCTAGGGTACCAGTGGATTTTCCTCTGGTCCCCATGAGGGGATCCATCACAGACTCCTTTGCTCTCAGTAATTCTGTGTCTAGATAAATGAATTGGTGGAGCTCATCCTAACTGGTAAATTATAGTTACAGGTTACTACTATGCATTTTCCTCCCTTCTAGTAGGATGGTGCATCCTGAGTGTCTAGTGTTGCAGTTGTGGCCATATGATTTGTCAACAACCAGTCGAGCGTGATCTATCAGTAGCTCACAGACACCTTCAGAATAGCTCACGTTTCATTGAGTTCATTTTTAAATAAGAACAGCATCACATTTTCCTTTTAAAGTTAAGGGAAGGCTCTGTTTGTTTTACATTATTATCAGACAGAAGCTAGGCAGGCCTTATAATGTGCTCAGTCAGATTTATGACCTACGATGGCACACAGTTGAAGAACTGAGGTATTTAACTTTTAAATAAATGTCCTTGTCAACTCAATATTGGAGCATGAGAAACAAATGATGTTTCTGAATGATTTAGTGGGAGAAAATTAAAATGAAAAGTTACCTTAATCGTTAAGTTAACTCTTCATTTTAAATTTCTCCCATTTCTAGGTGTCGCCATTACACACAGGAGGCATCTTGCTCCTAGTGGCTGGTGGACACAGTGCCGTATTTATAACAGAAAAATACAGCCAATATTTCAAGTGGGAGAAATTTAAAATGCAGAAAATGTTTTGATATTATGAACATTTTTCTGCACTTTACATTTCTCCCATTTAAAAAAAATTGATGTATGCTTGTGCTATGATTGTAACAGTGCCACATATGGTGAAAGGTATGAGTTGTGCCACAAGTATACACAACATAGGCTCTCAGTCACCGATACGCATATATCCCATTTATACGCACACATGTTCTTACAACCCCACACTCTCACTGATGCACATTGCAGACTTGTCCCTAGTCAAATTATTTTGTTCACACCATAGCATCCGACTCTGTGGATATTAAGCTTAAAGACAATGAAACTAGGTTTGGGGGTGTCTGGTAACAATGCGAAGTTGCTTAGCCTTCAGTAGCTCACATTAATTTTCACCGTTCAGAAGTAGCTCCCACTACAGAAAAGGTTGGAGGCCCCTGGACCAGGCACTCATCATGTCTGCAATAAAAAAGCTTCTTAGCACGATTCTAGCAGCCTCAGCAAATACGCTGTAAAGTGCAAACTGGCAAAACCTATTCCTCCTCTGTACCTCCCCTGCCCTGGGGACCCTGCTGTGGTGCCTAGAGATTGTTGTATTCATGTATTTGTTCAACTATAGCAGTCCCCTACTGGATAGAAGATGCTTTTATTAATCAAGAGAGAGTTGCTCGGCTCCCCATCCCGTTGTGTTGGTGAGGATAACATCCTGGAGTTTTTCCAAACTATTGTAAAGGAAATCTGACATTTAATTTAATTAATGATGAGGAGGCAAATGACATAGACTGTATTACACGCTGCGTTAGCATCACTAGGGGAGGCCTGGTTCTTATTTTCTGACTTAACCTTAGCTCTTGTGGTCCATTTTGGAGTTCACCAATAGCCCTTGATTTGTCAGTAGGTTGTACCTCTCAACAAACAAAAATGCACGTTTGCTTTTCTGTTTGATGCATGTCAGTAAGTATGTTTCATTTTCTTTCAGTGGCAGGTGGGATAACGCAGCACGCCGGCTACAAGTCAGTCGCGTTGGAATAGACGGACATTGGATATGGTGTATGCAACATGCCAGTTCTGCTGCAGCAGATTGACAACTCTCCCTGGGTGTGGCTCGTGTCGTGCTCTTAGGTGCTTTGCCATTGCGACTACAACAGATGGATGATTGCTGCAACAACTATGTGCTGTGAAGCCATGAGCGTTCTAGAGGAGCCCTTGCTTAGCTGTCTAAAAAGCGCATGGCAGAATTCGGTCCGTGTTCCGTATTGTGCAGTTGTTAAGGTGAAAGATAATATGGCATATCCTCATATATTGCTGTACAAATAATTCATCTTTTTTTCTGCAATGTGAGTTAAGTTTTCTACAGATATGCGTCTATTTAAAAAGGTAGTTTTGAACATTTTGCAACTCGTTTCTGCTGCTTGTGATTAATTACAGGTGTTCTTACATAATTGAGGCACGATTCTCGTTTTCTTATAGAGTTATGCACTGGGAGACTAGTGCCTTTAAAAATATGTGTACTGCAGTAAAATGCTGCGGTCTGCATGGGTGTTGTGGTTTTGGCAATACTTTTTATGGATTTTAGGTGAGATTTTATCAACAGTTTAGTACTTTTTGAATACTTTTGGTAATACTACCCATAAAATGTGTAACGTGTGTGGGTGCCTGGCGGATTCCTCCTAAGCCGCCTTTAAATTGCCGCGGTGGAGAGTATAGGCTGTTTTACAGATCTAAGGCTTATATTTTCATTGACCAAGAATGAATGTGGTGCTAATGCTCACACACGATTGATCAGTTCTCGATCTGTGCCATCAGAGGGCAGTGTTATACTGCAGGAGTATGCTTTCTTTCAGAACTGAACGCTACTTTTCACCTATACTTCAGTCTTCACGAGCAATCCTTTCACATAATTGCAATACGACTGACACCGTTATGAAGGATTTATTTATCTTTTGTTCTCTTATATTCTTAAAACGCCTGTGTGACTTTAATTCTGTGATTAATGTAAATCTTGTCATGTGACTAGCCACAGGTGGCCATTCTGAAAGCAAATATTGTGTAATATATCAATCAATGTCCTTAATTTGATCTTTGATGCGAAAACGTAGTTATATTATAACAAGACGCTACATGTAGTTGTGCTCAAGTGTTTGCAATGTTTTATGAAACAATATCGTTTAAGATAAAAATAAAAGCACTCTGATGTAGTCTGAATCAAAATGTTACACTCTCAAAAGTATTATAATACACCCAAACTCAAAAAGTATTATAGTGCACCCTCAAAAATGAATGTGATGATTTTCTGTAGTCATAATTGCTGGTGCCCGAGTTAATTTAGATCAAATAAAGCCCTGTATAAATATCCCCTTGTAGTCTTTTCAATGCGGAGATGACACCATGGATGATGAAGCAGTAATCCTTGGAAGTGAGTTTAATAAAGTTTATAATACACCGACTACTTTTTTTTTTTTTTTTTTTTGAACTCTGATGACCCTCACATACCCTGAACTGGGATTGATGCTCGTTATTTCCAATGCATTTACAAAAATGGACATGGTAAGTGTAGAAAAAGTTATTTGTTCTTGTTTCATGTTTCATTTCTTTGAGTAAATGAGGTGTCGACATTGAAACACAGGGAGTTGCAGAGACCATTATGACAATGGGTTTTAGACTACAGTCAGCGACGGGGGTCTCCGACTGGGTTAGGATAATATATAAGACAGTTAAGGTGGTCAGTAGCCTAGGTGGGCGAGAATCTGGATGACTGTATCTTCTTCTTCAGTCCGACTCCATCAGAGACGGGTTTGAAGTCATCCAAGATATCGAGCTTAGCGGAGGTATAATGCCAGAGGACTCGCTTCTTACAACGTGATTATGTGGGAGTGTCCCAAAACACAAGACTTCTTGCGGATAGGACTCAAAGACATAAAACTGATCACAGGCATTTCAGTACCCGTGATGACCATAGTATGATATGAGGTCTACTTTAGGAATGATAGGGATTGTTAAAAGGTCTTAACTCATTATTCATACCACTGCTGTTCATGGCCAAACAAACCATACTGGAGAGAAGGGTAAAAAAAAACATCTCTTAATACTAGACTGGATTCAGAGACTGTGTAGGGTCTTGGGACTGGAGAAGATCTCCCATGGGGTACAGGGGATCAAGAGGGAATTCAGCAAACAGTGGGGTCCATGGCTACCATTCTTCCTATCATACGCCAAGCTAATAACATCAAGATGTCCTTGAGGGCACTCCAGATTGATCTAGTCTCTGCGTCCATGCGGGTGATGACCTATAATGAGGATCCCATAGGTCACACCCAAAAACTGAAATCAGATATCACCGTCTTCGGGACAACATCAGGACCCTGTTGCGGACTGAGACCTTGATGGACCCTGTGGAAGGGGGTGGACCGGTTGGGGGAGATTTACTTATTCTTTAACTGGTCCATGTTCAGGAATCTGCAGTGAAACTCAAAAACTATTGAATCATAAAAAGCCCATGGGCGCAGCTCAACATTGATCAGCATAACTAGAGTTTCTGCACAACAGTTAGCAGCAATTATCTATTTTTTACCTTTGAAAACATCTCGAGTAGCATTTGCCCTCACTTTATTTTAAGTTTTATATTTTTTAAATAATTTGCATTTAAATATGATAGATGGTATTATTAGTATGTTTATTGTAAATGTTTGCTTGGATTGTTCTAATAAACTTGGTTTAAGTGAACAAAATCCGTTCATAACAGTCGACGATGTGTCCAAACACCATTATGAACAGCAAATCGGCAGACAACTGCAGAATTGCCCACTCAGGTAGCTGTAAGACTCTCCCATAGCACAATAGATCTTGCAAACATTAGCAGCAGCAACAGAAGTGATCAGTAACTTGAGGGAGACTGATGTATCCATGCTACCAAGTCCACCATCACCACAATCACTGCGGTCACAACCAGCAACTTCCGTGACATACGTGAAAGAAGCAAACAAGGTACTTTGGACAAATTAAAAACATCTGTTGTTCTGACACTGTCTCGCATTCACACAGCCACGGATAAGTTCGCTGAAAATCACTAATCTGGATCTACTTCAAACCACACACAAAAAATTACATTGCCATTTATTACATAAACAGGCAACACAAGCATTGTTTGAGACCAGGTGGATATATGTACACATTAGAGCAAAAAGATGACACCTAGAACCAGTGCAGGATTGTGGGTGAAATCAGAGCATGTAGTTTACGGACGCTGTTAGATAAGTAGTGATGGTAATGAACTGTACCCAACAACTGGCTTATATGCATAACACATTGTCTTCAGTGAACATGGGCAGGTGATCAGCAGTAAAGACATGGGCTCTCTGCCAGCACTAGAAATAGCCAGGTCAGTAGTAGAAGGATGCAATATTCTGGAATTCTAACTGGTGGCCTCAGGACCTAGGTCCTTTACCCACAACTGTCGCTAAAGTTAGAAATTTAGGGATTATTTCTGACAGCAAGCTGACATTTGCGGAGCAGATAAATCAAACTACTTCTACATGTTTCTACCTGCTGAGATCTTTGAAAAAGATATTGCAGTTCATTCTTTTCGATCTACAAAAAACAGTAATCACCACCTTAGTGTTGTCTAAAATTGATTACTGTAATGCTTTTTATTTAGGAATGCAAAAAAGACATATGCCACATACAAGCATTGCTGATGAAAATTCCTCAACACTTATCAGTTTTTTAAGCTATCAAGTAGCTTCATTGGCTTCCAGTGGCAAAGAGAGTGACTTTCAAAGAGCTCTATCTGGCCTACAAAGCGCTTAATGAGATAGGCCCTCATTATTTGAGGAAGGTCTTCTGTAGGTGCAGGCCTAGCAGAACTCTCTGGTCCTGCTATGCGAAATCTATGGATGGACGTAGATTAAAGAGAGCTTCTTGAGGATGGATACGTTTTTCAGATGCCACTATTAAGTTATGGAACACACTTCCTTTGTACATTAAAGCGTCCTCCACCCTCTTGCAGTTCAGAAAACAACACAAAACATGACTCTTTGTACAAAATTTGGTTAGTTAATATCACCATCTTCACTTATATATCCTGTTTTCCTCTTACGTATGCCAGTGCCAAGGCACCTTGGGTTGTTTCTCAAATGTGAATTTACCTTAAAAAACAAAAGACAAGAGGCGTCGCTTCAAACAGGAGCAGTTTGTTTAATTAAATATTACGCCCGGGAGAGCAGTCGCAGAACCGGGGTCTGAGGACTGTCTCCCAAAGTACATCGGGTTGCAGTGAGATTTTATACATTTCTTTGAGCACCATAAAGTCATAAACATTCCTTTCTTGTTTATGAATGTGAACAGTTGTCATAGACTTATAAATAATGGTTCTGATAACAAATTGAAATGGAACTCGACCTTGCGTGGACACAATGTGGGCTAGTGAGTACGAATCCAGCTGTCCGGCCTGAGGGACGTGTGCTTGCTGGGTGTGCTGTGTTCTGGTTGGCTATGTCTTTCTAACTACATGTGGCATCTAACTTTACAGTGTTTTTGGGAACGCACGCACCCCTCTTGCCATGTGTGTTTTAATGGGGCCAATCTCCTGGGACCATTATGGTGTCGCTGTGCCTGTCTGAGAGATTTGATCTAAGTTTTCTTGTTTTGTCTGCCGGCTAGGGATTACCGCACCTGTGATCTGTTAGTAAGTAGCCTCAGGGCTAGGTCTCTGAGCCTGCCTGACCATATATCTACATGCTGGGGGTGACAGAGAGTTCACAATTGGGGATTCTAATAATGGTGATGCAACTTCATTGGTGTATATGAATTTATCGCTGTGTGCATCAACATCGATTAGTCCAGTATTAACAAACCCCGCTAGTTGAATTTTTATCTACACCAACAAACCCATACATCATGACTGTCACATTGTTGGGAGCTTGTCATCCCACTTCTGGAGCTACTTGCATTCCACCCAATTTAGGGGCTGCTTTTTTACAACAGGACCCCCCAACCCCTGCTTGAAGAAAACCACACAAAAACAGTAATACAACAAAAACCGTCAACAATGACATGCACAGACCGGTCAGTCACCAGGGGAGCCATGAGAACCAGTTTGTGAACCACTCCTGCTCAGGGGCACCTCCCACGTCATGCATGTCTTTTTGTGTGCAATGCTTGGATGGAAACGTCAGAGTCCCATTGTCCATGTTGTGCACACCCCACCCTCCATTGCAGTCATCAAGTTCAACACATACCGATGTTGCATCACTATGAGGCGGATGTCTCTCAGTTCTTCCATGATTGCATTGAGGCCAAGCTAAATGCTGTTCATCATTTTGAGAAATTCCCACCAGGTTTTTTGCAACCAGTGGGCGTTCGCTTTTGTCTGCAAGTTGAATAAGGGTTTGGACCCTCCTGCCACTACTTGGGTGTCAGTGAACAGTCTGAATTCCTCAGGAATGTCATTGTACTGAGCCCAACCAAAATAGTCAGTAGTTCTTTTCTCTTGTGCCTGATACAACAGTATTGTTTTCTTCCTTAGTGGGTGTTGGTACAGTTCAGACGGATTTTCAGCAAGAGAGCAGAGGCCACACCATCCGGGGATTAGCTGAGTATATGCAAACTCGCCGCATTGCCAGTAGATGTCTATCAATGTGGAGGTACCCCATTGCATGTCCGGAATGTTCAGGATTGTGCCACAGTTTTCTTTGGACCGAGTTCGAATTGTTCCTATGACTCTGAAACATAAGGAATGCAGTGTGAGTTTTTGTACAATTAGGGGTTGCCTCTTCCTTTCTATCCAGGTGCACCTGTCTCAGTGTCCCAGATCTCCTGACACGGTGTGTCTATGCTGTTGTTAACCGTCCGCAACAAGACCCATTTCTTTTCATATTATGGAGGTGGATGGCCCTGCACTGAAACTTAACGTCTGGGGCCCATTTGTTGTTAATGAAGACAGTCCAAGGCATGCTAAGGGCCACCCTGGCCCCACAGAGTGGACGTGTTTGTGCACTTTTTTTGCTTTTTCAGAGGCTACTTCTTGGGATAAGTAATGCTTATCTGTGCCTACTGCATGTGGTATCAGAGAACAGACATAACATGACCCGGCTGATGTCTTGGAGCCCACAGCAGCCTTACTGATACCACATGTTGTGTAAAAGGGTGCTGTGTAGTGCGTGTGGAATGCTAGTGATTGGTGCGGTTTAATTATAGGTGACGTGGGAGAGGTCCCTACGCCAGCACAATGACATTTTCTGAATAGACTACATTAGACTAGGCTGTTCTTTGGAAATGCAGGGATGCGATACCACCCTTAGTAAACAGTCAGTGTGTAAATGTACAAAAACACATAACTTATATACTTAGTTGTAAACGGTTTGGAAAAAGACTTCCAATGTATAGTTTGGAATCCCGTTGGGGGTTGTGACGTGCATAGTCCTTGAAGCGGGTTGTGGCTCTTGATTCCGTTGGTGGTATTTGTGCAGAAAGTTCTCAGAGTAGTTTGTTGCTCTCGATCATGCTGGGGGTTCTGGTGCGGCCGCTGAGAAGGCAATGGTCTGCTTTAGAGGTAATGTACTTAGAGGCTCGACTGCAGATCTGTTAGACAAGAGCTAGGTTTGGTTGTTATGAAAGAAAGAACATTACATCCCTGTATGTCCTTAGGAATTCCTGTGATCTCCATGATTTTAGTAGGCACCTGAAGGTGGTCCAAATCGAGGCACGTAGTTTGGAAAAAAATGGGTTATTGTTTGGGCACGTATTGATTTTTTATGGTTTGTTGGGCCCCCCTCTCCATGCATGACTGAGTGTTTATCTGAAGATGTGCTTCAGGGGGTGATTCTTGTGCATGTCATTAACTTTTTAACTAGTGCTCTGTTGACGTCACCAGCCCTTCAGTACTCATAGTGTGTGCATGGGGGTGCCATTGGTGTGGGCGGTGTTTTTGACCTACGCACGTGCAAAGGATGTGTAAAAAAGGAGCTATGTCACACTGAACATTGATCAGTGACCGCAGTGTGACCTGAGGTCACGTGTGCCACTCTAGTCATGGCATATGGCATGCAATGTGACCCTCCCAGTGGTGCCAGGTGTCTTGACTATGCCCTTTTATAGAGGTTTCCTTTGGGCTAGCTTTGGGCTTCTTTTATTTGGTCTTTGGGTACTTCCTAGACCTTTGATCTTAATTGTTGTAAACCGGGGTGGGGGTCAGAGAGTTGTCCTGCGATCCCCCCCCAAGTGCCTCTGATTTGTTGTTTTTGAAATTGGAATTGTTGCTCCCTTCAGTCAGCTTGTGTGAGACCTTGCGTGTTAGCTGTTTGCTAGGCCTGATGCGAGGGTGAGCCACCTTGCCCCCCTTCACTACACTGCCCTCCCACTGGGGTTACCCAGCCAACCCCACCCTGGGAGAACAGCAGAATGGGGCCTGTGCTCCCACTGGACTTTAGTGAGGCTAACCAATCGACGCCACACAGCAACTTAGAGTGGTGGACTCCAATGAGGGTACCTGATCGACATCGGCACAGCAACCTTGAGTTTCTAGAATGCAAGTAAAGGTTTAAATACCTAATGTTGTTTCTATGGTCCTTCTCTTGAGTTTTAGTAAAATGAAGGTGTGCACGAAATGGATGGTTTCATTAGGGGTATTGAGTTTTACTCTGCTTTTGGGTTCTGTATCTGCTCGAAGGCTTTGTTTTCCCAAACAGTTACACCTTTATGTCGCAGTTGTGGCCCGGTCCTTGTTGGGATAGGTTCTCTCTCTCTGGTTGCTGATGCCATCTGTTGGTCCAGTTACCTGACTGCCGTTAGGGTGGGGCGGCAGTGGACTGACTTCTCTGCGGCTGAATGTAAGGTGTGTTCAGGTTCCCCGAGGCTTAGTTCTCTGGATGGAAATTCTGCAGGGACTGGACCTGGCTCATCGACTTCTGTTTGTGATATTACCTTAGGTAGCATCTGTCAACCATGTTGCCCATTCTGCGGCAGTAGTTGCATTCTGTGGTGTCTGGCTACTGCCAACCTCCCTGGTTTCTGATATTATAGCCATATTGAAACCTTCTCACTTCAGAACTAGTATCTTTTGCACACTTGCAGTCAGCGAGGCCCCCTCGACAGTGGTCTTTCTTAGTTTGTATTGGACCAACTCGTCAGTGTCTCTCTGGGGTTGCTCCTGTTTCTCCTCATCCTTTTCCAGTTTTTTTTTTAATGAAAGTGCAATATGTGAGCTTGTCCCGCCAAGTTTTGGTGTCCAGCCTTACTATGCTCCAAAACCGCAATGCATCCAAACCGCTTTGTATTTCAGTGGGCAGCCCCATCTTAAGGATAATGTAAAAGAAGATGACCTGAGGGCCTGTATTGGTCCTTGGCTGCCCTGTATCCGGTCCCCAGTGTTCTCTCATCCTGTCTAGAAAATCTGTTATTGTCTCCCAAGGTTTCATTGTTTCTGCCATCACCCCTCCTACATCTGGGCATTCAGGGAATATTTCCTTCAAGGCAATCCATATTTGATGCCTATATGAGTTGAATGTGGCCACGTCATGCTCAATGATTGTCAATGTGATTGCTGAGATGCGAGCTCGGGCCAACACCTTGTTAGTCTGGCCTCTGTTAATGCTACTTAGTAGACTCTTAACATTGCCTATCGCTAGGGTGATTCCCATGGTGTTCTTCTCAAAGCATGAGATTCATTTCCCTGCCCCATCCAACAGCGGCAGCAGTTTGGCTCTTAGCCCTTCCTTATCCTTCTGAGTAGAGCAAATATTCTCATTTTGGGCAGCTGTTCTGGTTTCTCTTCCACATAGCGTTTCCATCTCCGTAGACAATCCTGCATGTAAGGGAACTTCTACTTGGGATCCCCCCCCTTGGGACTGCTGGATGCAGTCTTCTGCAACAGCTATGTCCTCTGGTTTGAAAGATCATTCCTTTGGCCACGGTCTAACATACTGATCACTTCTTTCAGTCCAGCGCGCTAACAGGTGGCAAAAGGGTCTCAAAAAAGATATCACCTTCCTCTTTAGCTACTATATCCCTTGGGGTTAGTTTATCTGTCCTGCACGTTCAAGAGGAGTAGCAGACATCTTTGTTGCTGTTCTCCTCATGTGCACGCAAATGTGCCATCTTGGTTCTCTTGTTTTTAAGCTGAGTTTGCACCAGGCTACCTTGGTCCCTAATTTCCAGGTCAGCCCCTCTCCCATGTTGGTGCTCTGATGAGGCTCGGACACCAGTCTAAACTTCCCCTCTGTTTCTACCTTGGATTCTTTGGCAGCTAGGGCTCTGTATCTACCCCTGCTCTTCTCAGATGGAGGGCACCCTTGTTTTGCTTCCATGGTGCAAGCTCTCTCTCTCCTTAATTCTCACCTTTCCTCTAAATTCCACCTAGATTGCCTCCTTCGTTCTGAGCTTTGTCTGTTCTTCTTAGTCTGTACTAGCCCTGCAGCTCACTTTCCATTGTTTCCTCCGCTAACTGAACATACCCTGTGGCTCCCCCCTCATTATCAGATCCTGGAGGACTGGGACCACTCTCCTCACCCCCACTAAATGTTTCATTGTCCAGAAGTGCTATGAATCTCCCTGTCACTCGGGTGCGAGCCCCAGAGCCATTTGGAGTGTGTGTTCTCCATGCCGCTGAGGTTCGGTGGCCTGAACACGACAGAAGGGAAGGTTGAGCTTCGGGGAGCTCTAGCCCTGGAGTGGGGGTAGTGCTGGGAGTGCCTGGGATTGTTGGCCTCTTAGTCTGTCATGTCTAGACCTGACAGCTTGCTGTTCATTAGGGGCCCCTTGGGCTCCCTCAACCTGTGCGGATTAGTGTAGCCTAATGCAGGGATAGCAGACATCAGGGAGAGCACTTCCATACCTACATATGGCAGGGGAGGTGCGGACGCCTTGCTTGCTGATGGCGGTCAGAGTTATTGTTCATATGTGTGTTCTTGTTTGCTCAGTTACGTTGATGTCGAAGGTTGCCTCTTTCGGCCAGGGGAACATTTGTGCCTTGGTGTGTGTGTGTCTAACTCAGGGCAAAACTTGCTAAGCCTTTTAGCCTGTGTGGGGAACCTGTTTTACCTATGCTTTAAAAGCAATTCCATTACAAAATTGGGTATTCTTTTAGGGGATGGTTAATCTATTTAGCTTTTATTCTTCTAGGGGATCTTAAATTATACGCGTTCTAAGTTGTCTGTTTTTATAGAATTCTAGGTTTAACTCTGGCAGCTGGTTAATATATATAACCAGGGATTGCGAGTTCTACTCTGGTAGTGGGGATATACGTATGTATGTGTGTGTATATAGATAGATATATATATATTTTTATAATTTCTTTTTTTTTTTTACTTAAAAAAACAAAATTTACAGGGGCGTTATGCTTAGGCTCACATTTTAAACGTACAAAACCATAGAGATTCACCAGTTTTAGTTAAAAGTTATCTCAAGTGACTATAACTCGTGCCCTGAGGTAACTATAACTCACGCCCCCGCCATGAACAGTTTTTTTTTTTTTTTTAATGTTACTGCAAGTATTACAGTAATATTATCAGTGATGTTATCAAACATGTCATGAGTGCTGTAATTTGTGGGGTAATTAGCAGTGCATGGCGAGGGTGCAAGTTATAGTTACCTTAGGGCAAGTGTCCCTGTGGCCAACCCCCCTAACCACCCAACCCTATGCTGTGCACAGCCCTTTGGCCGTGCATGGCGGATGTTGGCCGTAACCTCTCTGGTTGTCAGAATAGGTGTTAAAGGGTGTATCTGGTGTGAGAGTGGCTGTGAGAGTGTCTGGGTGTGAGTGCGTACATCAGTGTTTTAGTGAGTGTGTCAGTGTGTGTGCACGAGGGTCTGACTGGAGCTCTGAGTGGGTGCACAAGGGTCTCAGTGGGTCTGTGAGTGGGTGCGGGAGTGATTCAGTGTGAGTCAGAGAAAGAAACAGACTGAGAAAGAGAGAGATAAAGATAGAGACTTTTTTAGGCTTTGATGCATGATATTGTAAGAATGGGTCATATGACACACCCACTCATGCAAAAACAACTCATGTCTGAAGAACGGGCTCAGAACCACAACCCTGTCTTTACCGTGCATAGCTTTAACACGCATGCCTTTACAACTAATTTTGTTGTAAAAGCATATGTGGTAAAGTAATATGCATGTTAAATTTCCCCCACCCTGCACCCTATCACGCCCCTGTACTTAAAACTACCCCGCCCACACTCTAAGCCCTAAACCTAAAAAACTGCCCGACCCACCAACCTCCCCTGCTCTTAAAACTACCCCAAGGCCTAAAATCCACAAAACTACCCCAACCCCTTGGGCCCCTACCCTTAAATCTAACCCACCTCCGTGCCCTGAGCTCCCTGCACTTTAACCTACCCAGAACCCCCCCCAGGCCCTGACATCCACCAAACTATCCTGAGCCCTTCAGCCCCCTCCCCTTTAATCCACCCTGACCCGCCTTAAACCCTCCATGCACCACTAAAATAAAATAAACTCCCCACCTCTAAAAAACATTTTATTTTTTAAAACAGCCCCACTTACCTCGACTGATCAGTCTTCCTCTTCCTTCCAGCTTACCCACCCATCCGCACAGCTAGACCGCTGCCTGAACCACGCATAAGCGGCCTGCCTTAACCACGCAAATGCATAGTAAAGACATATGCATGGTTCAGGCAAGCGTTGTTCAGCTTGTGGCCTTCTGATTCATGTGGCTGTTCGCACGTAGTTTATGCCCTTTCCCGTTAGAATGAGATACTTTTTCCCAATTTAAAGATAAAAAATGTATTTGTCATTTTTTTAAAGTGAAATTACCTTTAATATGACCATTGAACATTTTACTTTAAAAATAAAAATAAATGAGGGAAACGAGTCCGAGTGGAATCAAACCCTCCATGCTCAGTGCGAAGGTCACAGACCTTCACACTGAGCTATTCTTTTTTTTTGTTTTTGTTTTAAACCTTTTATGTTATCTCTATATGGGCTATCTGGGACAGCCAGGAAGCTCTCTCGGGCTCCTCTGCATTCCCTACATATTTTTTTTTTTTTACAAAATTATGTTATAACAAGTCCTTTACAGGCTATCTGGGACTGTGGTGGAAGCTTCAAAGCCTCCCCCGCAGTCCCATTGCGTCAGCAACCAAGGAGCTGCTTTAAGTAGCATCTCTGCGTTTGCTGAAGCAAACCTTTCATCTCTGTTCCCTGCACTCAGACAGCTATGTCCCACAGGGGCCACCCTGCGACATAGCAGGAGCCGACCCTGGGGGGTGACGGTCCCCAGGGCCATCAGTGGCTCCTTGAAGGGGGGTTGCATGCCCCCCCTCCACTGTGAAGATAGCCCCAGTGGTCCTTAGGCTTTGGGGGTCCAAAATGGAACCACTTTACATTATTTAGTATTAGCCCCGTATAGGTGGTAATTGCTGGGGCAGTGGGGGGCCTGAACGGCCTCCTGCACCCAATTTCTTAAATGCCCCGGGGATTGTTGTGGTCCCTGGGGCTGTGGGAGGGCCTTAGCGCCCCCACACCCAAATTCTTAAATGACCCAGGGGGTGGTGGTCCCTGGAGTGCGGGAGGTGGGGGACACACAGCCCTCCACTAATATTACATTATTCGCCCCGGGGAGGTGATGGTCCTCAGTGCTGTGTGGGAGGCCATTGGTCCTCCCCCACGTTACAAAAGCATTTTTGCCCTGGGGATGGTGGTGGTCCCCAGGTCTTGGGGGAGGCCATTGTGCCTTCCCCACAGTATAAAAAACATTTTTGCCCCAGGGGTTGGTGGTTCCCAAGGAGCTGGGTCCTCCCCAGGGATGTTGGGGGGGGGGGGGGCAGGAGGCCCACCCTATTAAAAAGAATAGAGTAGCTCTGGGACCTGGCCCACCCGGGGGGGGGTATTTAAACAAGTGCGGGAGCCTGCACTTGTTTTTGTAAAAAAAAAAAAAAAGTTTACCACAGATTTGCGACCCCGTTGTAAATTTGTGGTAAAATATTTTTTAAAGTGCTTCTTAGCCCTGGGTGGGGCACCATAACTAAGGGGTCAGGGTGTTCCTACCTTTGCCCCTTTTGTATTTTTTATTCTTTTATTTTCTGGGTCCCAAGATGGCTTCCAACACTTCCTTGTTAAACTGTTGACAGTCCTTCAGATCCCTAGATATCCAAATATGGATTTCCCTACAATTCTCACATTCTCACTGATCTACACCAGTTAACAAAAAGGGCTCTTTCTGGACCAAGAGCTACCTTTCTTCCAAAGTCGGTGTATATCCATCCACTGTTTTTTGCGCTATTGCTGTTCAATTTTTCCTATGGGATTTAACATTGGAAACGTTCTTAATTTCCCACCCCCTTTATCTTGGCCTCCACTTGACAGATCATCCTGAAACTTTCCAGACCGCAGGTCACAGGACTGTCAAATTGTTTGGGAACATTTTGTGAAGAATCGTCAATCGGCGCCAAAGATATGGGCAAGCAAAAGCAGCTTTTACTATAGAAACTAGGTCCTAACTATACCTACCTACCTACACACACACACACACGCATGCACACACACATACCCATGCACAAACACACACACACAGGGAATTACTAGATCTAGTGAGCCCAACATAATTCACTGATGCATCTTAATAAACATTTAACAACCACCACTGCATATGAAGGATCACAACCTAGGAAAAGTGCATTTGTTAATTCAATCAACTTGAAATTTGGCATCAAAATAACGAGACTTACTTTGGCATTAAATAGCAATTTGTGAGAATCAGCAACGCCCACATAGCATGTTAAATCATTGACAAAACACAAAACATAAGACAAACACAGTTACATTAATTTACCAGCATCACAATATCAAAACATCACCATTTCAACTGTCACAAAGAGAAGCTGACAAAGCACCAATTGGAGACTTTGTTAAATACTTTAGCCCACTCCTAGCGCATGTTATCCTGTGACCAGGGGAAACTCTGCGCAGTACTCAGGACTAAGTGTATCTGAAAATCTTGTCAAGGTAACAACAATTTATGCAGCGAGAAAAAAAGGATAACTTCAACAACCATAGGCTTCTCTTGGCCAAAAACAAGCTATGCCTAATCTCCTGGATCCCAATCTTTTATTTTTCCCTAACATCTGAATCACAACCTATATCACTCCTAGGGGTCATGCCCAGCGGTCCAAGCGAAGCATCAACACCTCTCTTTCAGATACCAACAGTGTTAAGAAACCAGTGGCACTGAGAAACCATTTTAAAATAGATAGCAAGATTGAGGTCCGGAACCTATATGAGACCCAGGGCCTATGTGTACCATCTGTGTCAAGCCCAGCAGTCCAAGCAAAAGGCACCTCTTACAACAGAGCTGCAGATCTCATATCACGCCCAGGGCCTATGTGTGCCATCTGCGTCACGCCCAGCTGTCCAAGCGATCAGCAACCCAACGATTCAAACAAAACTAACAATATTCACGTTTCCTGACGCTGATGATAAAAAAAAAAGGTGACTTCCATGACTTATGTTGGCTGTGCTTTTTTGCCTCACACCAAATGCTAGGACTAAGGCTCTGATGTAGTCTGTTACCCTTCTGACGGTGACTTCAGCACAGACCTCTGCCCCTCAGATTCAGCAGAATTCCCAATCAATTGCTGTGTCTGCTCACCTTTCTTGTTGCCTAAATGTGAATCTGTCCAGGCAGGATCCCCTTCTTTTGGTCGCATTCGGGTCTGAAGAACGAATTAGCTCCTATCTGGCTCACCAAAATGTTGCTCAAATGTTCATTTACCTTTGCGTCTCGCAAAATAGGAATAGTTTGTTTGATTAAACATTACGTCTGGGAGAGCAGTTACAGAACCGCGTTCTAAGGACTGTCTCTCAAAGTACATCAGGTTGCAGTGAGATTTTATGCATTTCTCTGAATACCATAAAGTAATAAAAAACATTCCTCTCTTGTTTAAGAATGTGAACAGTTGTCATGGCATCATAAATAATGTCCTGATAACAAATGCAGGTGGGCCTCGACCTTTCGTGGACACAATGTGGACTAGCAATGTAAGTGTCTAGGTGCCTGGCTTGAGGGCGCGTAGTTGCTGTGTGTGCTTAGTGTACTTTGTCCTGGTTGTCTATGTGTTCCTAACTACTTGTGGCATCTGATTTTAAGGTGTTTTTGAGAATGCACGCATCCCTCTGGCCATGTGTGTTTTGTTGGTGCCAGTCTCCTGGGACCATTGTAATATCGCTGCACCTATCTGTGGGATCTGATCTAATTTTTCCTGTTTGTGCATTTGTCTGCTGGCTAAGTGTTAACCCACCTCTGATCTGTCACTCAGTAACCTAGAGGTCTCGGTCTCTGACCCTGCCTGACCACATATCTATGTGTCGGGGTTGACAGAGAGTCCGTTGGCGTAGAGTTCATGAAAGGGGAATCTAATAATGGTGATGCAACTTCGTTAGTGTATATTAATGTATCATTGTGTGCATCGATTAGTCTAATATTAACAAGGGCATTTGAGCGCTTTATAAACATACTCATTCATTCATTTTACACACTCCCCCTCTTCGAGGCTTTTAAATTGCAAATGATGTGCATCAAGTGACACCAAATACACACCAATTGAATGAACAGACTGACAATGCTTAGGTTGTTACTTTTTCTTCTGTTTTTTGTAATTAAGGACTTCAAAATGTTCATGGAATTTAATTGTGTTTTTGATGAAAGATCCAAAGAAGCACATTCACTCTGGAATGGCAGCACCAGATCAGGTGTTATCTCTTGTTGTCCCATCTATTTGCAAGGGGCATTATGACAATGCATGTGGATCAAAATATCTCTTGCATGTGCTCTTCTGGGTAAAGGCCCAGTGTGATTTCTGTAAGACCAAGCCCACTGGATGTCTTCTTCAGACAACATTGCATTATGCCTGGTGTCTAACACTGTTCCATATAGGAAGGCGAAGCTGTAATTCAGAGTTAACCAAATTGTCCCATAAGGAGGCTGTGATTGATGAGTGCCTGTGCTAATGTTACCTGCTGGCTGACCTTGTTACTTACAATGATTGTAGGGCACCATAGCCCTCTAAAAACTGAGCTAATTCCAACTCATATAATTAGCTTTGGACTCATACTTAATACAGTGATGTTCTGATTCTAGAACAACTCCTCCAATACCTATATGATCAATTCTGTATATGAGATCCTCTTGTACCTCTGCCAGTTCTACTCCTTTCTACTCCTTTCTGTGTAGGAGGAAAATAATCATCTGCCATGCCATTAAATTAAGTTGATCTTTGGAAGATTGGTAGACGGATACCAATATTGAGCCATTTCAAATCACTTCCTTAGAAGTACCATGACATTATAGAAAAATGTATTGCAGTATAGCAAGCTTAGGCTTAGAGCAGCAAAGTTTTAATAATAGGAAAGTGAAGTAGGGCCTGATTTAGAGTTTGGCAAATGGGTAACTTCCTCACAAACATGACGGATATTCCATCCGTTGTATTATGATTTCCATAGGACATAATGAAATCGTAATACGACGGACGGAATACTTGTCATGTTTGTGACGGGGTAACCCCATCCCCTAAACTCTCAATCAGGCCCTAAGTCTGCTCTGCAGCTACTGTAATTGTCGGTATAGGGTACACTAGTCTATAGAGAGCCTATGTTGATAAGTCTGATAGTGGCTTTGTAGACATGCAACACATTTCTGAGAGTGACCAAAGTGATAAGTGTAGTGTTATAGATAACCAGTAGTGTTGAAGATAACTGCAGAAAAAGCAGAAATATGATATCTGTTGAAGAGCTGGCAAGATGAGATGTAACATACATGGGGCCTGATTCAATGGAGCCTGGAACCTTAAAGTCATAACAAAATACAGATTCCACTATAGGAATCCTTCAAATATGAAGTACCGCTGATCACCAGGGGTGTTTTTGGAATCTGTAAGAGAGTGCTACACATCCCTTTTCTGACAGGTCTCCCAACTGGTCCAAATTTCTCCAACTGATTTCTCTGGCCCCTTTGTGGCCATTTATGTGATCTTAAAACTGTTTTGCACCCAGTGGCTAGTTGTAGCCATCAAGAGCATTTTCTTCAGTCCTCCTGGCCTCAGAATTTGCCTTTTATTCCCTTCTGGCTACTGGACCTGTTCTCTGTCTGGGTTTCTAGCACTTGCCTTTGCCCGGGAGTTCTCTCTGTAGACCCTCTGCTCTCTGCCGCTAGATTTCTTTCCATGCCCCATTCCCAAGACCTCACGGCATTTAGCATCTTGCAAGGTACTCTGGGTCAGCAACGTAGTCAATGGTCACCCTCTTGATGTGTGTCACCCTTTTGCAGGGCCAGTTCACATTAGATCCAGGGGATCCCTCAAGGGTCATCCCAAGCAAGTCCATCCTTGTAGTATCCCTCAGAAGATATAAAGGGACCAGTACCACCTTCCCTAGATAAACACTGCTAGTTCTTCTGTGTCAGTTGGAGTCGGATTCCTTAAGTAAATCCTTGCAGTGGAGTCAAGTGGCTTCTATTTTCAGCTGGGCATTTGTCTGTCATCATCACTCCCTTATCCAGTGAGTTGTCCATAGGCTCTTCCATGCACAGGGGTTTTTAAGTGGGGGCAGAAAGATGTAGAAGCTAGGCACCTCTGACTGTCCTCCTTTGTTTCTGTGGGAGTGAGCCTTTTCAGACCAGGTATAGTTTGAAAAGTAATTAGTACATGCTGTTCCCGTCCCCACCTCTACTCTCTCAGGAATAAGCCCAAGCACTGTGTTAAGCTCCAGACATGTAATTTGGTAAGATGAGCTTTATTAAATACCACCAACCCACAGCAGATGCAAACACTTCCAACCCTCACCAACTGTCAAGACTCTCCCCTCCCCAGTGACCTCACCTGGAACCTAGATGACATGTAAGTTCCAGGCTATGCCGAACATTCCGAGATAACCACAACACATCCCCTTTACATACATTGAAAATATTTAACAGAAACAGAGAAGGAAGAACATTTAAAGAATAAACAGGATAAATAAATAATAACATAATGTAACTGTGTGGTGACGACCAACAGTACCCGCAATGCACAAAGGCATATAATATCGTAAGTTACAAATTATCAAGGAACATAATCACTCAACCACAATGGTCTTGAGCGAAGTCTGGAAGGAGCCTTGATGCATGGTGTTGCCTTAGACCCGCTCAAGGAAGGATCTTCTCTTAGATCAGGGCTTAAGTCATGGGAATCTACCACCCGGTTATTCCATTTCACTATTCTAGACATGCTCCACACGTCTCCATTATTAAGTACAACCACATTCTTCCTAACTTCCTTAATGCAGAAAGGACCTTTGAATCTTGACTTGCCCTTGGTTCTAAACCCAGGATCCTTCAGCAACACCATGTCACCAACCTTCCATTTGACACTGGAAACACCATGTTTGTAATCATACCGCAATTTGTACTTACATTGGTAACCCCTTCTACGATCAGGCGCTCTACTAAGTTTCTCTTGATCAAGATCCCCTAGATCAAACTTATTCCTAAACCAAGCAGGAGACATTTTGGTACATCCCGATCTACCTCTCATATATTCAAAAGGGGTGATACCAGTGATACTATTGGGAGTATTACAATATGCCCACCACTGGTCTCTCATAAGATCCGCCAGGGGAGCTCTGGTTTCGATTGCTTCTTGGACACAGGATTGTACCATCCTGTTCATACGTTCAGCAAGACCATTGGCCTGAGGTAAATACAATGCGGTTTTCAGGTGCACAACGGCTAAGGAATCCAAAAACAACTTAATTTCCTGAGAAGTTAAATGTACACCGTTATCTGTGATTAAATGACTAGGTACACCCTCCCGAGAGAATTCTTCCTTTAAAAACTCAATCACAGTTCTAGTGTCCACAGAATTCACACATTTAGTTACCACCCACTTCGAGGTGTAATCCACTATGAGCATGACATAACGCTCATTTGCAGGTAGGAGATGGAAAGGACCCATAAATTCAAGTCCTAATTTCACCCATGGTTTCTCTGGAACTGCAACTGGGGAAAGTGGAGATTTCACTACAACTTTGTTTTTATCATTGCGTGCACAGGTCAAAAAATCCTTCACCACTGCTTCTACATCCCGATCTAAACCTGGCCACCAGTATACTGTTCTTAACCTTGATTTAGTCATATTCCTGCCTAAATGACCCTCATGAGCCAAATTGATAATTTTACTCCTCAGACTAGAAGGAGGTATGGATTTAGTACCACGGAATAATTCACCACCACTTAGAGACAGTTCATCTCTAACATTCCAGTACCCCTTTAAAGAATCGGAAACGTCCTTATATTCTGGCCAACCTTTCACTACGAGCTCTGCAAGATCATGTCTGTCTGAATCCTGAATAGATGCAGTCTTCCAATCATCTTCACTTACGGCCAACTCCCTCACCCAGTTGACTTCTATCTCGTTTTCAGACTCATCATCACCACCAACCGATGTTCGGGACAGGAAATCTGCCACAATATTCTTTGGCCCAGGCACATATTCAACAGTGAAATTATATTCCATTAATCCTTCAACCCACCTTTTTATCCTGGGCGTCAATTCTTCCCCTTTCTTATAAGAAAATATTTGAACAAGGGGCCTGTGGTCTGTTCTCACTACAAAAGGTAAACCCCACAAATAAAATCTGAAGTGCTTAACTGCCCACATGCACGCAAGTGCTTCTCTTTCTATAACGGAATACTGTTGTTCAGCTCCTTTGATGGATCGGGACGCAAAGGCAATTACTTTCTCCTCCTGGTTAACCCTTTGGATCAATACCGCTCCCAGTCCCTTAATACTGGCATCTGTGTACAAGAAGGTTTTGGCATGTATATCGAAATGTCCTAAAGTGGGCATCTTCCCAATACAATCTTTCACAAAAGTGAAGGCAGCTGTACACTCATCTGTCCAAACAAATTCACACCCTTTCTTTAGGAGAGATCTCAGGGGTTGGGTCACACTCGAAAAATTGGCAATAAACTTAGAATAATACTCTGCTAGACCTAGAAAGGATCTTACCCCATCTTTATCACCGGGTTGAGGTGCCCTGACAATGGAATCAACCAATTCTAACTTGGGCTTGATTCCCTCACTAGATATAGTATGGCCCAAGTAAGTTACCGAAAAGACTCTAAACTTGCACTTCTCCCTCTTCACAGTCAAACCAGAACGGGCCAGCTTACTCAACACCTCTCTAAGAACTTTGTCGTGTTCTTCCACAGTACTGCCATGAACTAAGATATCATCTTGGAAAAATAAGACTCCAGAGACTTTCCCTAAAATCTTCTTCATGATTCGTTGGAAACATGCAGCCGCAGAGGCCAATCCAAAGGGCATCCTTAAAAATTGGTAGGCTCCCACTGGCGTCACAAATGATGTGAGATGTCTAGAATCGGGATGCAAAAGAATTTGGTGATAGGCTGAGGATAGATCTAACACACTAAACACCTTCGAACCACCCAAACCCGACAATTCTTCAGAAATGTTGGGTAAGGGTTGGCGATCTACCCATATATGCCTGTTGAGGTCTCTAAGGTCCACACACGTACGGATCTGCCTCCCCTTGTCTTTAGGTGCCAGAACAACGGGAGCCAACCACTCAGACGATTCTATCTCTTCAATTACACCAGCGCACAGAAGCTTATTCAACTCTGCTCTGAGTGGTTCTAACATCAACTTAGGGACTCTTCTCACCTTATGCACAGAAGGAATAGCACCTTTCTTCAGGATAATTTTGTGTTCGAAATTAGTTAAACATCCCAATTTGTCATTAAATACTTGAGGGAACTCCTTAAGGATCTCAAGATTATCATCTCCGTCATTCACCACCATAACCTGACACTTAGAGTTGGGGTCTAACTTAATTCCCATGTCACGCTGGTGACGCCAACCTAGCAGGTTATTTCCACGCCTCGCTACATAAACTTTCCCCACAGTGGTTTTGTTCTGAAATTGAATCTTCATGACCTTATACCCAATTACTTCAATCTTAGTGCCACCATAACTAACAGGATTGATATCAGGCTTAATTAAAGAATGAAAATCCTCCCCAAATATCGCTCGCCAATTCTTGTCCCCCACCATAGTGTAAGGCGATCCTGAGTCTGCTAAAACTGTAACTATTCTGCCATCAAGCTCAATAGCACACTCAGGCATGACAACTGGCCCTGTATCGACAACTTCACCATTGTTCTCAATATGGTTGATATCAGGTTCAATATACAAAATCATCTTGCTAATATTATCAGTTATAGAATCTATGCCACATTTGTCACTATTGCAGACCCTAGCATAGTGGCCTTTTTTTCCATATTTTCTACATAGAGAGTTTCGTGCAAAACAATTTGAGCTGTTCGCTGTGTGACCAGAGTTGCCACAGCGATAACAACGCTGATGTTTGGCTTCTCTCCTCTTCTCCAGAGTGGGTACAGGTGCTTTTCTGTCGTTGCTGACCTTCGAAACCTCTTCACGAATCTGAGGTGCCTGTACCATGCATAACTTGTCTTCTTCATGGTCATTCATCTCCTTGATCCAATTGCTGGTACTTTCCATTCCTTCCACAATTGCAATAGCTTCTTTCAAATCTGGGTTCTTCGTTAACAACTTTTCTTGAACCCTCTTATTGTTTGTACAGCGGACTAATTGATCACGAATGAGAGAATCCGTGATATAACCAAAGTCACATGTGCGTGCTAACGTGCGTAAAGCAGCTACAAAGTTTCCTACACTCTCTGATTTGCCTTGGAATCTTGCAAAAAATTTGTGTCTTTCCAAAACCACATTGAGCTTTGATTCAAAATGTGCAGCTAAAATTGCTACTGACATTTCATAAATATCCCTGGGTTCCCCCTCCGCCCCTCCTACTGGAAGAGTTTCAAGACTATCATAAATGTTCCTGCCCTCAATTCCCAAATTATACAATAGAACAGCCTGTTTCCTAGCTGGAGAGAATTTCTCCCCCCCAATTGCTACAAGGTAGGAGTCAAAAAGGTTCTTCCAACGTTTCCAAGGAAGAATAGAGTCCCCTTTGTCTGATAAAAAGGGGGGCGGTTGAGACATCGTGGGAGAAGCCATAATGAGTTTGGAATTTAAGTCTTAGAACAGGTGAACAGGTGAAGGTACAGGCAATACAAGTAAATGGACACCAGCAGAGGTAAAGGTGCGCATTTAAATGTATTCACCGCAATCTGAAAAGCTTAAGATAAAACAGCAACCCTGTATTCCAATGTAGTAACGGCCACAAGGCAAAATAAAACAAACGTCTAACAGTTTGAAGTATTTAGACTTCACATTGAACACTCCGTAATTGAGTCATACTTGTATAGAACAAAAGTACAGTGAGCAGTCTAGTGTTCAGCCGAAATGAGCGAAACAAGCGAAACTTCACACCGAAATCCCGTAATTGACCATAACCGGCGTGGGAACACCATGCAATTTGCGGTCTAGTGTTCTGTACTCACACGCGCGTCATACTTCCAGAGCAAGGAGACGCGTTGCTATGGTTGCGCGTGCCGCTCCTCGCGAACAGGAAGAATTGTTGAAAGACGCACTCTCGCGCACAGTGAAAACTCCCCGCGTGCGGAGAGAAACCGTTGAAAGGCTCGCGCTGAGAGGTAACAGGGAGCCGAAAATAGGTGGAAAAAGGAAAAAATAAATAAATAAATAACAACGATGACTTTGGAGATAGCGCAGCGCGTCTCCTGCGGCGTTGGAGGTTCCGATTTTCCAACACCTCACCGCACAAGGCTCCAACGCGTCAATCACCACCAGGAAGCCGCCCAATTACATCTGATGCAAGTGTAAGAGGAGCAGGGTCAGTGCTGCCAGGATTTGACTGTCTTCAGGATCAGGATCTCCAAGCCAGGCACCCTCGATCAGCCGATCTCGAACAGAGCAGAAAAACAGATGCCAACAGGAAGAAGATGCGTGGGTTCCGAGTTGGTGGTGACTCCTCATCGCCAGTGTTAAGCTCCAGACATGTAATTTGGTAAGATGAGCTTTATTAAATACCACCAACCCACAGCAGATGCAAACACTTCCAACCCTCACCAACTGTCAAGACTCTCCCCTCCACAGTGACCTCACCTGGAACCTAGATGACATGTAAGTTCCAGGCTATGCCCAACATTCCTAGATAACCACAACACACTGTTAATTGACTTTATTGTGGGAGGAGGCCTTTGCTATCCGTGCTAGCCAGCAGAGTAATTACCTTGGCACTGTAGGGTGGTAGGACAAAGATCTGGAATATAATTATAAACATGACGAAGGGAAATTTGACAATTCTCAAAGTGCCATAAGGAGTACAGTTATCACAAAAGGAATTTTGGATCTGCACTTGGAGTGTTTATGCTAAGATTGATATCTGACTGGTATCTCTAGGCCTACATAGAGCGACACTGTGCTGTAGCACAGATTTCGCACATATTGGTAAATCAATAAAGCAGACAGACTTTGCAGTAGTCATTGCAGATGTACATTACGAATGCCCACTTACATTATTAGGCCTAGATCAGGTCAGCACCAATACTTGAAGGATCCCTTCTGCAACAGGATATCTGTGTGCAGATATCGGACTGAGCTAGATGGTAGATTCACTTGCTCAGACCACACATGTGTGCACATGTCTATACTCATGTATTGGAGTATAACCAGCCCACAGCCTCTTAACCAGTTGCATAGCAATGGGCCTTATCATAGAAAGGCAGACACTGTTGGTTAGCACTCTCTCCATTTCCACATAATATACCATGAGTGAGATTCATTCACAGTAAAATGCTAAAACCAGGTAGTCAAAAAACGAAAAATCCATGGGCACTAAATGGGTGTAACCCATTTGCTGCAGTGTGATATACTGGTTTTTGTATGAGTAGGAGAAGGGCATTATGGGGCTTAGGAAGAATCAAGCCAGTCAAAATATCAGAACCATGATACCATTTCCAGGGCTGCATAAGAATTGTCAGTACCTGCACAACTTTGTCTTGTAATTTTCATGGCTGTGTAGTACTTGCTGGCATTAGTTTCTTCGCTGTTTCACTTCTGACTTTTGTTGTTTTCTCCCCTTCCTCCTCTCTTGTGTTTTCCTTTTCTTTTCAGCTGCTGAACCTGTATCATCAGCATTGCTACATGTGTTTGTCTAAGGAATCAGCCAGGCTGGAGAAACCTGAGTGTTGATGTGTGTTTGGACGTCTGTCTTAGGCCGTCCAAACACAGGTGTGCACTTGGGGCCACATGTACGTACCTTTTTTCTCATCGCAAACAGACACTTCTTGCGATTCGGTAATCTATTTACCAATCACAAGACGGGTTTGCGAGTCACAATTAGGAATGGGCGTTCACTTTCTAATTGCGAGTCGCACTTCAATGTATGATTGTTTTGTGACCGCGATTGCGGTCACAAAACAATCGCAGTTAGCACCAGTCTCAATTTGGTGCTAACCCATTTGCAAAAGGGAAGTGGTCCCTATGGGACCCCTTCCCCTTTGTGAATGCATGCGGAAACATTTTTTGAGAGAAGGCCAGTGGTCACTGCCACTACCTGCTCTGAAAAAATGAAAAGGAAACTTTTCATTTTTGTTTTTGGAATGCATTTCATTTTCCTTTAAGGAAAACGGGCTGCATTTTAAAAAAAAAAACAGTTTTATTTAAAAGCAGTCACGTACATGGTGGTCTGCTGACCCCAACAGGCCGCCATCCCTGTGAGTGCCGCCATTCCCAATGGGGTCGCAAATTGAGACCTACCTCATGAATATTCATGAGGTAGGTCATAGGTCATTGTCAAAGCGAATCGCAAACAGTGTCATTGACACTGTTGTACATCAGGTTTTGCAACTCGCAAATTGCGATTCGCTAAGTCTCGCAGTTTGCAAGTCACAAAACCTGATCTCCGTTCATGTTGCCCTTAATGTACAGCTTCCTCATGCCCCAGCCTCCCGTGACCCAGCCCCGCCCCTCCCTGCACCTGCTGGCTAAGCCAGCAGAAGAAAAATAAAACGATAATCAAATATCGTTTTATTTTTCTGCTGCTGGCTCTTAGCCAGTGGGGCGGCGCTCCATCATTGCGGAGGAACCGCCCCTGGAAGTACAGCCAAAGAGAGCGAGCATGAGAATGAGGGAGATCGCATACGCAAGTAAGAAGATAGAGAAAGACAATGAATGAACAAATAATCAGTCCGACGTAGTAAAAAGTTCTGGAAATGTTCCTCTTCCCATTGATCAATTTGTCCAAATTGAATAATTACACATAATTCTAATAATAAAAATTATCTTTCCAGTCATCAATTCGTCCTAATTAAACCTTTACAAATTAATCTAATAAAGCTATCGATCTTCAGTTACCACATTCACTTTTCCAAGCATCCACCTGTTTTCTGAATGAGGTCTGCATTGCCACCTGTCTAACATTTGGGCGCAGTGGAATGAATCGAATCTCGTACCTTTCCATCTAGCACTAATCATGCATATTGTGGTTGAGTCATTTGGTCTCCAAATGCAAAACACTCTTTTCAATATAACTAGCAACACAAAAATGTACCCGTAACTTTTACAATAACAGAAATTATATTTAGTACAAATAAACGCATGAGCTCTGGGTGAACTCAATATTCTAATATGCACGAATAAATGTCTCATCAACTCCAATTTTTTGCAATCCGTGGTGATTTATTAGCACGCTCCAGGCTTCCTTTTCACCCACTTTGATAGTTTTTTTCCCCCGAACAGCAATGTCTTGCTTGAGTAATAAATCATTAATAATGTATAGGCCACATTCTGTTTCTCTAGCAATAGCTACTCACCTAGTGACCTACCTTGATTCAAGATGTCATGTATAGCATTAAATGGAGCACTTATATCAATTTAGAATAAAGCATAAATAAATGCAAAGTCTATTTTAAAAATCTCATGCAATGTCAAGCATTTCACATTAGGACTGCGATGCGTAATGCCTGAGATTTCGATATTGTGCCACATTGTATTGTATTGTAATAGTATTTATATAGCGCTTACTACCCCTGACAACGCGTCAAAGTGCTTTTCACCGAGTAGCACCGTACTCCGGAACCCAAAAGAAATTAGTGGTGGATTAGTATAGTGAACTATGAGTACAGTTTTAGTATTATTATGAGTCAATTTGAGCTGCGGATATGTGAGTTTGTCAGAAGTCTTTTCCAAACGCAAGTGTTTATTGTACGAGCTGTTATTTTTCAGGGTTCACTGATTAGTGCAACAAATTCATTTTCCCTCTCCAGAAGACTCCTCTCCGTTCTTTGTGGAATCCTTGGTCATTTGGGATTTTGATAATGGAAAGAAAGCATTACTCATCATTTGTCTGCAATCTCCCCCAATGGATTTTTTGCATTTTTGGAATAATAAACGACGTTGAGTTCAGTTTTTTTTTAAACAAAATTATTTGATATGATGGACTGACGTTTGACTGTAGGCTGGCACCATCATTTTTTACACAGACACAGGCGCCCACAGTACTTCTATGATGTAATTTCAGTTTTTTTGCTTTTAGATGTTATTTCTTAAGTGACCTTGTCTTCTAACTATAAGATTACTTTAACCTTTGTTTCATTACTGTTTCTGTCTTTTAAAAAAAATCATATTCTACATTAGCTTGTATAACTCCTTTGGGTGGGGAGCACATGGAATATGGCCTTATAAAGTAGGGCTCGGCAGAAGGACCAGTCAGTACCCCAACTCAAGCATCCAACCTGTGGTTGTGTACAAAGGAGATTGGTTTGTTTCAGAGTTCTATCTCTGAATATTTTTTATGTGCGTTTTGTTACACACTTTTCTGTTTGGGTTTTGTAATCTTTTTAGATTAAAAACTTTTTAGTGTCTTTTTTTTTTTTAAACATACTTTCATTATTTATTTTGTATTTTCCACGAGTTATTGTGTCCTTCATTAAGATGATCTTCCATAGTCTTAGAAAACATTCATTTGTGGTTTTTTTCCAGAGGCTACAACTTCCAGGCAGTGCCTGCAATATATTGCAAAATGCTGTATCTTGTCATCACTTGTCATCCTCTCAGTGGTGACATAGCTCTTCTTCTGGCTCAGTCGATTGTCCTTCTGCCTCTTTACTCCTTTCCACCTCAGCACAAGCTATAGCATTGGGATCCCTAGCCCACAGGCTCTCAGGCCACGTTCCATTTATTTCCATGAAATACTAAAAAGCTTTAGGCCTGTGGAGCACCTGGTTGCACAAAGTTCAACCTTCTGCACTTACTTTTTTTGGCCAGCTGGAAGTCTGAACACTGTTACACTACTGATCTTTTTTCACAGACATTTAGTTGTTGTGCTGCTACAGATGTCAATGAATGACAATAGCGTTGTCCTCTTGTGAAGCTGCACCCATTGTAGGCCTGGTGAAAGGTACATTTGGTGACTCCTAGAGTCCAGTTCTCTCTGAGACAAGGATGGATTGTGATTCTACTTACACAAATCTTCTTCTCTAAAACACCAGTCAGTTAAAGGTGGTGTGGGGAGCCACTTGACCTTGTTTCTAAAGGGTGTGGGCTTTTACCACAGTACCGGAAAGTGGTGTGTGTATACCCAATGTAATTCTAACTAATAGAAATCCTTAGGCCCTAATTTAACAGGGCCTAGCGCCACTTTAGCGCCACCTTAGCATAATTTTTTTACGCTAAGGGGGCCTTTTCCCCGCGCCATATTTACAAAGTGGTGCAATGCATGCATTCTGCCACTCTGTAACACTTTGCGCTACATTATGCCTGCGCAAGGCATAATGTATGCAAAGGGGGCATTCCCCTGTTAGGGGGCTAGATAAAATGGTGCAAAGAAATCTCAGAGATTTCTTTGTGTCATTTTTTTGGCACTTTTAACGCCTGCTCAGAGCAGGTGTTAAAAGGGGGCACACCATTGTTTACAGTGGGCCCCTATGTACTATTCAGACGCTAACCCTGAACATTACATCAATAGTGTTAGAAATTCTGACGCTATTGCCCCCTACTCTGCGCCATGGTGCATCATATTTTAAATACAGCACACATATGGTGGTAGTAGGGGGCACAAGGGGACACGTGAAAAGTGGCGCTACATGTAATGTAGCACAACTTTTCATAAATCTGGCCCTTAGTTTTATATTGTAAATAGGCTGAAATTGAGGACTTAGCAGCCAAGTAGTCACAAAAGTTTCAACTAGACCAATGAAATTTTAAATTTGTAAGGTTACACCTATAATTTTCTTGAATATCTGATTGTACTGAAATGAACAAAGAATTGTGAAAACCTACAACAATTGTGCATGAGGAAATTAGCGTTTCTTATACCTCTATGATGAAATGTCATTAACTAATATTATTGCTATTGTTATGCAATAGCTATTGTTTCAGTTTGCTTTTGGGGAAGCTGTTCTCCCTATGACCTACCACTTTTATGAGTGGTTCTTCCAAAAAAAAAAAAAAAAGGATGTGCTCTCATCCTGGGCTAGGATGTGCCTACCAAAGACTTGAGAATATCCACATAGTTGTACGATTGTTTGTATTCAACTACTTTTGCAGGTGTCCCATCGGATCAAAAACATGCCCCTGTGAGTAAACATACTCACAATAAAATTCTTCCATTCTGAAAGAACTTGAAACTATGCATAATCCATTTATTGAAAACAAATTCTCATTTCTGAATCTCTGACTTGCACATACCGTGTTATATGATGGCGTCCAAATAGCATACATACATAAATGAAAGAGAAACATACCAAATGGTGGCACATCTAATGCATTTAAGAGCTTTCGATAACGAAAATGGCTGTAAAATTCATGCCTTCAGATTCATAGCTAGCCAGTTCCACTGGAATTAATTTTATTAAAAAAGAAAAAAAAAGATGGATAATTGTGTTCTGTTTATTTGCAGCACATATATCTATCTATCTGTGCAGTGTTGTACGTGCCTATTTCCTGTCTATACGTATGTGCCAGAAACCTTCATTCGACCATTGGTTTATTGATATTGCTGTAGTGTCTGTTTACAAAGAGTAATTTTTGGACGAGTCACATAGGTACATATTTGAAACACCGTTTCCATTTTCAATCATTTACAATCGTTGGCAGAACTTTTTCTTGGGAGACCTTTTTGAAAAAAAAGGATTGGCACTTAACCCCTGTTTCCTTTCTCATTATGTAGATTTAGAATGCATTCCCCCAGTTCCAATGGGATACATCAATTTTAAACACCGAAGACAATGTGCCTGGATGTCTAGGTTTATGCCAAACACTAAGGGGCATATTTACAAGGAAGTGGCTCATTTGTCCTGATGCACCACTTCTTTTGCATCGCCCCTGCCCCACCTTTACAATACGGTGCACCATGGAGGTCGTTAAGACAAAATTGTCAAAATGTTTGACTCCATTGTGGCACTATGCTGTACGAGCATCAAAAATATTGACGCTAGTGCTGCAAAGCTCAGGGAGGTTCCTTGATTAAAATGGGTGCGTCATTTTAATGCCTGCTCTGAGTAGGTATTAAAAAGGATGAAAAAAATGGTGCAGTGAAATGTTGTAAGTTTCACTGCGCCATTTTTTCAGGCCTCTCTGCGTCAGAACACCCCCCTTTGCATATTTTATGCCTGGTGCAGGCTTAATGTGGAGCAAGGGTTTACAAAGTTGCATAATAGAAGCATTGTGCCACTTTGTAAATATGGCACGGGAGAAAGGCCTCCTTATCGCCGCCTTAGTGTAAAGAAATGAGGCTAGGGTGGCACAAGGTGGAACTATGGGCTTGTAAATATGCCCCAAAGGCCCTGGTTTAGAGTTTGGCAATGGAGTACACTCTGTCAAACCATTCGTCTGTCTGCCTCATTTACCGGAGGGTAGACCGTAAGGTCGTGAACTACAGAGCCTACTCCTGCTCTATTGCAATCATACTCCTCCATCAGTCAGGTTAGCTATCCAACCATCCAAATCATTTAGAGTGGATGATTGATAAGCATTTTTTAGCTGTCACTGCCAGGAAAACTCTATTTGTTTGAAGGCCAGTAGTTTTACAATTTTCAATGACACGTGCTTCGGAGAATGAGGTTTGTAAAACTCTGTAGACTTTTGACAGAGGGCCACCATGTTTGACAGGGCTGTCCATCAAACATTTACAACCTTGTTAGACCTGACAGCCTTAGGGTGGCCACCCCTAATGTTTTGCCTGCCTCCCTCCACTTTTTGGACACTTTTTGCTGGTTTTAGGACTCTGCGCACTTTACCACTGCTAACCAGTGCTAAAGTGCATATTCTGTCTCCCTTAAAACATGATGACATTGGATCATATAAATTGAAAGTACACTGTTCCAAAAAGAGAAAAGAACAATAAAGACACAGGTGGACTCTGATGTCAGGAGCAAAGGAAGCCCTCACGCATTCATTAGGATGTCAAGCATCATCACTCGGAAAGCTCCTCGTCAGACCTGCGCTGCAATGTCTGACGGGCACCCCTTTAAAAAAAGGGGTGCTCTTAACCGGAAATCTAATTAAGTAATGCCGGGGATGAATATGCTTCGTATATATAATGAGGAGAGAAAATAAACAAAGGATAAAAATAGCTCTAAACCCAAATCAACATAATTTAATGAATCTGAGACAGGTCTAGGGTAAGATTAAAAACAACGGAGAGTGCTTCTGGAGGTATTGCTCACATGCACTCTCACTTAATGTGATCGAGGGAAGACAAACACTATCTTAGCTCCTCTACTCATACCCAATTGGATTATTTAATTTACTTATAAGCCCCTAGTAAAGTGCGCTATATGTGCCTTGGGCCTGTAGATTAAATGCTACTAGTGGGCCTGCAGCACTGATTGTGCCAGCCGCTTAAGTAGCCCCTTAACCATGTTTCAGGCCTGCCATCGCAAAGCCTGTGTGTGCAGTTTCACTGCCAATTCCACTTGGCCAAACGTTCTTGCCAAGCTGAAAACTCCCCTTTTTCTACATATGTCACCCCTAAGGTAGGCCCTAGGTAACCCATGAGGAAGGTTACTGCATAGACAAAAGGCAGGACATAAACCTGTGTAGTTTACATGTCCTGGGAGTGTAAAACCCCTAAATTTGTTTTGCACTGCTGTGAGGCCTGCTTCTTTCATAGGCTAACATTAGGGCTATCCTCATATACTGTTTGAGTGGTAGCTTCTGATATTAAAGGAGTAGAAAGGTAATATTTAGTATGGCCAGAATGGTAATACAAAATCCTGCTGACTGGTGAAGTTAGATTTAATTATTACTATTTTAGAAATGCCACTTTTAGAAAGTGAGCATTTCTCTGCACTTAAATCCTTCTGTGCCTTACAGTCCACGTCTGGCTAGGTTCAGTTGACAGCTCCCTTGTGCATTCACTCAGACAAACCCCAAACACAGGATGATCAGCCTCACTTGCATACATCTGCATATTGAATGGGAGACATATACTGTCAAACAGCTGAAGGGGTTCTGCAGGGATATGGGAGTACCTACCCAAAAGGCCTCCAGAAAGGAGGGATCCCAAAAGGCGCTGAGGGTCTGGACAGAAGCCCATTCTGATGAGAATGTTGAAGAGGAGGGTCCAAAGGATGGCCCCTCAGATGATTTTTTGCCATTAGTGGAGGGTGTTACCACTGTCATTGTGCCCCCTGCCACACCAGGGAGCAGTGTCTCTGATCATGGCCTGACCGCAGAGGAAAGGAGAGAGGAGGGAGGATTCCAATTACAAATGGCAAGGTTAAAAATTGAAGCTCAACAGGAGGAGAGGAGGGCAGAAAGAGAAGCCAAACAGGCTGAAGCTGAGAGAGCAGCCAAGCAAATTGAGGCTGAGAGAGCTGAGGCTGCAGCTAAGGGAGCCTTGGCTGAAAATAAACTTTTGTTGTCTCATGAACTGAGTCTCAAGGAGCTGGATCTTAAGGCGAGGCAGTCTGAGTCCAGCGGTGATGTTGGCAGTATACATGCAGGACCTGTTGAGGAAAAGAAGGTTTGTATACCCAAAATTGTAGCGCCAAGTTATGTGGTGGGAGATGACATTGATACGTGGTTGGCTGCTTATGAAGTTGCACTAAGGGCTCATGGGGTCTCTGAGGAGCAATGGGGGGCAGCCTTGTGGTTTTTGTACCAGTAGTGGGGAGGGACACACTTCTTACACTAGATCCAAAAGATCAAAATGTATTTCCACCCATGAAAGCCGCTTTACTTGTCAAGTTTGGGCTGACTCCTGAGAAATACCATCAGAGGTTCAGGGACAACACCAAACTCTCCACACAAACTTGGGTAGACTGTTTTGATTTGTCCTACAAGGCACTGAATGGATGGGTGAGGGCAGCAAATTAAATGATTACACAGGATTATATGATTTGATTCTGAGATCATATACTTATATTTGTTTTACAGAGTTGCACCAGCACTTAGTAGACAGTAAGATGACTGATCCTAGGAAGCTTGCTGAGGGGGCGGACCTCTGGGTTAGCACCAGAGTGTCCAAAAAGGTACCTGGGGGGACACCCACAAATGTGTTCAGGGTTTCCAACAGAAGAAAGTGGGGGGAACTTAAACATAAGGAGTTCTCCAAAGGTCCCCAAAACAATTCCCTGGGGGTTGGTGGTACCCAGTCCCAACCTGCGTTTGAGAGAAAGCCAGGATACTTTGATAAAAGCAAGGGAAATGTATCCCCAAATGCTTAGAGTGCTTCAAGGATGGACACTCTAAGGGCAACTCCCAGTGTCCCAAGAGGGCACAGCCCCCCACTGGTGGGCAGTCACCCGGGTTGGCTAGTGTAGTGCTTGGGGGGAGACAGTCCCAGTTAGTTTTGGGGAGCACATAGAGGTGTCACTAGTATCCCTTGGAGATAAAGAAATTGTGTCAAAAGCCCACATTTCTGCCAATGCTTCTAAGTATAGGCAGTGGGTCACCATTGATGGGCAAAGGGTGGAGGCTCTGCGTGACACAGGAGCCAGTATGACTACTGTCAAGGGTCAGCTGGTGTCAGCAGAGCAAATAATCCCAAATACATTCCACCAGGTCATAGTCGCTGAAAATCGCGAGAGTCACCTACCGGTGGCTCTGGTTTCCTTTGAGTCGGGGGGTCTCTGGTACTCTAATGGTAGCTGTGAGTCCTGCCATGCCTGTAGATTGTCTGTTAGGCAATAATCTTGAGCCTACTGCCTGGAAGGCGGTAGAGCTCAGATCCCACCTGGAGAAGTTAGGTTTGCCTGAGTGGGTCAGCATGACCACAAGGTCCATGGCTTCCCGGGAAGGGAGTCAAGGGCATCTGGAGCCTGGAACAATGGCCCAGACAGCTGCACAGAGTAAAGGGCAAGAGGCGCGGGAAACCCACCTCAGATATTCACACGGTGGTGGACGGGGTCACAGAGGAGGAGGCCCCTGAGCCAACTGGAGAGGATAATCCCAACCTGGCCAACCTGCCTGAACTTGCTGGCTGGCCAACCAAAGAGGAATTCTGCAAAGTGCAGGAGTGCACCACTCTTGAGGGTCTAAGGCAACAGGCCGCAGCCCAAGCAGCAGGTGAAGCCTCTGGCGATCACCATATCTACTGGGAGAATGATCTCCTTTACAGTGAGCCTAAGCCTCCGGCCATTGGGGCAGCACGTGTGCTGGTGGTCCCCAAGTGTTACTGGGGCTGGCTCATGACATCCCCCTGGCAGGACATTTGGCCCAAGAAAAGACCTGTGCCAGGCTTCTCACCCACTTCCATTGGCCTAGAATGCGGGTAGCCTCAGATAATTTCTGCAGGGCTTGCCCTACCTGCCAGGCTATTGGGAAGACAGGGAAAAGCCTTAAGGCCCCCCTGATCCCACTCCCCTTCGTTGGCACCCCCCTTGAAAGGGTGGGCATCAACGTCATTGGTCCCTCAGACCTCAAAACCACCTTAGGCAAGAGGTTTATCCTGGATTTGGTGGACCATGCCACCCCCTACCCGGAGGCAATCCCTCTGAGGACAGTGACTGTACCGATGGTGACCAGAGTTCTGATGGGAGTCTTTACCTGTATGGGGTGCCCAAAGGTGGTTGTGTCTGACAGAGGCACAAACTTCATGTCAGCATACATGAAGTCCATGTGGGATGAGTGTGGGGTAACCTACCAGTTTACCACCCCTTACCATCTTCAATCCAATGGGCTTGTTGAGAGATTCAACAAGACTCTAAAAGGCATGATCACTGGCCTACCTGGGGCCATGAAGCATAAGTGGGACATCCTCTTGCCATGCCTTCTCTTTTCTTATGGGGAGGTGCCCCTGAAAGGGGTGGGGTTCAGCCCCTTTAAGCTTCTCTATGGTCACTCTGTCAGAGGACCACTAAGCATAGTGAATGAGGGATGGGAGAACGTTCCCAAGAAACCTCCTCAGGATGTGGTCAGTTACATGCTAACCCTCCACAACCAGACAATGCTTCTGGAAGCAGGCCAAGAGTAACCTCGAGAGCCAAGAGGTAATGAAGGAGTGGTATAACTGGAAGGCCACTCTGGTTGAATTCTCACCTGGCGACAACGTTTGGGTAATGGAGCCAGTAGAGCCTAGAGCTCTCCAGGACCGCTGGACTGGCCCATTTGAGATCATGGAGCGGAAGGGGAAGGCCACTTACCTTGTGGACCTCAAGACCCCTAGACACCCCCTAAGGGTTCTCCACCACAACTGACTAAATCCTTATTTTGAGAGGTCTGAGGTCAGTATGCTCCTTGTGACAGATTAGGGCATGGAAGAGGAGAGTGAACCTCTCTCCGACCTCCTCTCTGCCAAAGAAGGTGATGGGTCAGTCGAGGGTGTCAATCTCTCTGACTCCCTGACCCTAGATCAGAGAGGATACTGCTACGAGTTGTTGGAACAGTTCTCTTCCCTGTTCTCCCTCACTCCTGGACTCACACACAAGTGACATTGACACAGGAGACAATCCACCTGTGAAGAATACAATTTATAGGGTGTCAGACAAAGTGAGATCCAGTATCAAGGATGAGGTTTCCAAAATGCTGGCTCTTGGGGTGATAGAGAAGTCTAGTAATCCCTGGTCCAGCCCAGTGGTGTTAGTTCCCAAGGCTGCTGCTCCCGGTGCCAAGCCAGAACGTAGGTTCTGCATGAACTACCGGGATCTCAACTCTGTCACAAAGACAGATGCTCACCCCATCCTCAGAGCTGATGAGCTCGTGGACAGGCTTGGCGATGCTAAGTTCCTTAGTACCTTTGACTTCACTGACGTACTTGCAGATAGCCTTGACAAAAGGGGCTCAAGAGAGATCTGCTTTCTCCACTCCTGAGGGTCATTACCAGTTCAAAGTAATGCCCTTTGGATTGAAAAATGCCCCCGCTACCTTCCAACGGTTGGTTAATGGGGTCCTAGCTGGCAGGATGCCTTCTGTGCAGCCTACATAGACGACATAGCCATCTATAATTCCAGGTGAGAGGAACACCTGCTCCACCTCAAGGAGGTGCTTCAGGCCCTGCAACGGGCAGGCCTGACCATCAAGGCCAGTAGGTGCCAGATTGGGCAGGGTTCTGTGGTGTACTTGGGACACCTAGTAGGTGCAGCCAGTCCAGGCCAAGATTGAAACTATCAAGGCCTAGAACCCACCTAGAACACAGACAGAGGTGAGAGCCTTCTTAGGCCTCACCGGATACTACTGTAGATTTGTCAAGGGTTATGGATCCATTGTGTCACCCTTGACAGAACTTACTTCCAAAAAGCAACCTAGGTTGGTGAATTGGACAGAGGCTTGTCAGAAAGCCTTTGACTCCCTGAAGGAAGCCATGTGCACGGCACGTGCTCAAGGCCCCTGACTACTCCCAGGAATTTATTGTGCAGGTGGATGCTTTCAGAGCAAGGCATAGAGGCTATTCTAGCACAGCTGAATGAGGGCCTAAACCAACTAGTAGTCTTTATTAGAAGAACACTATTACCACGGGAACAGAGGTGGAGTGCTATTGAGAGAGAAGCATTTGCTGTGGTCGGGGCACTGAAGAAGCTGAGACCATACCTGTTTCGGACTCACATCCGGGTTCAGACAGACCACAGGCCCCTCAGATGGCTCATGCAGCTGAGGGGCGAGAACCCTAAACTCTTGAGGTTGTCCATTTCCTTAGAGGGGATGGACTTTACGGTGGAGCATCGCCCGGGGATTCACCATGCCAACACTGATGGTCTCTCCAAATACTTCCACCTTAGCGATGAGAGCTCCCAGAAGGTTGGGTAGCTCTCCCCACTTTCAGCTGGGGGTGACACATGTTAGACCTGACAGCCAGGGTGGTCACCCCTACCTTTTTGCCTGCCTCCCTCCACTTTTTGGAACCTGTTTTTGCTGGTTTTAGGACTCTGCGCACTTTACCACTGCTAGCAAGTGCTAACGTGGATATGCTCTCTCCCTTTAAACATGGTGACATTGGATCATACCCAATTGGATTATTTAATGTACTTATAAGTCCCTAGTTAAGTGCACTATATGTGCCCAGGGCCTGTAGATTAAATGCTACTAGTGGGCCTGCAGCACTGATTGTGCCACCCACTTAAGTAGCCCCTTAACCATGTCTCAGGCCTGCCATTGCAAAGCCTGTGTGTGTAGTTTCACTGCCAATTCTACTTGGCATTTAAAAGTACTTGCCAAGCTGAAAACTCACCTTTTTCTACATATACGTCACCCCTAAGGTATGCCCTAGGTAATCCATTGGGCAGGGTGCTGTGTAGACAAAAGGCAGGACATGTACCTGTGTAGTTTACATGTCCTGGTAGTATAAAATTCCTAAATTAATTTTGCACTGCTGTGAGGCCTGCTTCTTTCATAGGCTAACATTAGGGCTACCCTCATATGCTGTTTGAGTAATAGCTTCTGACCTGAAGGAGTGGGAAGGTCATATTTAGAATGGCCAGAATGGTAATACAAAATCCTGCTGACTGGTGAAGTGGATTTAATATTACTATTTTAGAAATGCCACTTTTAGAAAGTGAGCCTTTCTCTGCACTTTATTCCTTCTGTGCCTTACAATCCACGTCTGGCTAGGTTCAGTTGACAGCTCCCTTGTGCATTCACTCAGACAAACCCAAAACCCCAAACACAGGATGCTCAGCCTCACTTGCATGCATCTGCATATTGAATGGATCTTCCTGGGATGGGAGTCTGGAGGGCCTGACACTTACATGTCAAAGGACAGTAGCTTGCCCTCACACAAAGGACTGCCACACCCCCTACCTGGACCCTAGCAGACAGGATTGAACTGAAAGTGCACTTCTAAGCCACTCTTTGAAGTCTCCCCCACTTCAAGGGCACATTTGGGTACTTAAATAGGGCCTCTGCCCGTACCAATTCAGACACTTCCTGAGAAGACAACCTGAACCAGAACCTGCAACCTGCCAAGAAGAACTGCCTGGCTGCTCAAAGGACTCGCCTGACTGCTTTCTGAGAAGGACTGCTGCCTTGCTGTTGCCCTGCTGCCTTGCTGTTCTCTGGCTGTGCTGAGAAGTGCTCCCCAAGGGCTTGGACAGAGCTTGCCTCCTGTTCCCTGAAGTCTCAGGACCAAAAAGACTTCATTCCTGCAAGAAGAACTCCCTGTGCGGCGAATATCGATGCACAGCTTGCCAGAAACAACGCATTACCTGCATTGCTGTGAGAAAATCACTGAAGGTTGAACCGGAACGACGTAGCCCGGGTTTGCAAGGAGAAGATCGATGCAGCGCCAGCATAGCGACCGGAAATTCAACGCACAGCCCACTGAATCAACGCAAAGGCGAGCCAGAACGACGCAGCCCGACTTCCATGCGGTAGAAATTTCTGTGCAATGCGCACAGGATCGACGCAGCCCCTGTGACTTCGTCCTACAAGTGCCGGATTTCAACGCATCATCCCCGGGGCATCCGAAAACCCCCAACCCGAAGAAGATCCAAGACCCAGCACTGGAAATTGACGCAAAGCCTTCCCTGCATGAAAAATAAATGGCGCATCGCCGTGTGCGACCTGACAAATCAACGCACAGCTCCCTGTTTTCCACGCATCTCCTCCTCTGCAGTTCCTTGCGCAGATGTTGTACACAAACCAGATACTTTGTGCTTGCAAGAGACATTTTTTACTTTTAAGAGACTAAAGACACTTTATATAATTTTTACAGTGATATTTCCAAATATACTTGTTGCATCTTAATTGTTTTGACATGCATCTTACCAGATAAATATTATATATTTTTCTAAACACTGTGTGGTGTATTTTTGTGGTTTACTGTGTTATTGCATGATTTATTGCACAAATACTTTACACATTGCCTTATAAGTTAAGCTTGACTGCTCAGTGCCAAGCTACCAGAGGGTGGGCACAGGATAATTTGGACTGTGCGTGACTACCTTGACTAGAGTGAGGGTCCTTGCTTGGACAGGAGGTAACCTGACTACCAACCAAAGACCCATTTCAAACACCCCTCAGCTTGCTCTCACAGTCCCACATTATGCTCTTAAATATAGATTACTTCTTACACTTTCCAATGCACATATCAAGGGATGTGCAGAGCATATCTGGCAATAAAAACCTTGAAGCACAAGCAATTGAAATCACAAAAGAACTACTACTGCCAATGGCATTTATATGTTAAAACCAGTCACAATTACTGAGAGGATTGAGTTTGCTGCATGCAAAACTCATGAAATAATTGAAATCATTGTGTGTGATACAAACCAAGTTAGCATAGCTTTCAGAGAACACAATACAACCCGAGGCATGGGTGAGCTCAACGAGCCACAGTTGCTCTGAGTGATCCAGACCATGTGAGCTCAAAACATTCACAAAACCAACACTAAAAACAATCCACTTCATAGTGTGCAACACCAAAAAGTGGACTATTCTGCCCACGTCCCACTGCAGAAGTACACTCGTTTGAAGTTTAGCGCTGTGGGTTAATTATATCCACAAATTTTATAATATAAGTCCAAAGAGATAATACAATTTATTAGATACCAACCATGAGTGAGTGCTGTGGTGCCTGGCAATATTCCTGTGTAGAAACACTGTCACTTGGTGATCTTTGCCCTCAGTGTGCGCTAGAGAAAGACTTCTTATGGGCTTCAGTGCTCCACCGGAAGATGCCGTAGGAGACAAAGGAGAGGATATGGTACTCTTGAAGCTACACTGGACCCTACGCCTTGCCATATCCCAGTAATATGGTTGTGTATCAAACACAGCTTAATAGAGGGATTGTTTTTTTAGATCCGTGTGACAAATGGAGCCTGTAATGGCACTGTCTAAACATCCCTAAAATCCTGTGGGCTTACACCAAAACTAAAGATCAGCCAAATAACCCCATTGCAGAAGAGGACTGATCCAAAGACACTTTATGTATATGTATGTGCAGGTTGTATATGTGTATGTTCTGTGTTGTGTTAAGTAGTGACATTATGGCTGCCAGTCAGCTAAAGCTTTCTGTTGTCAGATCTTAAATAGGAATTTTGTACTGGGTTCCTATTCAACTTTGTCTCCTCAAAGACGCCAGGATCATCCTCATGGTATAGCAACTACGTCTTTGATGCCAGTTGAAGCAACTTTAATTCCTCATTTACATGTCTAGGTGTAACTGTGAGGACACTGATTTGAGCAGATTCAGCTTTATATCAAACTAAGCCGCTAGACACATTGGGACTGATTTACTAATTATACACCGCACAGCAAAAACAAATTTGCTGAGATGCATTTCATAACAGTAAGAGGGCTGGACAGTACCATATCTACTATTAAATGTCCTGCTTTGCTCTCTAGCACAAACATTTAGATACATTGTGCCATGCACCATAGTGCATTTGGGGACATCGAAGACGCTTTCAGTTTTTTTCTATGGACTTGAATAAGCATGACCAGTCTGTATCCATAGAGGAAGAGGAATGTTTTCTTTTGACGTTACACTTACCAAAACTCCCTGATGAAGGTAGACTCCTGCTTGAAGGAGAAATCTCAACCGAAGACATTTTGGCTGTGATAAAAGAATTACCTTATAACATATCTCCCAATGAAGATGAATACCCAGCAGAATTCTATAGGCCTTATGCACCATCTATATAGAAAATACTGCAACCGGTCTACAAAGATGCAACCTCAACTATGACTCTTGCAGCACCCCACAACAATGCCCTGATATCACTGTGTCCTAACCAGGGAAAGATCCTTTACCTATACCGCTTATTAATACAGATATTGGCCAAGATCTTCACCAATAAACTAAGAAAGGTGATCCCTAGCATGATTCATGAAATAGAGGTGGACCTTGGTCCTACAGGAATAATTTACTCTCTCTTTCTCTCTCATCCCCTTTGGTTCAGTCACTTGATTTGGAGCATCTGGCATACTGATTACTAGAGGTCATGATTGGGCATAACTTACTTTACCTTGTCACTAAAATCACACTCGACTTCATGCGGTAGTCACACACATTCTTTTTGGTGTCACATACAAATTCTCAGAATTAATGCAGCCCCAGATTTAACTATTGTTTGGTATGTTACCTATCTCAAACCTGAAAACAAGGCTCTCCTACATTAGCAAGATCATTTCTTACTTTTTCTAAGGGAGGAGGCAGAGCCCACCGAACAGCATACAAACTGCCCACAGATACCAGAACTGGTTGACTGATATTGTAACACACAGAACAGTACTGGCAAGCTTGTCAAATTTTGCAACTGACCAATTTTACATGGGAGACACAGTCAGTCCGGTTTTGAACATGACTAGAACACCATTTGCTCTGACACCAAATAGTCTCAAACTTTCTGCAAATCCAATTATTCCAATCACAGTCACAGCATGGAAAACAGTGCAAAGGCCATTACACGTGGACCCCCAACCTCACATGCCTCAGCCCTTCATGGAACACTTCCAAGTCTTTTGATAAGTGACCATAGGAGCTTCAACCCACCGTGGTTGTAGGCAGGCATTTTAACCACTGATCACGTTAGCAGATAGACATGTCAAAATGTTGCTGGAGTTGAACTCTGACTTTTATTTAGATCAAAGGCAGGAATGGAATAATAGACAACTACAGCACTGCCTCAATCACACACATCAAGCCTACCCTTACTGATCTGTTGTCTCGCTCATCCTCTCATACATTAAGAGGTTGGTCATGCATAGGGGTGCAGTATCAAGCCCATATCACACCATAACCAAGCACATCAAACACTCTAGAAGGAAACCAAGACTTCCTTGTCAACAAATCATACACCATGAATGCTCTGAAGAAGACTGGCCCTTCATCATGGAGCTCCATGACAAGAAGCCTGAGAGAAGCTAGACTTACATTTAGTTACCTCAGGATACTGCAGGGCTGGCTCTGCACTCCCCCTAGGTTTTTCAAAGCTGATCTCAGCCCCTCATACACCACCTGATATTGTCAACAGACAGAGGAAACCCCACTCCATATCCTCTGGGCATTCTCCAACATTGCTACCTCCTGGCTGTCAACATGGCAGTCACTAGTAATGTCACAGTCATCCCTGCACTGAGGAAATTGTGACTGTGACAAAAGAATTACCTTTTAACATATCTTCCGATGAAGAAGGGTAATCTCTCAGAATTCTACAGGACTTAAGCATCATCTATAGCAAGAATCCTACAATCTGTCTATCAAGATTGACTGGCCCCTGAAGGATTGAAGCCCCACCCCTCTGAATTACACCACTGAAAGTGAGTATGTTACTGAACTTATTCAGCAATACAGAGCTGTGTGGAGTCTATTGCAATGCTTCCTAAGTGTGAAGCACAAACTGGCCATGCCCTCAAAACCAGAACTAAGCTTAATGTCCAGCTATAGTTCCCAGTCTGCATGGAAGGCCTTAGCCAGTGCAGGCATTCAAGCAACATAAACACTGATTGCCTAGAAGACCTCATAATCCCTCACTATAGACCGATGAGGACTGCTGATGGATCGGCTTTCAAGTGCAAGCAAGTTGAATTTGGTCAACACACTACCTTTCAGTACCATTTGTTTTGTTTCTTTCCTTCATCCTTGCCAAGAACCCCACTTTCCTATGCTGGTACCTTTTAACCCTTGCACAGCATGGCAAGCTAAAAGGATCAGCACAGGTCACTGTGCCTTGGATGCTAGAAGTCGTCTGCCAGAGCCACATTTGGGTGTATCCAGATACTGTACTGTTTTGCAGAGATTCAGAGGGTCATTATGACTTTGGCCGTCTAAGGACCACCATGATGGCAGCAGCGGGTGTACCGCCAACAGGCCACGGAGAAGACTGCCAAATTATGACAAAGGTTACAGCCAATCCACCACCGGCAGCACCAGTGTGGACAGCTTGCCACGGACGGCGGTAGCCACCTTCAGACGGCAGACACCATGTTCCTGCCAAACACATTACGAGGCTGCACACTGCCAAGGTTTCCGCCGCGGTCGCACCACCACGGAAACCCTGGGGGAAACCAACTCTATAGAAGGCGACACCCACCTGCGGGAACACATACCTGTCTGAAGCTGCCATGGATCCTGAACTGCACGTCCTCCCACTGCTCCTGCTCGCACAATGACTCCGGAAACAGTGCCGGCGACGACGACGACAACCGTAAATGCATACACCTACCTGACACTCTAGGGAAAAGGTAAAGTACCTAGGCACACACAACATACACATCTGGGACGGGTGGCGAGGCCGACACACACACGTATCCTCACACAAATCGCACATTCACACACAGCCACATACAAACATTCACACACCAATACACAACATCGCCGAATAACACAACTACACCACAACCATAACAACAACTTTGGCAAGCAAACACAATACACAACTCCACCTGACACTACATACATACAACACATTACAACACCTGACAACCAATACACTCAATCACACAGCCATACAATGAAGCATACCACATACCACGCGAACACACCACACAGCAGTTCTGATATACCAATCACCACACACACGCAAGCACACACTACAACCACACAAGGACACACAACAATACCAAGAACACATCTCAACACAAACAATACATACAATATCAACATACATGCATTTTCCAAACACAAACAAGCCCTATTCACACTACCCAGCCATTACTGCAGAACAAATGCCAGGGCCACACTCCACATACTGCCCGGGGACACTGCTAGCACAACCAACACACATGTCCCTCACACTCAAACTAAAGCAGGCAAGACCAAAACAGCCATGTGGAAAGAAAGGCAGGACAAAAATGTGACCATGGAACCAACAACTGGTTGGCCCAGATTTATTAGAAAAATAAGTATGCCAACAAATAAATAATTATGTACAAGATAAAATGCCATATGCCAGTCCAAACAGCAATGTGCACAATACACAAATGGCACACCTGTGTGCCCCTACATGACTCCTGATTGCTATATGACCAACATAGGGTAGGGGCATCAAGGGTTTCAGGCAGTCACCTCAGGGATTGGGGGAGTGAAGGGTGGGTTTGGGCTTCGGTTTGAGAGGGAGATCTTTGGGCTTGGGCTTGGGAGGGGGCGGTCATGGCCGAGTGGAGGTAGAGGGAGTGGTTGTAGGAGGTGTATTGGTGGATGTCTTGGGTGCATGTTTGTGCGAGGAATGCTTGTGGGTGCTGAGTGTCTGTTGGGGAGGTGAGTGTGGGAATTTTATGTGTCTTGGGGCGAGGGGGGAGTAGGTGCAGTTAGATGCCATGTTGGATGGGTGACTGTTGGGGTGGTGTCTGCAGGTATGGACGATGTACTGCATGTGGGTGTGTTGGTGGTTGTGGTGTCTGCGGATATGGTGATTGTGGTGGATGTCTGAAGGTTTGCTATTGTGGTGCCTGTGGGTAGGATAGGAGTTGTGACTGTATCGGTGAATGTGGACGTGGGGTCTACAGGTGTGTCCGGTGAAGTGTCTGTGAAGGCAGGGGTGGTTGGGGAGTCAGTGCAGGTAGTGAGTGTTGGTGTGTCTGCAGGTCAGTGTTGTCTGTGTGCATGTCGGTGGTGGGTCTTGTGGTGCTTGTGTTTGTCAGTGGTACCCTTGGATGTTGAGGTGGATGCATGCTTGTACGTTTGTGTGCTTTGGCTTGGTCGGGGAAGAGGGGTTTAGGATTGGGAAGAGGTAGGTGGAGGGGGACAGAAGACAAATGGTGACTGGTGGCCAGAGCCAGCCAGTGCACCGTGAATGCCCTCCAGGAACACATTACTCTGTTGGACTTGAGTGGCCAATCGCTGGAAGGCATTCACGATGGTCGACTGGCCTACAAAGATTGACCTCAGGAGGTCAATAGCCTACTCACTGAGGGCAGCAGGGCTGACAGGGGCAGGGGCAGAGGTGCCTGCGGCGAAGGAGATGCCCACCTTCTTGGGTGAGTGGGCACGGACAACCGGGTGGGGAGGTACAGGGAGGGTAGTGGTAGTAAGGGGGGTGGAGGACAAAGATGGTGCTGGGGTGGTTCCAGAAGGGTCTGCAAGGGAGTGTCCACCGGAGGAGGATTCCGAGGATGATGTTGAAGATCCAGTCTCCACCATGGCACTCCCCTCGCCTTCCATGCCACAGGGTCTTTCGCTGTCGCTGGTGGCAGCACTCCGGATCCCAAGGCCTGCAACATCCCCACTTGCCTGTGCCCCGTCTCCTTCTCCTGTCGATGCTGATGCACCCAAATAGAGAGTGAGAGGGAGGGAGAGAGAGCTAGAGTGAGGGAGAGGGTTAATGTATTCCTCACATACACACATGAAAACATGCACATCTGTAGGTATATGTTGGACCTTGCCCTTACTACAGGGTCACTCCCCAAACTTTTTGACTTCTCCTAATTTTTCTGAGCCTTTTTGGCTGACGTTATGACTCGGGTCACTTTTACACTGCAAATCAGTGCTAAAGTGCTAAAGTGCATGTACTCTCCCTTGTAAACTTGGTATGATTGGCTTATACCTGATTGGCACATTTAATTTACCTGTATGTCCCTTGTACAGTGGGATCTCTATAACCAGGGCCTGTAAATTAAATGCTACTTGTTGTCGAGGCAGGGCCTCTCACCTGAAAAGCAGGATGTCTGCAGGGGCGACGGTATGCCCCCTGACCTCCTGGAACACCTCTTGGCACTTTCTGGTGGACACAGAAACCCCGGTTGTTGACAGAGTGATAGTAGAGTTAGTGCACTCAACTTCCTTGAAACTGAATCTCTCTTTCTAGTATGGGCAAGGGAGAGGTAGAAGAACACCGGGATGCTCCAGCACTTTTCTTGGATAATAATAACTGTTGGCACAATTACTAACACTGCATTACCAAAAACCCAAACTGAGTACCATAACAATAAGTACTGCGACACTAGGGCTGGCTTCACAGAGATTCACTGTTGCACACTACAATTAGAACTGTGGTTGCACTTATCATGCACAAGGAAGACAAACAAAGGCATTCATTATATCACACATAACTTTCCTGCATGCATAGGATTAAACTAAAAGGAACAAAAAAAATCCAAGAAATACAAATGTCTACTCTGGGTTTAAACAGTTAGGGTGGCACAGTTAGGTTTGGTTTCACTGTGTGTGTGAAAAACCCTTCAAAAGCAAATTCCTCAAACCAGAAACACAGGCATGAACGACACAATTTAAATCCAAGAGTTATGCTAGTAGAGAAAGAAAAGTCACGTAAATGCTCTTTTAAAATTGCACTGTCGGGGGCGTGGCCAAGATGGCGGCGTGAGCGGATGAGTTGGTCCGAGCTCCGCCGCCTAGGCCCGAAATTTGCTGCTTGGATGCGGGACCGGCCGGCTGGAGGTGCCCCGAAGTGAAGCCTGGGACCCCGGGGACATTGGGGGCTCTCTGCGACCTCGTGGAATCCGAGGTCGCCGCACCCGAGGAGTGCGGACCCGGGAGTGCTGAGCCGGCGCCATGGGCTGGGAAGCACAGGGGGCCGCGGGCTCTTGTGTGCCGCGAGCCCGGGCCCGATAGGCGGTTGGCTGGGTGAGGGGGTGCGGCGACGCCCCTGGAGGGAGCTGCGCCCCCACGGCGAGGTGAGAGCGGAGTTGGAGGCCCGGTGGGGGCCTGGAGTCGGGCCCGAGTGACGACCAGGCCGGCCATTTTGGGCCCTGTCTGGGGACCCCAAAGAAGAGAGAGGGAGCGGATCGGTGGGTCCACCTGCCATTTGGACCTGGAGCTGACCTCCCTGAGCACCGAAGAGGACCAGGGCTGCAGCCCAGTGGAGTGGACGGCGCGTGAGGGCCATACTTGGAGCAGAGGTGAGTGGGGCCACGAGGAGACCCAAGGTCTATCTCTAGCTGGAGGATTGATGCCCTGGAGGGATTGAGGCCTAGAAGAAGTGGCCTGTGGTGACTCTGGGAAGTGGACAGTCGGAGATCTGCTTACTTGTAGTGAGTGGGCGGGAAGGGATGGCGACCTCTAAGCCCAAGCGGGACTGGACGGTTCGAGATATGCTGACCAGTGGGCGCCAGGTACCAGGAGGGGCTCTGGAGGAGCCGCCGACCACGAGGACTCCAGAGATAGTGAGGGAGGTGACGGAGGACGAGACAGCTTCAGTCACTAAGGGCTTTCTTACCTCCCTGTTTGAATCACTTAGGAGTGACCTCCACGCACTCTGCAATGACATATCCCATGAGGTGAAGGAGCTGAGAGTCGAGCTTTCATTCCTGGGTGAGCGGCTGACGCAGGTCGAGGATGGTGAAATTACCCGCGGCGAGGAGGTGGCGGACCTGCAGCAGGAGGTTCTGCGCCTGGGAGAGCAGCAGGATCTCCTACAGATGACGGTGGAGGACCTGGAGAACCGGTCACGCAGACACAACATCCGCATCAGAGGCCTGCCGCGCGTGGCTGAGAAGTAGGACATTGGAGCCTTCATGGTGGCGCTGTTTCGCTCGGTCTTAGAACTTGAAGAGACCCGAGAGATCACCCTCGATAGAGTCCACCAGGTGAGCCAACCTGGAGGAGCAGGGGATCGCCCGCCAGATATCCTAGCATGTATCCATAATTTTGGGCTGAAAGAAAGTATACTGCAAAAGGCGCACAATCTCCCACAGGTCCTTTTTAGAGGACATCAGCTTCAACTATACCAGGACCTTTCGGTTTGGACTTTGCAAAGACAGCGTGAGTTTAAACCCATCACAGAGCACCTGCGCGAGCGGGTGGTGTCCTACTCGTGGGGCCATCTGTTCCGCCTTGTTTTTCGCTGGGAGGATCAGCTTCGCCAGGTGAAGTCAATATCGGAGGCTAACCGGATCCTGGGCTTGGAGGATGATGCCCCTGCTTCGGGTCCGAGGTTGGGTTCAACCGACGGCGACCGTCCACGCTGGCAGAGGAAAGAAAGGAGAAAGAAACAGCAAAGCCGACCGCGTTGGAGCAGATCTCGGAGCGTCAGTCGGCACTGAGCAGTGTGGCAGCCGGGACAAGTGCCTAAACGAAGAGCGATGGGGACCCTCTGGTCGGCTCCGGGCCGATGGCCACGGTCCTGTGGCTGAGTGAAGGGGTCTGGGCGGTGGAGCCGGCAGACTTGGTGGAGGAACATGTGTGGTTCTACAGCCCAGCTGAGACTTTTACCTCTTAGGAAGTGGGAGAGAGGACTTTGTTGGTATAGGCACCTGTTGTGCATTTTGGTTATTTGTTTGTATGCTTCCCTGCGAGCTTGGTCATGCATGGTTTCGGAGGTTTGGCCATATGAGCTGGAGCGGCAGGGGTCCGGTTCTGGATCTTGGCCCCTCCGTAGAGCTTCTTCCCACCTGAACAACTGCTTTCCTGTGCTGTATGACAGTTAGATGTCTTAGCTTAAATGTCCGTGGGCTGAATAATCCGACTAAGCGCTTAGCGATTCTGTCAGGTCTGGAGATATCTGGGTGTCACATATGCTTACTGCAGGAGACACACTTGTTGCATAAGGACACATATCGCATGCGCTCAAGGTGGTTTCCCAAGCAGAGTTGGTCCTCAGCAACTACAAAGCATGCAGGCGTAGCAATATTTCTTTCCAGGACCTTCTCTGGGGAGATACTGGGGAGGATATACGAAGTACAAGGCAGATTCCTGGCCATTAGAATAAAACTTGGGGCCTTCTCTTTTACTATTGCCTCTCTTTATGCTCCGAATGCCCAACAAGAGACATTCCTGAGACAGGTGATCTCCCCAACTCTTAGTTCACCAGATAGTGCCTTTTTAGTGGGGGGAGATTTTAACTTGGTGATGGACAATGAGCTCGACCGCTCTGGCCAACGCTTTGGACAACGCTTTGGACAAACCGCGGCCTTATCGGAGGTGGGGCGTCAGTGGCTGGCTGATTGTGGGTTGGTGGATATCTGGAGAAGGTTGAACCCTACCCTCCGAGATTACTCCTTTTACTCTGTGGCAACCAAGACTTACGCTCGGCTTGATTTTTTCCTGGTCTCGCAGGAATTTGTCTCCCGGGTCCGGGAGGCCACGATTGAACCCAGAGCTCTGGCTGATCATGCCCCAATTACCGTGGAGATCACGGTGGGGGTGGGGCCAGTGGATATCCCGAGTTGGCGCCTTAGAGATTCCCTGCTCCAGAGTGAGACAACGGTAGAGTCACTTCGACGCGTGATCGCAGACTACCTTAGTTTTAATGATGATGGTAGCACTTCAACGGAGATAGTATGGGAGGCTATGAAGGCAGTGGTGCAGGGCAAGGTGATGGCGTGGCGGCGAGGGATAACATGGCAAGGAGAGAGATAAGGGAAGAGCTGGAGCAGAGGGTGGCTATGCTGGAGCGCGCCCACAAGACTACTGCTGCGCCTCGAATCTGGTGGGAGTTGGAGAAAGTGAGGCAACAGCAGAAGAGGCTAGACTGGGATAGGGCGGAGTATGCAATAGTGAGACTCAAGCACAAATTCTATGTTGGGAGCAATAGGTGCGGGAAGTTATTGGCACACCGGTTACGAGCACAGCGTGCAGCGTCGGCGATAAAACTGATCCACTCGTCTTCTGGAATAGCGGTGGGTACGAGTGATCAGATTGCAGAGGCTTTTGCGGAGTTCTACCGGGGCTTATTTGCGGCTGATGAGGGAGATCCCGAGGCTTTGGATGCATTCTTAGAGGGCATAGCAATCACGCCTCTTGGTGAGAAGGAGGCATTGCTGTTGGACCAGCCGATAAGGCTGGAAGAGGTAATTTCGGCAATTTTCCGACTAAAAGCTGGGAAGTCCCCTGGCCCTGATGGGTTTACGACCCTATTCTATAAGACTTTTTGCGCAGAACTTGCTCTGCTGTTGATGCGTCTTTTTAACTCCTTTTGGACGACTGGAGCCCTGACACCTAGCATGCTGGATGCTACTATTGTAGTCATACATAAACCAGGTAAAGACCCAGAGTAGTGTGCCTCATATAGACCGATCTTGCTCCTGAATATAGATGTCAAGTTGTTTACTGGTATTCTTGCTTCCTGCCTTAATTTTTATATGCCTGGTCTCATCGACCCGGATCAATCGGGTTTTATACCAAACCGACAATGCGGTGACAATACGAAACGGCTCCTGCACCTGTTGGATAAAATGGATCGCTCCCGTAGGGAGGCGCTCTTTCTCTCTATAGACGTTGAAAAAGCGTTTGATAGGTTTAATTGGCCCTATCTCTTTAAAGTGTTGGAGCGATTCGGGCTGGGACACATTTTCCGGTCCTGGATCAGCTGCGTTTATCGGTCGCCCAGGGCGGCGGTTCGAGTTAATGGGGTGCTCTCCCTGCCTTTCCCGGTCGGACGCGGGACCAGACAGGGATGCCCGCTTTCTCCCCTCTTATTTCCGCTATATATGGAGCCCCTTGCGCATAGATTGCGGGATAGTCCCTTGGTTTCCGGGGTGAGGTTTGGTAGAGACCACCATCTCATCACCCTCTATGCGGATGATGTGATCCTTCCCCTGGCGGAGCCTGCGACCTCACTGCCAGCGCTCATGGAGATAATAGTTGAGTTTGGTCGGGTTTTGGGATTCCGAGTTAATATGCAGAAGTCTCAGGTTCTTGGTTTGTCGGTGAGACCGGATCATGAGGCAGACTTGAGAGCTAGCTACCCCTTCCTCTGGTCGTCCTTGAGTATTCCCTATTTAGGAGTTGAGCTAGCGATCTCGGCCGCTAAGACAGTGAGCCGGAACTATGCAACGCTGGTTTGTGAAGTTCAGCAAGATCTTGAATCATAGGGGAGGCATAAACTGTCTTGGCTGGGTAGGGTAGCGGCGGTGAAGATGACTGTCTTGCCGCGCATTCTCTATGTATTTCAGGTGCTTCCGCTAAGCCCTCCCCCGAGAACGATAGCTACTCTTCAATCGGCGATTCTGAAGTTTATATGGGAGGGGCGACCGGCGCGGTTATCACGACGGATGCTGTACCGTACTAAGAGTGGGGTAGGTTTGGCGATCCCTTGCCTACAGCGATACTTTCAGGCGACACAGCTGCGTTTTCTTTTGGAGTGGAATCACCCGCTCACTGAGAAACACTGGTGCTTCATGGACCAGGCTGTAGCGGGCCCGCATATATGGAAGGAGCCATGGCTCCGACGCCGACATAGGGCAGCCGGACTTTATTCCTCCCCAATTACGGGGGCCACACTGCGCGCATGGGATGCTGTGGCTAGTCGATCCGGCTTGACGTCCTTCCCATCCCCGATGACTCCCATAGGTGCAAATCCAGACTTTGAGCCCGGGCTTCGACTGGAGGCCATGAGATGCTGGCACGAGGGGGGCTGTAAAAGGGTGGGGTGTCTCTTTGACGAACAGGGGGTCTTGTCTTTTGAACAGATGAGGGAAGCGTATGGCTTGACGGAGGCTGATAGATTGATGTATTATCAGATACAGCACTGGGCACTGCAGCCGGCAAACAGAGCGTTGATAGATAGACCTCTTACACCATTCAAGAAATGGCTCCTGTTAAAGAAAGACGATAAGGGAGTCATCTCATCAGCTCTTACAGGGGGACCAGCGCCCGCCCAAGAATAGAGGACAGCGGCGATGGGAGAGGGAGTTCTCGGACGAGGAGTGGGACAGTATTTTCTACAGAATACATCACACAGCCTATAATGCAGCGGGACGGAGACGTCATACAAGGTGGCCTCCTACTGGTACTACACCCGGCGCGTATACACACATGGGATCCTGTTAAATCTGACCTCTGTTGGAGGAGGCGCGGAGGCACGGGTACACTTGTACATCTGCTTTGGCACTGTCCCAAACTTCATCGCTACTGGGAGGACATTATAGACGAGATAGACACAGCGTTTCACACTAGGATCCCCAGATTGCCTTCATACATCTTGCTGGGGCTGCCTAATCCCCTTACCTTTCCCTTGAAGTCGCTGAGAGGGAGACAGATGGCTCTAGCACTCAACGCAGCCCTACAACTGATCTTAACCATGTGGGGTATGGATAGGTTCCCGACACGTAACGCGTGGCTCCAGAAACTCTGGTTTATTCTTGCCATGGAGAAACTCACATTGGCCTCGCAGCAGCGGACAGGGAATGGAGTGAACTATGGAAGCCATTTCTGCAGATTCTATCTGCAGAATTCACGGAGTTGACATGCCCAGCTTACTTGAGAGTCCTGAGGCTGACTTGAACCATGACTAGAATGCTTGATTTAGAAACGTCAGAGGGATGAGAGGCGGTGGGAGGAAGGTTGGAATGATGGAGAGACAGGAAGAGGATATGGTCGGGGTGGGGGCGCATTGTTAATATGTTTCGTTCTACGTGTATGTTTGTTTGGTTCTTATTCACAAGACTCGCAGTCTGTAAGATTTTTAGATGCGCCCCGCACGCTAATTCTATTACCAAAGAGAGATTTGTTTTGAAGCTCCTGCGAGCAAACTTAGAGTTAGCCTAGAAGATTTTGGACAATGGACTTGGAGCTTCTGATGTGGAGATATATACCATTTATAGCACTGTGATGTACTGTATTTGCATTTCATATTTGTATTTATATGTTTTTGTGCTCCTAAAATAATAAACAGATTTGATCCATAAAATTGCACTGTCACTTTTTGTAGTACTTGAGCTCAAGCAGAGTTCCTGAAGCACATTTAGGCAAGTAACTATAATTATAATGTAGAATGTCCAGAAATGCATTTGTCTCTTCAAGATAAGCACTCTGCCAAAATACGAGGTCTGAAATACACCAGCTGTTCTAAGAAAGCGCAGCGCTCAAAGAACAAACTCCCTGGAGAATACTAGTCACTTATCTGCAGTCTTTTCCGGAGTGCTGGGAGAATGCTGGTACAGGAACAAAGAAAACAATTGCCTCAAAAGTCCTGAATACAAGGATGACAGCAGGGGCTGCACTGCCAAATCAGATGCTGAGATCAGGAAGCAAAACAAAGCCAAGCAGGGAGGCATGCTTCACTCTGCAATTTATAGCCAATCAGGAAAGCAGTTGAGTTTCCACATGTGGATGAGTCACCACACCCAATTAGAAGAACATGTTTACACCACACCCAATTAGAAGCACATGTCTACACCTGCTCACATTAGCAAACAAGCATTGGTAAAACAAGCATTGATAAAACTAATTGTGTAACACAGCACATTACTGTATGTTTACTTAGAAACATGAAGGTTTAACCAAGAACAGAGATATGATTTAACCCTAATCTCTGGGGATGCTGACAGATAACGCTGACAGATAACGCAGGAGGCACCTTGGGGATTCCTGACACTAGTGGGCCTGCAGCGAAACTTGCGCCACCCACAGAAGTAGCCTTTCAAACCTATCTCAGGCCTGCTAGGGCAGGGCCTGTGTGCACAGTTTACTACCACAGGGACCTGGCATCTAAATTTACTTGCCAGACCCAGAACTCCCCTTTTACTACATGTAAGTTACCCCTAAGGAAGGCCCTATCTAGTCCTATGGGCAGTGTGCTATGTATGTAGAAGGCAGGACATGTGCCTGGTTGTGTGGCCTGTCCTGGTAGTGACAAACCGCCTATTTCTTTTTTCACTGTTTTGAGTGCTGCCTTCTCATAGGATTGCATTGGAAATGCCCTACCTTATGTCTAGGGGGTATTGACTGATTTATGAGGGTATCGTAGGCATGTTTGATATGGTTGTAATGTTAGTGAGAAATGCTGCTTACTGGTGTAGGTGGATTTTTATTTTCAGTACAGAAATGCCACTCCTAGAAAGTGAGCATTTCTCTCTGCTTATGACTGGTGTGTTGCAGCTTGACTCCAATCCATGTCTGGGCAGCTTGACAGTTGAGCATTGTGCATACATTTCAGACAGCCTATACATAGGGAGGATGGAGGTGTCACAGAGATGCATCTGCATTTTGAATGATCTTCCTATGCTGAGAGAAGGGGGAGGGCACACAAATTTGTAAAGGTTATGCCCTGGCCTCACACATAGAGCTTGTTTACCACCAACTGTTGTCTGGAGCCTGTGCTGGAGGAGAGAGGGGACACGCCTGGAACCAGTTGTAACTGATTGGAACCTCCTCTACATCCTTTGTTAAACCTTTTCAAAACTGAGTGTAAGTACATGGTATTCTTCCCCACAATTGGAGACACTTAAACATACTTGTAACTGGACACAGAATGCTGCTGGAAGGAATCTTCAGAAACTGCCATTGTCTGCTGCTGCTGTGCTAACCTGTGACCTGCTGGGTCACTAGGAGGAACTGCCAATGTCTGGATCCCCTTTGTTCTGGCCTGTTGCTGGGCCCTGCTGCCCTGTACTCCACCGAGGTGTCCCCAGAGGCTGGGTCCTGTGGCCCCTGTCCTCGGCAACCTTTGGAATTCCATTGCTAAAGTGCATTTTCATTTTTCTGTCATAGTGCCTGTGGGTCGCTTTACTTAATTATCCTAAAGGGCCCTGTTCCTTTTATGGGCATTCTGGGAATGTTATGCTAACCTGTTTTTGTGACTTGCCATATATATTTCGTAATGTTCCTGGTATGGGCATTTATGAGGATCTTATGACGTGCATTATTGTAGTAATGTTTTTCGGACTACTGCTTATGTTGCAGAATAATGAGTAACCTGTGTGTTATATGTGACTAACAATGATTTCTGCAGGGTAACAGTACAGTGTAGTGTTCTGACAACTGCTTGGATAGCAGGGTATTACTGACATGTTATGTTTGGTCTAATGATGTTGTGTACAATACAGTTTATTTTTATATAACTTTGTGTTGTGTTTCCTTTGTGGTGGGGATAGGTCATCACATGTGTTGTGTGTATTGTGTAAACGCTTTACACATTGCCTCCGGGTTAGGCCTGACTGTTTGTGCCAAGCTACCAAAGGTGTGAGCAAGGGTTATTCTGGGTGTGTGACCGCCTCACCCTGACTAGAGTGGGTGGGTTCTGCCTGGGTTACGTTCATACCCTAGCCAACCAGAAACCCCATTTCTAACAGTATACATCTCCTGCCTAGCCTATCTCTGGTACTTGTACACATATCCTACATCAAGTCACAAAATGTCACTACTAGTCACCCCTGTATGCCATCCCTCACACCCACATCTGTATCCAAGTGAGTTAGCACGACTGGAGTCATCAACATTATCACCTGCAAAGACATGTTTGCATGCACATCATGTCCTGGCTGAAGTACAAATGACTACCTGAATCCTGATCATATCTCTCCATACTCCTATCACCTATTGGAAGTGCAGGTGACTGAACAAAACACATCAGACCTGTACAGTAACCACACCTGATCAGTCCATGTCCATTGTAATGTTCCTTGATAGTGAAGACTACACCACTCACGGACCACACAGCACCTGCCTGTCACATAACATGGCTGACCTTACACTCTGTACAGAAATGTCAATATTGATCTTAAAATTGATGTAGCCACTATAAGTTAGACACCCATACAGGTGACATCTGATGTGTAGAATACAAGTCTAGGGTACAGGCACGTGATTAGTCATACCCAATCGCAGAGGAAGATCTGTAGTCACCAAACACATATATACCACAACTGTTCATACATCTAAGTGCATCTACAATGCCCTAAATAGCATAGATTGCACATCAATAATCAATCATTGAGTGCAGTGCCACAACTGGTGACCTTCAGAAACCCACATATTACATCATAGGCCACATACCATTCCACTTGACATGCAGTTACATGCCTAGGCACTTACCACCTCTAGTGCAATCTCATTGGTTTCAAAGTAATATCTCCAAAAGTCAAGTGCATTGAAATGCATGATGAGTCCAACTATACCAAATCATACACCCAAATCAAATTGTCCTACTGTTGCCACCTTGACATACCCCATAGGTAGAAGATGAACAGACAATGGGGATACAACTACCAAGCCAAAAGTACAGTCCTACACAGGCCATATATGTGGTGTAAATGAGATGGCTGCCTCACATCGAGTCTATACCTATATCAGTACTAGATGTCTATAGTCCCTGTACCAAAAATGAGAGTCAGCCTGTTACACATACTGGTGATCAATACAGATGGGGGTGGACATACACCTTAGAGCCACTAATGCTCAAACGCTGATGGATGGACCAGGTCATACGCAATGGGTAGGGTGATACACAAGCTCACGTCCATAGAGTCACATATGTGGCAATTTCATTTGACCATCTCCACATGCAGACATGGACATGTCTTGATACAGGAGATGTAAATCTACTGATAGCAAACCATAAAGCCACATCTACAACAAATACTCGGGCTGCGTGGAAACTACCCATGTCCACTAGTCTACATTCATGTTGCACTTACTACATTGTCACAGTAGCTACAGTGAGGCAGCAAACACCATACAGCCAGAGCCAAGTACCAGGATACAGTCAGTAATCACCCCCTTGTGACTGCTGTGCTGACCTCAAATGTCCATCCTCCTCAGGGTAGGCCACTGCCAAAATGCCAGCCATTAGGGTAGGTCAGGGTCCTATGGGCACCCCTCCCTCATTGGGAGGACATCCTTAGCTGGGCCTCAATGGTCCTCCGGGCCCAGCATCTCAGGCCCTCCCACCGCTAGCGACAATGGGTGCTCTGCTGGCTGTGGACCACCAGGGTCCGCACTTGCTTGGCGATGGCAAGCCAGATCCCTTTCTTCTGATGGGCTTTCACCTGCATGGATGACACGGACATAAGGAGAAAGTCGGGTACACTGGCACCATACCAACAGGAGTGGATAATACACATGTCACAACAAGTGCCCACACATACCCACCCTCTCTGCTCACACACCTTCACTGCATGCCCTCTGCATGCATAAACTTCCTCACCAGTACACATGCCCGAATCAACGTCACACACAAACCCTATCACACATGACTATGGCATTGGACTCGTCTGGTCCACTGGTGCCCCGTATAGCTGTTCATAAAGGGGTCGGACCTCCTCCACCAGCTTCTTCAGCTCTTCTGGCATGAAGGCAGGGGCCTTATCACCTGCAGGATGTGGCATGATGACTCCCAGAGGAAGTACACAGCAGCTCAGGTCGTGGAGGTCTTGCTAGCAGCAGTGTCAGGAGTCAAGTGAGTGAGGCTGCAGAAAATGGAGGTCATGGCCACCACGTACAGGACCATCACCTCTGGAGGTCATTGCCATTGGCCCCAGTCTGCCACAGGCAGCAATGTTAACCAATGACAAGTTGCACAGCGGTTGTGACCGACTACCGCCATGACGCTATTCGCCGGCAAACTCAGGTCACTTCTAGCTGTCCCCTACAGCAGGATAGGCGGCTGCAGTTTTTGGCACATGTAAATATAAACAATGGATGTGGCAATATAAGTGCGCCATACACATATTTGCCAAAATGGCAGTGTAAGCCTATGTTGTGCCATCATGGTAGTGATTCAATTTATGGCATACTTGACATAATGACGTGATGTGGCTGTATATTTGTTGATAGCCATGTTAAGATACACATAGGCAAGGGCTCTATATTGTTAGTTTCCAATACATATTGTTTGATCAGTGCAGGACAGTCCTATCAGGCACATATGTTGAAATAAACATGTGACACATGCCCTATATGATTTACATGTATGCCAATGTGCAGCAATGAGGGTGTTCAATGCACATCAGCATGGCCGTTATTGTGTATGGCAGAGGGGCAACACATCCCCTACAGTGTTAGGTGTGTGCTATTTTAAATGTGCTGCTTAAATGTGCCTACTGTTTCACTCATTGTACATTCTCTCCTCTCAACCTAGATATCCTGCCCTGAGGAGATTGGACAACCACCAGTGCACTGTCCACTAGCTGACCTTGAACCATGGAGGACAGGCCTGTAATCCAGACATATCGTCTGAATCGTCAGACCATCCTGGATTTATGTACACAGTTGGAGCCAGCCATACGCAATCCCTATTGCATTCCTCCCACAGTACAAGTCTTGTCAGTGCTACAATTGCTTGTCACATTCTCTTTTAAAACAGTAGTCTTAACAACAGGGATGCCTCAGCCCATGTTCAGTCTGGGGGTGAAGGATGTACTATGTGCTTTGTTAAAGCACCTGGACAGCAACATCAGGTTCTCGCAATGTGTGGACTTGGCCTATGTGAAGGCAGACTTTTATGATATGGGACACATTCTTCATGTGGTAGGGGCCATTGATGGCACCCATGTAGCCCAGATCTCTCCCAGTGCCAATTAACAGGTGTATAGGAACAGGAAAAACCACCACTCCATAAACGTTCAAGTGGTGTGTCTGGCAAGCCAGTACATCTCACAAGTGACAGCCAAGTTTCCAGGATTTGTGCATGACTCCTTCATTTTGAGGAACAACAATGCCTCACACATGATGGCGCGACTACAAAAAGAGAGGGCCTGGCTTCTTGATATGTATGCATATTAAGGTGCACACAGAGGACTGTGGCTATCCTAACCTTCCTTGGCTGTTGACACCAATGAGGTATCCTGTCAAGGAAGGGGAACTCCATTTCAGTGAGGCCCACAGGAGGACAAGGTGTGTAATCAAGCAAACATTTGGCCTCCTGAAGGCCAGATTCAGCTGTCTGGACCTATCTAGAGGTACCCTCCTCTACTCGCCCCAAAAGGTATGCCAAATCATCGTTGCCTGCTGTATACTCCACAATCTAGCTCTGAGACATCGGTTACCATTACTAGCTGATGAGGGTGAGGCATCTGGACCAGTGCCTGGAAATGCTGAAATGGCAAGTGATGAGGAGCCAGAGGAAGAAGGTGCAGCAGACTCTAAGACTGAGCTCATCCATCAGTTCTTCCAGTGACATACAAGTATGTTGAGTGGGGTTTTTCAAGTCTTGTATGTCCTCAATAATTGATGACAATAGTCCTCCTGTCTTGGTTCATCAATGGTGGTGCAATGTGGTCCTATCCCAATGTGTGAGTTGTGGAAGCTAACTGATAGAATGTAAAGAGCACAGTTACAATGTTTTAGTTCTAACATGTGTTCTCACTTCAGTTTCCTACATTCACTTCTCAAATGGACAGACCAGTATTGAGTTCTGTTAGCTGCATTCTCCTGTTCTCATGTCATTCCATCCACCTATTTTAACCTGTGCCTCTGCTACCTATGGCTTGAGGCATTTATAATAATTAGCCATTGGTAAATTATTACAGAAATGTGGCTGTTAAAGTGATTTGTGTGAGTATTCAGTGACTGGTGATGTAAAGATTACATCTAGGGTCCACTGCTTAGTAGGTATACTACAGTGGGCACGACATCTATGACCTGCATATGTGCTTCATGTGGGACCATGCCTTCCATCCTGATGATACCTGATGATACTCACTGTCATGGTCGTTTTGCAGGTTGGAATACTGACTACACTCTTGTGTGGCCCTGGATTTCTACCTCTCTGACATCTGTCCTGTGAAACATCTGTTGTACTGTGTCTCCTGCTGAGGGTGCCTCCCTCTGCTGTCCATTGCACTGCCTGTTCAATGTAGGGGCCATTACCAGATTACAGTTGGTAAGCATGACATTTGCTGATGTTTTATTAAAGACACATGTACAGTAGCTGTGTTCCATGGTGTTTATTGTGCATATCATGATAGAGATAGTCGAAATAAAGATGCATACATGTACACAAATGGTGATGAGTAAGGTCATGGTAAATGGAATCATCAGAGTAGGTGCTACAGCAGTTGGTTGCCCAGGTCCAGTGTCCATGTGCCTTTGGAAAATGGAGTAATGTCTCTGAACAGTCAACAGGGTGTCTCAATGGCATAAAAATCAGGAGAGGTTCACTTCCTGGCAGTGGGTGTGGTCTTGGCATCTGCTCTAGCCGGATGTCTGGGTGGACATCCACGTTTGCAGGGGGGTTCTTCAGCTACAGAGGGAGGGGTGTTGAGGCCTGTGGTTCCCCTGCCAGGGCCTCCATTCCACTAACTGCCACTGCTGTAGATGGCTTAGATGTTAGATTGCTAGCGGAAGAGCCCTGATGGTGAGTGGAGGAAGCATGTAGGGTGGTGTTGATGTCCCTCAGCACCCCTGCAATGGAGGCCATGGTGGCATTGTGGGCTTGCCACTGCTGTAAGAAGTCCTGGTGGTATTACCTGTGCAGCTTTTGGTTTCCCCCCAACGTAGTGATAATCTTGCCCATCCTGTCCTGGGAACTTTGGTATGCTCCCAGGACTTGGGATGTGGTTTACTGGTCAGTTGAGTCCCTTGGGGGCCCCTTCCTCTGGCCCACAGCTTCCCTCCCATGCCCCCTGCCTCCTGGTGCCTGTGACACTGGCACGTTTTGCCCACTCCCAGTGTCTGCAAAACCTTCATTGTCTGGGGTGTGAGGAGTCGACTCAGGTCCCTGTACTGTGGGGCACACAATAATTTGGACAGTCCTTGGGGCCCAGGTTTGGGGACGAAGGGTTGGCTGTGATGTTGATGCCACAGGGTTGTGGGGGATTGATGTGGACAGGGTGAGGCAGTGACTCGTAGACTAACCTGGTGTCCCAGATGAGCCAGGTAGCTCATCACTTTCCAGACATCCAGGAGTGCTGTTCTCACTGGGGCCTTCATCCTGAGGAGGGCTGGCAGTCTCTGGTATCCTCTCCATGGTGACACTGGCAGGGGTACCTGTGGATGGAGTGAGAGACAGAATTAAATATAGTAAGTTTGTTTGGTAATTTCTTTAGCAGATGCATACAGTGGCTTAACATGATTCCCAACAATGACAGATGATGCACAGCATGCCATTGGTGGTACATAGTAGTCTGTGACATGTGTACCATGCACATTGTTGGGTGCTGTCATTCAGGTTTGGTACATATAGCACTGCAGATCGGTCCACTGCTATCTGTGCCTTTGGCAAGGGCTGTGTGGGTAGTTGGTCCGGGTGGAGGTGTGGCATGCAGGAGAGGGGCATTAGGTGAATAGGTGGGAGGTGTAGTGAAACATACAGTGAATTGGGGAGTATTTGGGTGGTGAGGAAGCATGCAGAACACAACAATTGTGTGAAATGGAAGTTGTGGGTACTTACCAGAGTCCAGTCCCCCTGGTATTCCAGTCAAGCCCTCGGGATGCAGAATGTCCATGACCTTCTCCTCCCAAGATGTGCACTGCGGGGGAGGAGGAGGGAGCCCGTCACCAGTCTTGTGCACAGTGATCTGGTGTCTTGATGCCATGGAAAGTATCTTCCCCGTAGGGCCTTTCACCTCTTCCTGATGTCCTCTCTGTGCGTGGATAGTTGCCTACTGAGTTGACCCTGTCGACTATTCTCTGCCACAACTAAATTTTCCTGGCAATCGACGTTTGCTGGACCTGTGCTCCAAACAGTTGTGGCTCTACCCTGGCAATTTCATCCACCATGAACCTCAACTCATCTGTGAACCGTGTTTGCTTTTGTGGGGACATGGTAGTGGTTGTGTTGTTGGTGGGGGGTGTTGTGTGTGTAATGGTGCAGTGTTGGGTGATTGATGGGGTGTGGCAGGTGCGTTATGAGTGATTGATGCTTCTGATGTTTGTGTGTGCTCGTTATGTGTATATTGTGTTGGTAGTGCAGTTGTGTGTTGTGTGCTGCTTGAGACGTGTATGTGTGCTTATAGTGTAAAGGATGTAAAGGTGGTGTCTGTCAATTTTTGCCTGCTCTCAGTGTATGTGATTGTTGTTTTTTGTTACAAAGGATTGTGGGTTGTGTGTGAGGGGGTGTTATGTAGTGCAGTGAGTAGGTGTGTCTGGTGTGTGTATGTGTGTCAGGTGTGGGGTATTCAAACTGTCCAATGCGGTGTTGTGTTCTGACAGTAGTCGGTTCTGATCACAGCGGTTCGCACCACCAATAGTTTTCCACCATGGAAGAACTGCTGTGCTGATTTATGGCTCGTAATCTGGTGGGTGGATTTTTGTCAGTCTGGCGGTGCTGGTGGTGGGACCGCCTCTTTCCCACCCTCCTGTGTCCTGGCGGTGATTATTTTTTTGCTGTTTTCTGGTGGTCTTCAGTTTGTGACTCTTAATATGGCGATTGGATTACTGCCAACATGGTGGTCTTTTAGCATCTGCCAGTGCGGCGGTCTTCTGTAAAGACCATCAAAGTCGTAATGAGGCCCTCAGTGTCTGAGTGGGCTATCCTCTAGCAGTTAACTAGTAGAGGACTTGCAGGGATAAAATGCTGTCACAGGTGCCTATAGGCAGATTCTCCTCTCAAATCTGTGGTCATTCAGTGATCTTCCTTCCTTCAATACCTAGACCTGTTTATTCAGACAAATAACTGTAAACCAGTCGTCTTTAGAAATCTTATGTCACAAAATATTTATTAGGGTAGATCTACTGAGTACTTGTGCTGTCCTTGTCTAATGCAAGTCGTTGTGGGGCAATTTAAGTTCTTAAATGGGATTTTATCATCCACGCAAGAAGCCATCTGAGCTGCCTTGTGTAACTTTATAAAGAAATGTACTGCAACTCAGCAGTTTGTGCTGCATTGTTAGATTTTGTTGTGGTTAGCATTCCATGGGTGCGTTCCTGTGCACCCAGCCAAGAAATCTGATGCAATTCCAGATTTATTAGAGGTAGTAAACCCGGAGTAGCACCAAAATGGTGTGCATAGAGAAGGGTAACAAGGAGAAATATCTATATTCTGCCTCCTTACTTCCACTTTCTATACATGATATGTTGCGTTATGTATAGAAAGGGTAAATTGTCTCTTAGGATTGTCTTTGTGCAGGAAGGTATACCTTTGGTCAACCATGTTCGGAAGCCAGATAGTGACTACCGATTGGTGTTTTAAAAGTCAATGGGCCTGATTACTCCTGTACCCATGGTTCGGAATTATGAGTTAAAAAGTATTTAACACATCTGGTAATTATCTGATACGTTAAATACCTCAAGCTTCGTTAAATTTGCCAAACCTGCTGAAATTTAACAGGGAAATATGTACGTTATTTACTGTACAATACACATTTTGTTGCATTAAACATCAAAATCGACATATTCCCCACATAATCGCTCCTGATAAATAACATGGCCCATGCTAAATAGCACCTACACTATTAATCAGGGTCCTAGTGTGTTAATACTGGAACTGCATTTCATTGCATTATTGTGTTACTTTATTTGTATTAGTATGATTTTTATAATTTGATTTCTATTTTACCTTATTTTACGGTAGACATATTTACATATTTGTTGGGGTCTTTTGAAAATGTTTTTTTCTGTTTATAATAAAAACTCTGTTGTGCATTAATCTACATTGTAATTGTAGTAATAGTGTGCCTGGACTCAACCTTCGCACCACCTCCTTTTAGACTTAATTTGCTTGATCAAGTTAACTGTTCAGCAAGGGAAGCTCCCAATGAGGGCCTTAACGGGAAACGCGTGCAACCTCACTTTTGATATTGATAGGTTGCCACTGTGACTGCAAGTAAAAAACCATGACTAGGGGAATAAAATAAAATCATAAAAAGAAGTCAATGGGAGTCATTACAACCTCGGCGGTCTTTTAACAAGACCGCCGAGGGACCACCGTGCGGAAGACCACCAGTAGTGGCGGTTTGCCGCTCAGCGTATTATGACTGTTAGCTGCTCTCCGTCCTTTTTAGGACGGAGAGCCGCCAACAGCCATACTGGTGGGCGGCGGGGAAGTGGAGGTTGCTCCACCTCCACCGCCACACCAACAGAACACCGCCGAGCGAATCACGTCCTGTGATTCGGTGCGGCGGTGTTCTGTTGGCGGTGTGGTGTCGGCAGAGCAGCCCCAATGGCTCCCGTCTCCTCCCAGAGGATCGACGGAACAGGTAAGTCGATCGTCCATTAGGGGAGGGGGGTGGGGGGGTGTTGTGTGTTGTGTGGGTGCGTGGGGGTGTGCGTGTGTGTATGTAGAGGGGTTGTGTGAGTGCATGTATGCTTGCGGGTGTGTTGCGTGTTTTGGGAATGACTGCGTGTATGTCTGTATGTATGTCTGTATGAATGTGTGCGTGTATGTCTGTATATGGATGTGCGTGTCTGACTGAGTGTGTGGATGTAGGCATGTATGTCGGTGTGTGTGCGTGTGTGTGTTGGTGGTGCCTGCGTGCGTGTGTGTGTGAGTTATGTGATGTTGGGGGTCAGGGTGGGGAGGGGGGCCCTGCCACCTTTGGGGGTGGCAGGGGTGGTGGGGGGTGTAGGGGAGGGAGTCAGGGTGGGGGTGGGGGAGACCCCTATCAGTGCCAGGGAAGGAATTCCCTGGCACTGATAGTGCTTACCGCCATGGATTTCATGGCGGTTCCTACCGCTGGAAATCCACGGCGGTAAGCCGGGTCAAAATACCGGCGGCTGTATTGTCACGGCCGCCGGGCTGGAGACCCAGGTCTCCAGCCCAGCGGTTGTCTCCGCCCTGGCAGGCGGAACGGAGAAGCGGCGGATGACCATGGCGGTAACCGCCATGGTCATAATATAAAAAAAAAGACCGCCAGCCTGTTGGCGGTCTTACCGCCACTTTAACACCATCCGCCAGGGTTGTAATGACCCCCAATATTTTGTAACATCAATAGTTGAAAAATCTGTCATATTTAGTCCACCACATTTCACTTACACATAACGTACACATGAGATGTTACAGTAGGTCTTCAAATCAGTTTACGTACCTGTGTAGGCAATAAAGTATTTTGAGCTGGAATTGTGCATGCATGTGGAAGGTGGAGCAAGGGATCACTCATGGGCGGTGGCGGATGGGCAGGAAGTGTCAAGGTGACAGGATTCATGGAATCAAGGGGATAAATGACAAACTAGAATAGGGAGAGAGTGCATGCAAAGGGCTAATTCTCTTGGGGCACCATGATCCAGTGCTACCTCAATCAGTAATTACACCCCGAACAGATGAGAAACCTGTGACATTAATTGGAATGGTGCATCATAACTAACAATAGAAGTACAATAATTAATAAGCATGTATTTTTCCTCCATTTTATTATGTAGAAAACATTTTTTAAGTAGTTTCCAGTACATTTTTTAAAATCACAGTCGAGCAGTATGTACACACTGTAGATATACAATTACATTTTTATCAGATAGACTCTTATTGGCGTGTACACATATATAGTATATGCTTCTTTGATTGCTAAATGTAGTTACCTAGGAGTCCAGCTTCTTATAAACACACAGGCCTAATTTATTAAGCATTTTCAAACTATATGAAATCACATTTTTACCCTTTCAAAGCATTTCATAATCATATGCCTGAATAACTGGCTACAAAAGATAAATACATTTTTAATTTCTGACTTTAGTAATTAACCTATGAAGATCAACTTGCATCGAATGTTCTAAAAATAAATAGTGCTGTTTCTGGATGTTGACCAGTTCTGCTTTCATCATTGGGCTTTTGACTAACGACGTAAATGGAATGTCCTATGCTGTATATCTAAATTGGATGCCTATGCAATAAGGTCCTTGTACAAGGATAAGCTACAACACTTTTACTTTACTTCCTTCTTTGTTTTGTAGTTGGCCGACACAACTAAATAATTGTCTGAATTAATGTCCTTAATGCTGGGAGACTTATTCTGCATGGGAGAGATTTTCCCATCAACGCGGGAGATTTGCAGTATCCGGCAAGGGTCATGTTTCAGCAGGTAGCCTGCAAAGGTTTCCCATCCTCCGCCCACGCGGACCATGACGTGCTTGTTATGCAGCATCTGAAATGTAAGAAAAAACACATTTGTTTATTGGTTCACTGAAGAGTGGTACAAAACTAACTACAAAAACAACTGAAAGACGTCTTTCTGTTCTCTCCTTTACAAAGTACAGGTACAGCATGAAAGCACATATTGCCACCGCAGCCTCCTCATTGCAACCAATGCTTGTGAGTCCCTAATGGAATTCAAGGATGCAGGTCTTCAGAGCGAGTTCACATGTGAAAATGTATACATAAGCAGTAGGTAATGTCAATTACAACAGAGGCTTGTTTTTTTCAAGAACCTGCTTATTTATTTAGATAGGTATTAGTTACTTCAAGGATTAGTTACTTCAGGGATTAACACCATAAAAGAAAAACAGTTAGCCAAAGGGGTAATAGATGTTGAAGGATGGGCCATCTCTGACTTGATAGGCGAGCAGTGCTGTCACCTACCACACTTGCACATCACAAAGACTTTGCTTCACACACTCACAAAGGGTTTCATACTAGTCCTTTGTGCCCCCCAAAAAGTTGGAGCTGGGGCAGGGAGACAGGAAATTGCAGACACCTGTCGTTGGATGACTCCTAAAATCTTCGCCTTCTTCAAAGTGGACACAACTATTTATTATACATCTAAACCTGCGGAATATTGAGAAGAGGGACTGCTATGCTGCTCTGCTACAAGAGAGACTGCTACTCTGCTGCCCTGCTACCTGAGTGAGAAGGACTGGACCTGCACCTTGAGCCCAGGTCCACCAGAATGACTCCAAGGGTCATCTGTCTGTCCTCCTGATCAGAGGCTTAGGGACAGAAAAGGCTCCAACCAACCTGAATACTGCACCTCGACTATTGCTGCTGTGAGTCCTGTCCCCCCAGTAGTGCCATCCCAGTCTTGGACCCCTGGACGTGGGCCTGAAAGTGCTCTGGCAGCCTATCTGTGGTCCCAGCAGAGCTGACGCAGCACAACACATCACCTCACAGATCCCCATCAGAACCACTGTTGGTCGATGCATCCTCGATGCAGGACCATGCAGCTCATCAAAACCACTCCATGCAATGCATCCTCGATGCAGGGTCTCACATCGCAGCCCTGCAGCTCAACAGACCACAGCTGTGTGGCGCATCCTTGACGCGGGACCGCTCAATGCTCCACAACTAGAATTTAAGGTACTGAGTTCAGTGGGCGTAACTTGGTTCTTGTATTACGCTTATGCTCCATCGTGTTCAGCCTGAACCTATTACTTTGTTGTGGTTCGGTGTGACCAGATAGCCAGAGTTGGCGCTTTGTGCTTTTAAGCACTATATTTTACCTTAATCTTTAAAATTACGTATTTCTCGTTCTCCTAATTGGATTTGTGTTGTTTTGGTGTAGAATAATTTAATACATTTATACAGTATTTTTCCAAATTAATAAATTATGTTGTTTTGTGTTATGTTTTCACTTTATTACTGTGTAATTGCTGCCAAAATACTTTACGCATTGCCTCTAAGTTAAGCCTGACTGCTTTTGTGCCAAGATAACAAAGGGTTCAGCTCAAGTTAATTTGGGGTTTGATTGAGTTTCACCCTGACAAGAATTGTGGCTGTCCCTTCAATAGTGATCCTCCCCCCTTGATCAGTAACCACATTTTCTACATTGGTTTTTAGTGCTGGCATTCAGTACATGTTTTTGTGCAGTGTCATGAAGTGATGTTTGTGTAACACTAAAATGCAAGATACATTATTTGATACCATTTTGAGTTTCTTTTAAATTCATTTGGCTTGCTGTTAGACTTTTCATCCTTGGCGTGATCTCCCTTAACTTTTTGCCTCTGTTTCCCAGGTTGTTGATGTGTGCTGGGCTCAGTTTTTGCTGGTGGTTTTGTTACTCTGGGCACTTTACCACTGCTAGCAAGTGCAAGTGCTCCTTGTAGGAGGCTGGCCTGGCTTATAGTGGGTACTTACACCTTGTGCCAGGTCCAGTTATCCCTTATTAGTAGATTAGTAGAGTTCTAGCAGCTTAGGCTGATAGAGGTAGCTATAGCAGAGCAGCTTGGGCTGAACTGGGAGACATGCAGAGCTCCTACTATACCACTTATATCATATAGCACTATATCATAAGAATCACAATACTCAGAGTTACTAAAAATAAAGGTACTTTATTTTAGTGACAAAGTGGCAAAATATCTCAGAGGATATACTCCCTTAGGTGGTAAGTAAAATACACAAAATATTCACACAAACCGAAATCAGGTAAGTAAACAATTAGGAAAGTAGTACAAACACTGTAGAATACAGTAGGATGTAATAGGCCTGGGGGCAACACAAACCATATACTAAGAAAGTGGAATGCGAACCACCTAGGGACCCCTGGCCTAGTGTAGTGTGTAGAGGGTCACTGGGAGTGTAAGAAAACACTAAGGGTGTCCAAGATACCCCACCCCAAGACCCTGAAAAGTAGGAGTAAAGTGATACTACTTCCCCAGAAACACACTAAACTTGTGATAGGAGATTCTGCAAAGACCACAACAGACTGCAAAGCACTGAAGATGGATTCCTGGACCTGAGGACCTGTAAAGGAAGGGGACCACGTCCAAGAGTCACGAAAGTGTCCGGGGGGCAGGAGCCCTCTAAACCCCGGATGACGGTGTAAAATGGCTGCCTCCGGATGGAAGAAGCTGAAGATTCTGCAACAACAAAAGGCGCCAGGAATGTCTCTTTTGTGCAGAAGATGTCCCACGGAGTGCTGGAGGATGCAGAGCTGTTTCTTTGGAAAAAGACTGCAAAGAAGCCTTGCTATCTGCAAAGGTCGCGGTTTAAGACAAAGGGTGCTGCCCGGCCCAGGAAGGACCAGGAGGTTGCCACTTGGAGGAGGGGACAGAGGGGGCCTCAGCAACACAGAGAGCCCATGCACAAGAAGGCAGCACCCACAGAAGTATTTGAACACGGGTTCAAGAATACTGAGCACAGCGGTCGTCTCAACACTACAAAAGAGGGTCCCATGAAGCCGGTGGTCAACTCAGCGAGTTGAGCAATGCAGGACGTAGTGCTGGGGACCTGGGCTACGCTGTGAACAAAGGATTCCTTGCAAAAGTGCACAGAAACCCTAGCAGCTGCAGTTCACGCAGTACACAGGATTACTGTCTGGAGAATGGAGACAAGGACTTACCTCCTCCAAATTTGGACAGTTGGACCACTGGACAGTTTGGTCACTTGGGTCCACCACCTGTGTTCCAGGGGCCACGCTCGTCAGGATGAGAGGGGTCCCAGAGTACCAGTGAAGCTGAAGTTTGGTGCCTGCTGGACCAGGGGGAAGATTCCGTCGACCCACGGGACATTTCTTCTTGGCTTCCAGTGGTGGGTGAAGGCAGACAGTCCCCAGAGCATGCACCAACAGGAAACAGTTGAGAAAGCCGTCAGGATTAGGCAATACAATGTCGCTGGTAGTCTTCTTGCTACTTTGTTGCAGTTTTGCAAGCATCCTGGAGCAGTCAGTGGTCGATCCTTGGCAGAAGTCGAAGAGGGAGATGCAGAGGAACTCTGGTGAATTGTTGCAACTCGTTATCTGATGAAAAGCCCACAGGAGAGACCCTAAATAGCCCTCAGAGGAGGATTGGCCACCTAGAGAGGTAAGCACCTATCAGGAATCAGGAGGGGTCTCGGACATCACCTGCTGGCACTGGCCACTCAGAGGCCTCCATTGTGCCAGCACACCTCTGGATTCAAGATGGCAGAGGTCTGGGACACACTGGAGGAGCTCTGGGCAAAACCCCTGGGGTGGTGATGGACAGGGGAGTGGTCACTCCCCTTTCCTTTGTCCAGTTTCACGTCAGAGCAGGGACTGGGGGTTCCCTGAACCGGTGTAGACTTGTTTATGCAAGGAGGGCACCATCTGTGCCCTTCAAAGCATTTCCAGAGGCTTGGGGAGGCTACTCCTCCTCAGCCCTTAACACCTATTTCCAAAGGGTGAGGGTGTAACACCCTCTCGCAGAGGAAATTCTTTGTTCTGCCTTCCTGTGACTGGGCTGCCCGGATCCCAGGAGGGCAGAATCCTGGCTGTGGGTTGGCAGCAGCGGTAGCTGCAGAGAAAACCCCAGAGAGCTGGTTTGGCAGTACCCGGGGTCCATAGTGGAGCCCCAGGGATGCATGGGATTGGCACCCCAAGACCAGATTTGGCATGGGGGGCATTCCATGATCTTAGACATGTTACATGGCCATATTCGGAGTTACCATTGTGAAGCTACATATAGGTATTGACCTATATGCAGTGCACGCGTGTAATGGTGTCCCCACACTCACAAAGTCCGAGGAAATTGCCCTGAACTATGTGGGGGCACCTTGGCTAGTGCCAGGGCGCCCTCACACTTAGGGGCATTTTTATTCTCCGTCTGCGCCGATTGTGCGTCAAAAACTTTGACGCACAATAAGCGCAAACCTTGCCCTGTATTTAAACTTTGACGCCCGAGCCCGCGGACGACAAAATTCTGCTGTGTGCGTCATTTTTTGGATGCAGCAACCTGCCTTGCATTAATTATATGCAAGGTAGGCTTTCCCGTCCAAAAAATGGCTTAAAGGGCCGTGTGTCGTATTTATGCTTTCGGGCAAAAATTACGCACGGCTGGGAGGCGGAGCCAGAAAATGACGCACAGCCCGATTTGCGTCAAAAATTAACGCCTGGGTCAGGGCAGGCGTTAAAATGGGGCAAACACACCTGTATTTAATCAGAACACAGCAGAGCAGCAACAGGGAGCCATGGAGGTGATAGTAATCCAGCGTGCACACAGACGCAGAGCCCAGCAGCAACAACAGCAGTTACAACAACACCAGCAGGGACCCCAAAGGCAGTGCAGAAGGCAGGAGAGGATATTCCGCCCAAGAACCACCCTTCAGGGCCTCAGGGAACACAACATCATACAGAGGTACCGGTTGAACTGGCAGGCCATTCAGCAGCTGCTGCGCAACATTGAACAGCAGTTGGCCCCCACTTTGGTGACACACGCACCATCCCAACAGAAACCAAGCTGCTTGCTGTACTTCATATGCTGGCAAGTGGCTCTTTCCAAACAACTGGTGCCCTGGTTGGCGAAATATCACAACCAGCATTCTCCGCCTTTTTGCCCAAAGTACTGGATGCCATTATTCGACTGACACCCCGCCACATCTGCTTCCCTAACACACTGCAGAAGCAGCAGGAAACAAAACAGGGGTTCTACCTCATCCGTGGCTTCCCACAAGTCCTTGGTGCAATCGACTGAACACATGTACGCCTTGTGCCACCTGCTGCAACTGAACACCTCTACTGCAACAGGAAGCACACACATTCCATCAACGTGCAGGCCATAGTCGATCACCAGGGATTGATCACCAACATCATGGTTAAATATCCTGGGAGTGTCCATGACTCATACATATTCCGTCACTGCACCATCAATGAACACTTCCAGGATGGACGGTATGGCAATGGACTACTTGTTGGTAAGTACAAAAAACAACTTATATACACACTGCATGGCAACCCTCTAAGACACACAACACATACACCACAACAGCAACATGTGGACAGGAACAGACTGAGGTCGTGACATCGCTAGCCATGTTTCTTAAGTCACCATTGAACCTGTCACACATCGGAAATTACTGTACAGCCTAATGTTAAGGCGTCAATGATTGTGGTTGCCTAAATGTCACCTTGCAAATTGTAAGTGTCCCAATTACCTTTACATTATTCCATTGCATAAGTCTAAAGGTATGGGATGTCCAGAGTACTTTGATATGAACGTGTTAACAACACTTTCAATTTTAACTGTGCATGGAACTATCATCTCACCCCCAGTGAAGACACACGGACACCTGTATCACAAGTCACAATGCTAGGGAGGGCACACTGTACTGTAAATCCCAAAACATATTGCTGACAAACAGTTAGCAGACAAACACTTGTTCAGCCAAGGAAACAACACAATGCAGATGGTACATCCTACAAGCATAGGATACCACATTATTACACAAAAGAGTCACAGACAACACAAGACAACTACTGCCATGAATGGTCTTTTCAATAGTGCCAGCAAAATCAACATGATCCCATTCATTTTCTCTTGCAGCTGATCAGGGGTATGGCATCCAGCCATGGATTATGACACCATTTGGCAACCCAAGTACTGCTGCAGAGCGTGCATACAACGACGCCCATAGGAGGACAGGCAGCATTGTCGAGCGGACCTTCGGCATCCTCAAGTCAAGGTTCCGCTGCCTCGACATCACTGGTGGTAGCCTCCTATATTCCTCCGAGATGGTCTGTAGGATCATCCTCACATGTGCAATATTGCACAACATTTGTATCAAAAGAAACATTCCCCTCCTGGAACCAGAGCCACACATGCCTGAAGAGGACGAAGAGGAGGATGCTGGCCTGCAACAGGAGGGGGAACTACAGAACACAGCTGCTGGTATACGCAGGCGGCAACAGATTGTAAATAATTTCTTCTGAATATGATCACCTCACCACTTTAGTTAACGAATTGAAATAAACACCTATTCTAATCACCTTATCATGGTCTGGCTATTCCTTTTTGCACACCTTCATCTCTACTTATCAGAATAAGAGTGTTGCCTTATGAAGCATTGCTGAGATACTGAGTAGGACACGGAACATCCCAAATCAAATCAAATCAAAATCAAATCAAATCATTAACATTTATAAAGCGCGCTACTCACCCGTGCGGGTCTCAAGGCGCTAGGGGGGAAAGGGGGGGTTATCGCTGCTCGAACAGCCAAGTCTTTAGGAGTCTCCGGAAAGCGGAGTGGTCCTGGGTGGTCCTGAGGCTGGTGGGGAGGGAGTTCCAGGTCTTGGCCGCCAGGAAGGAGAAAGATCTCCCACCCGCCGTGGAGCGGCGGGTGCGAGGGACGGCAGCAAGTGCGAGGCCAGCGGAGCGGAGGGGGCGGGTGGGGACGTAGAAGCTGAGGCGTCTGTTGAGGTATTCCGGTCCCTTGTTGTGGAGGGCTTTGTGTGCGTGGGTGAGAAGACGGAAGGTGATCCTTTTGCTGACTGGGAGCCAATGCAGGTGTCTCAGGTGTGCGGAGATGTGGCTGTTGCGGGGTACGTCGAGGATGAGGCGGGCCGAGGCGTTTTGGATGCGTTGCAGGCGGTTTTGGAGTTTGGCGGTGGTCCCGGCGTAGAGGGTGTTGCCGTAGTCCAGGCGACTCGTGACAAGGGCGTGGGTCACGGTTTTTCTGGTGTCGGCGGGGATCCAGCGGAAGATCTTGCGGAGCATGCAGAGAGTGAGGAAGCAGGCGGAGGACACGGCGTTGACTTGCTTGGTCATGGTGAGAAGAGGGTCCAAGATGAAGCCGAGGTTGCGGGCGTGGTCTGCGGGGGTCGGTGCGGTGCCGAGGGCCGTGGGCCACCAGGAGTCGTCCCAGGCGGACGGGGTGTTGCCGAGGATGAGGACTTCCGTTTTTTCAGAGTTCAGCTTTAGGCGGCTGAGCCTCATCCAATCTGCGACGTCCTTCATACCCTCTTGTAGGTTGGTCTTGGCGCTGGCGGGGTCCTTGGTGAGGGAGAGTACAAGTTGGGTGTCGTCGGCGTAGGAGGTGATGATGATGTCGTGCTTGCGTACGATGTCGGCGAGGGGGCTCATGTAGACATTGAAGAGTGTCGGGCTGAGCGATGAGCCTTGAGGTACGCCGCAGATGATCTTGGTGGGTTCTGAGCGAAACGGAGGGAGGTAAACTCTTTGGGAGCGGTTAGCGAGGAAGGAGGCGATCCAGTCCAGGGCCTGGCCTTGGATCCCGGTGGAGCGTAGGCGGGTGATTAGGGTGCGGTGACAGACGGTGTCAAAGGCAGCCGAGAGGTCGAGGAGAATGAGGGCGACTGTTTCACCGTTGTCCATCAGGGTTCTGATGTCGTCTGTGACTGAGATGAGGGCGGTTTCCGTGCTGTGGTTGGTTCGGAATCCGGTTTGTGAAGGGTCGAGCAGGTTGTTGTCTTCCAGGAAGGTGGTCAGCTGTTTGTTGACGGTCTTTTCTATTACCTTGGCTGGGAAAGGTAGAAGAGAGATGGGGCGGAAGTTTTTCAGGTCGCTTGGGTCAGCCGTAGGTTTCTTTAGTAGGGCGTTGACTTCAGCGTGCTTCCAGCATTCGGGGAAGGTAGCAGAAGAAAAAGAAGAGTTGATGACGGTCTGGAGGTGCGGGGCGATGATGTCGTCGGCTTTGTTAAAGATGAAGTGCGGGCAGGGGTCCGAAGGGGCGCCGGAGTGGATAGAGTTCATGATGGATTTGGTTTCTTCCGTGTTGATGTGGGTCCAGTTGTTGAGGGTGATGTCCGGGGAAGCGGGTTCAGTGGTGTATGGTTGGGTCTGGTGTCCGAAGCTGTCGTGGAGGTCGCTGATCTTGCGATGGAAGAAAGTGGCGAGGGATTCGCACAAATCCTGTGAGGGCGTGACGGCGTTGGCGCTGGCGCTGGGGTTGGAGAACTCTTTGACGATGTTGAAGAGTTCTCTGCTGTTGTGGCTGTTTTTGTCTAGTCTGTAGGTGAAAAAGTTCCTTTTGGCAGTGCGGATCAGGTGGTGGTGTTCGCGTGTAGCGTTCTTGAGGGCGGTCATGTTGTCAGCGGTGTAGAGCTAATGTGATGCCTAACATACAATGGTCACATACACACACACTCTTAATGACATATATCATGTACATATCTCCTTTGAAGGTCAATAGCAGAGGACCACAACTATTTCACACATACGTGTTGAAAGCAAGGTCCAACACAGCATATGGCACACAACTAAGACACCATCACTCAATAAGGGGAAAACAAGCCTCATACATGAGGCAGTCAATTTGCTTCGGCATCAGTAACAGGAATGCCTGACCAGACCCTTGACAGCAGTAAGTCCAACTGCATCCAATATTTGCAAGGACTATCTGTGACTAGAGTTCCCTAGAAGCAGAACATAGACAGCACAAGTGCCACACATATGACATGTATTGCGCACATGACATTCCATGTACATGTCAGCCCATTTCCTAACTCATGACACACCCATGCACCTGGTCACAACCCACCTGTCGGTCCCTGGAATACTAAGATGTGTACCCTGATATTACCTCCTCTACACACACAGACCAACATTAGCAAACCAGTGTGCTACACCCTTTCCTATGGTATGCCATTGTCATAGAACATCTGACTGCAAGGACGTCAGGTCAAGTTATACACTGTCTTCTAGTTTCAAAGCCCTGTTAGCACATGTAGATTGCTTCCCCTTGTGAAAATGTCTGTTGGCCCTTAGAATGCAAGTCTCACCTACAGGACTGGTGAGAAACAGATGCAGCCCACACCTGTGATCACCTCCATGCACACCACCCATTTAAAAAAGCACTGCCCTTGATGATGCCTGGAACAGCATAGGTGTTGCCATTATGTCAAATACACCGTCAAACATTGATACTAATTAAGCCGTGTAACACAGCCCCTAGGTTCATTTGTCACCTTCAAAAACACAGGACGCACACAGTTTGACATGTCAACTGTCTAGTTTGTCCTCAAAACAGTCTCAGTCAGACCACTGAGTACGTAACTTGTCTAGTAACTGGATCCTGAATCACCTTGCATTCTGTCAGCCTGACTGGCAACTGTCTGTGCGTCACACTAAAGTATCCCTGTGTCTACATATGTACCACACTTGCGTTAGCAAACCTCTCATTCATCAGGGGGCATTGGGCATGGGCTTCTTCCATGCATACCCAAATACATTGTATAGCATCATCTGCCTTTTAACTGTACCATTTGAGTTACATCCTCTTGGAAAAGCAAAATTCATAGCACATCCCTTGTCTGGGTTGCATTTATGCATGAATGACAAAGTGTGACAGTGTCCCAGGGCCGTAGGCAGGGATTGGGTACGGGCCTTTCAGCACAACCAGCAACCTCTGATAATGTCCATGAATAATACACAAATGTCAGGACCATGACAGTTCACACACAGAATCACAGTGCACACAACATAGTGATGGGCCGTGTGTGGTGAATAGCTGCGAGAATAATCAGCACAGAGGCTATGATGTTCCCAGATGCAGTGGGAAGTGCAGAGGCCAACCTGTGTACAAATGTTGTAATGACACCTGCCGGAACATGACCTGAGACATTATCTCACTCAGCACACCAAGGTTGCCCTGTTGACTGTCTCATTACACGTCTTTAGTGACAGGGTGGGACCATCCACGTGTTTGTTCACATGTCCACATCTACTTTACTCACATTGATCAACCAAGGATACTCAGTAGATACAGGAATAGCTGCCACTGACTCATGATGGGTCCTGGACCGAACTGTGACAAACTAAACCCCCAAAAATATACAGGATCATCATTGGACCACGCACATGAACAAGACACCTATATGCAATTGATCACTGGAAATAAGTGGACACGTGCTGTCTTGTTTGCTGGTCCACTACAGCCACTTGAGAGTTGGGGCTCACTTCTAGGGCCTCAACTGTGGTGTCATCATATATATGAGATTCACCCTTGTCTGTCTGTGCAAACAACATGGTACCCACTTCCTCAATGCATGTGTATGACTGACTGTGGGATTCTCCAAGTAGTGCCTAGAAAGCTCTTACCAATACTCTAGGACATAGGATGTAGAAAATGTGGACCATTGACATGAACAAGCGTTTGCCATCCATCTGGTGCATGCTATGTCACATGTGGTGTCTACGTGACCCTAAAACTTGGAAGTACACTTTACGGGTGTTGTTACATGTATGACTAACATATGCCCTTGCTCATTTTCAATTTGACTTGCATCTAAGGATTGGACACATGGACGTCACATTCATACAACCATAAGTACAATTATGCTTCATGTGATACACACACACTTGGTCAACCAACACATTAGTTGTCAAAGCACACACTTTGAGCCAAAGGCATTTAGGTATTGTACTTATGTGCGTCACATTGCTATCCTCTCCTTATGCCAAACATGCACAATTTGTGCAACACAGATATGTAGGCCACACTTATGACCATCTATTGCGTCAGCCAAATGTAAAAATACTGTGAAGGGTGTAGTGGATGATGTTCCGCTGCAGTATGATGTCACACATGTGAACATATACCATCAACACCATACTGTCTTTAATTAGCCAATCTCTGATGTGTTCCAAATATAAAATAACCAAAAAACAAGTAAAAATGCTGCAAACCAGTTAATGCACTGTCATTTTGACGTCCCTAGCATTGTGCGTCATTTTTTGACAACCAAAACTGTATTTGCGTCATTTTTTTTTGATGCACAGGAGTGAAATTTAGCCCGCATTCAGATATTTGTACAGTCCATGTATCATTATGTGGATGCGGGTTAATATTCACGTCTGTGCGTCAAAAAAATGACGCAAATACAGCTTTGATAAACAAAAAATGACGCATAACACGAAAAAGGCAGGACTTTTCATACAGGAAGTGATGTAATAGGATATCCTGTTTACAGATCATGTACAGTGGGTGTACTTTCACTTTCACTTTGCAGTCTATGATCCTTCTAGACTGTGTGGCTGTGTAGAGAGTGTTGTCCTGAGATTTTGAGCTGTTTTTGTCCTGTGTCCTATTTGTAAAGTCCATTTGTGAAATAAATATTGTTTGTGTATACTGTAGTACTGTGTTTTGTCTACATTTGTCCATTTATCTTGTGTTTTTCTTGTTTGTGGGAGTCTGTTGTGGGTAGTGTTAGTTTGGGGATAGTTGGGCTCTTTTAGTGTTTAGGTTTACTTTTTTTCTGTCTATGTACCCCTACTTTCCCCCTTTTCCCCTTTCTATTTCTTTTACCCCTATTCCATATCATCACTTATAATTATGTCTGGTAGGCCACGTCTTGGCAGGATGGGGGAAGAGGAGTTGGGGGGGCTTCATCTGGCTGGTGACGCATTTCTTGCTGCTCATGATCCAGGCAGGGTGATACAGGGGTATCCAACAGAGGCACACAGAATCCGGTGGGGAAAGGTGCTGCATCACCTGCAGCGTGTGTATGCCAGCCAGAGGAGTGACCACCAGCTGAAGCACCGGTGGGCTGACCTCATCACCAGGGAGCATGATCTCTTGGACCACCTGAGAATCATGATTGGTGGCACTGTTGGTGAGTACAAATTATGTTAATGTGTACGATTAAATGCTCTTGAGTGACATCAGGGGATTAGTGCAATGTCTGCCAGCTAACTTGTTGACTGTGTGTAATGCTGGGGTAATATTTAGGGGATCATTGATGCAGTATGGCAAGGATCACAATTGCTAGCTGTCAGGGAGCACGTGCTCAGCAAACTTACAGGTTACTTTTCCATGAAGGAAATTGGTGCGGCCTTTTTGTCAGAACAGCTAACAAAATATGAGCCAATCATGTCTATATAGGGTACTATTGACAGAGAAGTACAGATGTACCAACATTTAGGCCAACTATGTTGACGCAATGCTAGACTGACTTTAGAATCACTACATGATGCTGAAAATTAGTGCTTCCTTCACGTCAAATGATAATAGCAAAGTGGCTCAGACATATGTCTCATGTGAGTCTGGTGAGTGTGGAAGGAAAGCGTTCACAGACGTACTATGCATGTGTGGGATTATTGTGTTCCTTGATCTTTTTGGATACATGTCAGTTCTTGATTTGAAAACATCGTGAAAAGGTGTAAGGTGCCCTCAGCTAACATCTTAAGATGTTTGTTGGAATTAGTTGAGCCACAATCCAAATATGGATGGCAGTCCAAGTGTATGCACATGGCCTCACATCTCCATGGTTGGTGCAAATCACCATAGCTGGGCCACATCAATTGACTATACTGTAACAACAGGATGGCTTACAAAAGTCCCTGCCCCTCCCTCTGTACTTTGGGCCTATGTGCAATAAATGTGTCATGGCCACAAGGCATGTTTGACTGGTAATGCAGTCCTCAAGTAACCAGGCTTTGGATGTCTCTCTTGGATGCACATGATGAGACGATTACACTCCATATTTTTTAGTGCTCACCAATTATAGGGCATGTTTGCAACCACATGATAGTTAGGGCCAATGTATGTGTGCAGATATGTGTGTAACTGTCACAGGAGACCCATGCTATGTACAGGTTGGCGGTGATATATAAGATCCATTACCATCATGTCTGAATGGCTGTCATTTCATTATTAAGCCTACACATTGTAAATGTTTATGAAATTGTTGCACTGTGCACAGATTTTGAGCACATTTCTTCCTTCCATACCTTACAGGTGGACCGGCACCCTACACTGTGGGAGAGGTGGCGACATTTGAGGACCCCGACTACTCCAATAAGTGTTGATATGTCTGTTATGTGTTGTGTTTGCTGGTTATGGACTCGTGCGAGTTGGACGCATAGCAAGGTGTGATGCGTTGGGCAAGCGTTGGGCGTTTCTCTTGTTCCATGAGTGGGAATGCAGTTCTCACATGTTTTGAGTTTGCCAATGCGTATCCAATGGTATCATGTAGGGATTGTAGGACATCCCTGTAGGCCCCACTGTGAGTACAGGGGATAGTCATGTGTATGACACTTGTATCACCAAGAGTCGCAATGGAAGTTAGACCCAATTTAGTCAGCCTGTCAGACCCACATTCTCTAAGATTGGTAGAGCTAATAGCTTTCCAATAGACATCTGCTTCCCTATTTACCTATGTTATTTTGAAACAGTAGGTAGAACCTCCTAGCAGCATGTACTTCCACATGTAGTGCAACAAGTCTGTGGAACCTGAGTGCAATGGCCTAGGTGTGCATGCAATTCATGATCATGGGTGTTCTAGCAACTCTGTGTCTGATGTAAGTCAGGCCTCACTGGAAGTATATGTTGTGTACTAAGTTCTGCATTTCCTGACATGTCTGACCCTATGAGTGCTCTAGGGTTTGCTGACTCCTAATTGTAGATAGACCTTACCTGTGGTGTGTCTGTAGAGACAAACATGTGTGGAGTTTCTTATACACTCCTCGGTGTACATGTTGTTGGCAAATTATAGTTGTGTATCCACCGCCCCCCCCTCAAACACGGCCATGGGTTTGTGAATGGGGTACCTAGCACTGATGCTACCAGTATGTTACACATACATGTGAATAAGTGACGGTTTGGTTGCATACTAGTATACACACTCAGGTTTGGCACTTGGTACTATTTTGGCAAGTCCAGTTACAACTTGCAGACCATGTGGCTTTAGTTTTGCTTTCCGTACACTGACATTTGTAGCCCAGCTCTTGGCGGAGGATATGCAGCATGATTCTTAGATGATAACTGTCAGAACTCAGATTGCAAGTCAAAGCCAGTTATTACCCATCTTGTAGGTTATGGATGTGCTTTGTGTGATGTGACCTTTGTATTCTGGCCTGCCATATACTTCCTCAGGGACATTCAATGCTCTGTATTGTGATATGAGCTGTTACAAGTACAGTAGATGTAATGTCTGATTAACTTGCTGTGCCATTTCACACAATGCAGTTACTAATGTAGAATATCTGCATTTGTCTTCAAAGCTGCTAACATGACTCCAGACCAGGTCCGTGAATTTCAGCGCCGGGCCATGCGGTATCAGCACATCCTGCTGGTGGAGTCGGGGTTCCGGAGGATGGCCCGACGATATCGCCATGAACGGGCCTCTGGGGCATGGCGAGCCTTCCCACAGGGTGGGCCTACTTTGCCCACCACAGCCACCACCAGCATAATCACCAATCAGAGCCAGGTGGCCCCACCCACAGCTGCCACTGTTGGTCCAACATCTGCTCGACTTCCTGGCCCCAGCCTTGCCACTGGTGCAGGACAGCCCACTAGGCCTGGCAGCACACCGACACAGACCTCCTCCACCGGTACCCAGACTGCCACTGCTCCATCTGTTGACCCTGCAGCCTTCAACAGAATGGAGCATAAGATGGACAAAGTGCTGCGCAAGTTGAGCCACCTGAGCCAGGACGTGCTGCACATTAACCGGCGGGTCAAGGACGTTAAGAGAACCCTCCGGAGGGCCAACCTCTAGACACTTTTTTTGATGGGCATGATTCCCTCCCCTCCCTCCTCTTTCCTTGTTCTTATAGTTAGTGGGCTTAGGGGGCTAAGTGTTAGGTTAGTATAGGCTGTTAGTTTAGTTAGTGTTGGTGTGTGGGGGGTCCTCATTCTTTATATTTTTACTTATTAAGTGTGTGGGTGGGTGGGTGGAGGGCTATGTTGGGGTTCTTGTGTTTTAATAAAATTAAAAAAAATTAAAAAGAAAAATACCAAAAAAATATATATTTGTTTAGGATAGTATTGTATGTGTTTAGGTTAGTATGTGTTGTCCTCCATGTGTCCCGTCTCATAAGGGGGGTGTGGGGTAGATGTTTAGAACGTTTTGTTACATGTGATAAGTAAGTGTAGCTTAGGTTAGTTAGGGACAGTTGTGGATAATGAGTAGTCATGGTAGATTAGGGTAGGTAAGATTTTTCCGTCCGTTTCTTCATCTGTGGTTAGCATTTAAGAAATATTTGGTTACCCCTTAATAGTATGTGTTGAATGGTACTTGATCGTGGGTTTGGATTCAGTGTACATCAATTTGGCACTATGACATCTGTGTCCTATGCTACAAACAAATCCCCACTGAGCTGTACGATTGGCAGCTAGCCAGAGCTACCTTGCAAAGTGTCGACCCTTTGTTGCAACCACCAATCACAGTTAATATGGATCCCAATGTGTTTCTGTTGATAAGTGTGTTTTCAAAGTCACTAACAGTGCTTCCAGACTTGATATTGGGGAAACAGTTTTAGGTCTGACTGCAGTGTGATGATCATGCACACCCTTATAAGATGAGTTCTCAATGGGAATCTTGTATTATTGTCTTCATGACCCTCATACATCATTTGTGACACAGTTCGGCATGATTACCTATTTGTATGTTATCTCAGACACCTTCATTTGTGCAGTTTTTGTAGTGTTTACTTAGATTAGTGTGGCTTGTTTATTGTGTTATTTTTGCATGTTTACAACATTTTGCGACCACTATTTGATGACTTAGTTATCCCCTGAGGAAGCATTATTCTGTCCAACACAGCATGGTGGTATTAGGTTTCTCACTTCATCCGATTTGTCCCTCAGGAAGGGCAGAGTATGATGCAATCATGGGCACTGTGCAGAATTCTTTGACTACATATTAGCAGGACAGTTGTATTGACAAGCGACGTCATTTGACAGTAGGCACATTTCAGTTATCTACTTCACAGTTGATATGTCAAATTACCCAGAGACAGATTTGTTGTGTAAGTGCTATTTATTGAAAAGTGCTGCAGTGCTATCTGTACATTGTCCATGATTGTGAGTCCATTATAGTGTCATTTTAAATTGGGATCCAACACAAGGGGTTACGGAAATGCTTTTGACATGCTGGGGTTGATGTTTCAGGCAGGGCAGAGGGACAGGATTTGGCAATGAGTAGGAGAGAGACAATCACTGGGCTGGGTGACAAGATATACAGTGGTTTGCAGAACAGTGCTTGAGTAAAGTTGTTGCAAGACTGGCAAGTTACAATGTGCAGGACCTTGGTAAATGTGGGCCATGTGGCAGGGACTAGTGCTTCCGGGTCATTTTTCTTGTGAAGGTGATCTGTTCCATGTCTTCTTCTTCTGATGTGTGTGTTGCCTCCTCTGTTCTTGATGGTGGTGGTTGTGAAGGGGCAACACACACCTCAGTGTTAGAAGACATGGAGTCAGACATCCCGGTCGCTGCTCCCTGTGAAGGTCTTAAGGGCAGTACTGCAGCAAGGAGGGTCTGCTGGTTCTTGCGAATTGCAGCCACATCACGATGGTAGGCAGCCAGGTCGGCCCCTTGGGAGTCATGATTGCATTTGTGCATGCAGTGGAAGGTTTGGGGAGCGAGGTGTTGTGGCAACTCCCTTACTGCAATGGTGAATTCCTTGACAGTTTCTTGTAGTCCTTGCAGTATGGATGTTAGAGCTTGCATAGCTGCTGCCTGATCTGCAGATGACATCATGCACGAACGCACCCCCTCAAGGCTTGCTGCCATAGTTTGCATCCCCACCCGCACCTCCTTGGACAGCTCCCGCTGTACTCCAACTACAGTTCTCTCAAAGCTGGTGCCAGTGTCGTCAGAGTTCTCAGCTGTATTGGAGCTGGCAGGTCTTACAATTGGGGTGGTGGGTGGATCCTCTGCGATGGCTGCTTGTTCTGTGCTCCTCCTTTTGACTGAAGGTGGGGTCTGGAGGGTTTCAAGGACCTTTTGGATAGTCTCCTGGGGAATGTTTATAGGCTCGTCATCCATGTCATCAGGGAAATCTGGGACAGGCATATCGGCAGGAGATCCATCTTCCTCTGCAATGAAACAGGGTACAATTAGTGTGTCTGTGTTGTGGCAATTTTGATGTGACGTGCCTGCCTTTTGATGAATTCACTTTGTGATCTTGTTTTGTGTTAATTTCTCCAGTCCTTCAGATGGGCATTATTCCAGGCATATGGCCCACCTGTGTGTCACATGTATGTTATTGAGTTATCAGACTTGTCAGCCTCATAGCCTCTAGGTGTTGATTTATGCCAAATAGAGAATTGCCACCTTCTTTTCCTACTCAACCCTCCGTGTGCATCCATTCTCATGGTGAGACCTTTCACTGACTGTGGGTGTACTGATGGCCCTGGCAGCACACTTAACAATCTGGACCTACCCCAATCTCTGATCGTTCACATCCACTTAAATGTCATTGACATGTGGCATATCCTATGCATGGCAATGTTATGATCAGATATGGATGCTGACATTGTTAATGTGTCCTGCTGATGTTGGGGAATGTGTGTTACATTGGATTGCCCTGATAGACGTATCAGTGTCCTATTTCTTCCTCTGACTTTGCAGGTGTATTTCAGTGACTAGTTACATGTGTCCCCTCCTCAATGCTGTTGTCTAAGCAGTATGACATTTGGAATGTTGCCTTGTTACCCAGGCACAGGATGGACCCTGACATATGCAGCATGGGTGTGTCCTTAGTGCTGTGTAGCTCCTATTGTTGTTTACATTGGCTAATGTTTGCGACAACTATGGGCATTGACATTTGAGAGTACTGGGGCCTTTGTCTTGTTTCTGGGTATTGTTGCAGTTGTCATCCTCACCCCCTAATTTAGGTGTGTATGATCCATGGGGAGGTTACTGCCATTGGCTACTTGAGCTGCACACAGAGCAGAGGTGGTAGTGGCAACTATTGTCGCAGTTACATTCCAGTTGTCGGTATGGCTAGAGGATTGCTAATAGGGCCCTAGTTAATGTAGGGGGTATGTTGGCTGACGTGTGCCAGGATGTCAGTTTGACGTAGTGGCCTTCCCTCCTGTCGTGGCTTTCCCTTTGCTCCATCGTTGGCATGACAGCATGCCCCCATGGGACTGTTGTTGGTGTTGTGTAATGGTGTGCCCCATGTCTTCTCAGAACGGGCCATGCCCCTGTGCCGTGCCCCTTTACCCATGCCACTCCATGTATTAGATGACTTCCATGCATTTAGTGGTCGGTATCCCCCCTGGTTGTAGATGACATTATTGCATTTTATTTCCCCATGCGACTTACCGTGCATGTGCGTTGACTCCTGGTAGTCTGCGCTGTCCTGTCCTTGAATCCCTGTGACGATCTCCTCAGGGATGACGGCTGCGACCATCTCCTCCATGTGGTCCAGGGCCTCCTGGTGTGCTGGACTCCCACTTCCAGTCTGCAGTGCTGCCTTTCTGTTACTGGCCATCTTTTCTTTGGTCCTGCGCTTGCAGTCATGCCAGCGTTTCTTGCACTCGATGACTGTTCTGTGTACTTCAGCCACACTGTTAATCTTGTCGACAATTTGTTGCCATATGGCCTCTCCCCTACTGATTGGCAACTTTGATGTGACAAACAGTTGGTGCTGGTGTTTCGTCACCTCTTTAACGAGATTTTCCTGCTCCTCTGCACTAAAGTGGCACTTTCTTTTCTTCTTAAAAGTGTCCTGGTTCTTTTGTGGGTCCTCCTGGCTGGTTCCTGGTCTGCTGTCATCTTCCTGGGGTCTGTAGTGGCATCTGGGATCCATTTTGGCTCTCCTCTGGTGAAATGGCTGTGTTTGCTTCTTATTTTTTTATGCTATTGCGTAAAAAAAAACGGCGCATATCCGGTTTGCGGTGTCGTAAATCGACCCACAGTCATTTCCGCTGCGTTAACGGCGTTTTCCTTTACGACTTGACGCCGCGGTGTGCGTCAAAAATAATGACTCCCATCTGTTGTTTGCGCCGTCGTGCGTCGAAGTATAAATATGACGCCCAAACGGCGCACCAAAATGGCGTTAGCCGGCGGTAATATTTTTGACGCAAAACTGCGCTGGTGCAGTTTTGCGTCAAAAATGTATAAATATGGACCTTAGTAACTTTGCACCTAACCTTCACTAAGTGAAAGTTAGACATATAGGTGACTTATAAGATACTAAGGGGGTTATTACAACTTTGGAGGAGGTGTTAATCCGTCCCAAAAGTGACGGTAAAGTGACGGATATACCACCAGCCGTATTACGAGTCCATTATATCCTATGGAACTCGTAATACGGCTGGTGATATATCCGTCACTTTACCGTCACTTTTGGGACAGATTAACACCTCCTCCATAGTTGTAATAACCCCCTAAGTGCTGCGTAAAATGTCTGTGAAATAACATGTGCGTTATTTCACTCATGCTGCAGTGGGAGTCCTGGGGTGAGATTTGTCTGAGCTCCATATGGGTGGCGAAAGAAATGCTGCAGCCCATAGGGATCTCCTGGAATCCCAATACCCTGGGTACCTAGGTACCATATACTAGGGAATTATAAGGGTGTTCCAGTGTTTCAATTAAAATTGGTGAAAATGGCCACTAGCCTATAGTTAGAATTCTAAAGGCAGAGAGAGCATAAGCACTGAGGTTCTGGTTAGCAGAGCCTCAGTGACACAGTTAGTCACTACACAGATACACACATTTTGGCCACAAACTATGAGCACTGTGGTCCTGGCTAGCAGGATCCCAGCGAGACAGGCAAAAACAAACTTACATACATGTTAAAAATGGGGGTAACATGCCAGGCAAGATGGTACTTTCCTACACTCCTTTACAAAATGTATATGTAATTGGCTTATCCATGATTGGCATATGTGGTTTATTACTAAGTCCCTAGTATTGTGCACTAGAGGTGCCCAGGGCCTATAAATCAAATGCTACTAGTGGGCCTGCAGCACTAGTTGTGCCACCCACATGAGTATCTCTCTACTCATGTCTAAGACCTGCCACTGCAGTGTCTGGGTGTGCAGTTTTAAACTGTAAATTCGACATGGCAAGTGTACCCACTTGCCAAGCCTAAACCTTCCCTTTTCTTACATGTAAGGCACCCCTAAGGTAGGCCCTAAGTAGCCCCAAGGGCAGGGTGCAGTGTATGGTTAAAGCAGGACATATACTAATGTGTTTTATATGTCCTGAAAGTGAAATACTGCTAAATTCGGTTTTCACTGTTGCAAGGCCTGTCCCTCTCATAGGTTAACATGGGGACTACCTTTAAATCTGATTTAAGTGTGGATTCCCTTTGGGAGCAGATGGACATGTGGAATTTGGGGTCTCTGAGCTCACAATTTAAAAATACATATTTTAGTAAAGCTGATTTTAAGATTGTGTGTTAGAAAATGCCACTTTTAGAAAGTGATCATTTTCTTGCTTAATCCATTTCTGTGACTCTGCCTGTTTGTGGATTCCCTGTCTGGGTCAGTTTGAGAGTTGGAATGGTTTCACCTCTCACTAGACAGTGACACAAAGGGAGCTGGGGTGTAGTCTGCATTTCCTGATGAGCCATCTGTGCTAGGAGGGAGTGGAGGAGTGGTCACTTACACCTGAAAGGGCTGTGCCTGACCTCACACAATACAGTCTCCAACCCCTTGGTGAGTGTCTGGGGCCTGGCCTGGGCAAGGCAGGATTCACAATCAAGAGAGACTTTGCTTTGAATTCGGCCTACTTCAAAGGAGAAAATGGGTATAAGAAGGGCACCCAAAACCACAGACTTTAGAACACTTCTGGAAACCAAGAGGAACCTTTGCCTGGAGAAGAGCTGAAGAACTGAGGAAGAAGAGCTACCCTGTCTGTGACTGTGCTTTGTGGAGCTATCCTGCAGTTGCTGCTTCTGCCTGTGCTAAAGGACGAAGACTGGACTCCGTGTTGCCTTCCTTCTTGTGAAGATCTCCAAGGACTTGATTTAGAGCTTGCCTCCTGATATTTGAAGTCTCAGGGACAGCAAAGACTTCTCTTTGCAAGCACCTGGAGTCTCTGGAGAGACTCATACTCTGCTAAGTGGTGCCCATCCAGTTCCTGGGACCCTGAAAGGAGAAGCTGGCAACCTAAAAGGAAGAAATCCACGCACAGAACGCCGTGCGGGGAAAAGGTCGCTGCGACTCCGATCTGCGGCTGAAAATGACACGCCGCCAGCTTCGCGGCTGAAAATCAACACTCGCCTGCAATGCCACCCGAAGATTGATGCCCGGCTTGGAGAAACGATGCACAGCATCGCTGACGGAGGCTGGGGAGATCGCAACCTGCGCTGCGTGATTTTCGGATCATCGTGCGCCTGAATTTCCGACGCAAGTACCTCTGGGCGTGTAAAAACAACGCAAGGTCTGCCCAGACCCGAGAGTGTTGAATAGATTGACACATCGCTTTCCTGCGGAGAGAAGAAACGACTGACACGAAAGGAGAAACGATGCAAGGTCTCGCTCGTGAGGGAAATCGACACATCGCAAGCCCTTGCCCATGCGGGGTTATTTTTGACGCACCCAAGGTAAATTTTCACACTGACAGCGTTAATGTGTGTTTAAAATTACATGAAGATTTTTTTTGTTTTTTCATTGATAACTTGACTTGTGTACTGTGAATTTTTGTCGTTTTGGTCTTGTTTTGTTTAGATAAATATTTTCTATTTTTCTAAACCTGTGTTGTGTCATTTTGTAGTGTATTCATTAAGTTACTGTGTGTTTTGGTACAAATACTTTACACCTAGCACTCTTAAGTTAAGCCTACTGCTCATGCCAAGCTTCCAAGGGGGTAAGCAGGGGTTAGCTGAGGGTGATTCTCTTTTACCATGACCAGAGTTAGGGTCCTTGCTTGGGGGGGGTAACCTGACTGCCAATCAAAGACCCCATTTTAACACTTGCTCTTTTGTTTTTTTCCAAATTCATCCTCATTCTACCTTACTGGCTGTGGCTACAACTGCAAGGATGGAATTTGAGCTTGCCAACTTGGATAACTACACTGTGTTTGAGCTCAAACAATTCTGAGGGGAGAGGGTACTTCGAGCCAAGAAGAAACACCAGGAAGCTGGAGCTTCAGAAGGCTCTAAGGGCCTGGGCGGAAGTTCACACAATCACTGGCAGCAGCAATGGACCAGGAGGGGTAGAATGATGTGGACGAGCAAGAGTAGGTCTTGGAGTGCAGCACACAGGAGAGGTGGGGTAACTTGTTTCCTGAATCGGAAACCCCTCCTAGAGCAGAAAGCAGTGTATCCTCACAAAGCCTGTTCTCAGAGGAGCTGGCAGGAGGGTGAAAGGGAGTTTAGGTAGTAGATGGCCAAACAGAGGAATACAAATTGGCCATGGAGACTGAGCAACAGAAAGCTAAGACAGAGAGAGCCTTAGCTGATAATAAGTTGCTTCTAGCTTACCTTTGGGGTGGGGTTCATTTTTGGCGCTGCCTCAGGTTTACGCCTTTTTATAAATCTAGGGCTGCGTCAAAAGTAATGGGTGTTGTGGTGGAACATCCACAGCAACACCCATTGCATGTTCCTCTGATGAAGAAAACTGCATCGGAGGGGCCCATATTTACAAGGAGGCGTTAAGCCACAAAAAAGAGGCTTAACGCTTTCCTGTAAATATGGTGCAGTGAAAAGCGCCACGGAAGCTTCACTGAAAGTGATCCTTTGGTGGTGCTAGGGCCTTGTAAATCTGGCCCTCTATTTCACCAAGTTAATATCATAAATGTTAAGTGCTAAGCCCTTAGGTGATGTGACGTGCATACCTATGATGTCAGGCAAATCAATACTTATTTGCTTTTTTTTTTATTTACGACAATTGTACCCATATTTCTAGACTCCATTGATACATGCATTAACACTACAATTCGTATATCATTATTGAAAAGCTGGGGAGGTACACTGAGGCCCTCATTACGACCCTGGCGGTTGGCGGTAATTTGGGGAAAGTTACTGCCAACAGGCTGGCGATACCTTTTCCCAAATGATGGCATTGGCGGTTTGGCTCAAGCCAAACCACCAATGTACCACTCTGACCGCCAGGGTGGTAATGGCCGCTGGACTGGTGACTTCGGTCTCCAGCCATGCGACCGTCACAATCCCACCCTCGGGATTATGACCCCACCTACCACCTTGGTTTTTGTGGCAGGCGTACCGCCACGAAAACCATGGCGGCAGGCACCATCAGTGCCAGGGAATTCCTTCCCTGACACTGATAGGGGTCTCCCCCGCCCCCCCCCTCCCCAGAGTCCACCCCCACCTTCCCCTTCCCTCTCCTGCCCTCCGCACATTTACGCACCCACATGTGCACACATGTACACACATACACACACAAACATACCCACATTCACCCACGCATGCACCCATACATACCCACACACCACAACACACACTAACAACATTGTGGCACACACGAATTCACAACACACAACATACACATACTCTCACATTCAGTCATTAACACACACTCATTCAACGCAACTCACACCTACATGCACGCACACAAAAACAGACACACACACACCCCCCCACACACACAACTCCCCCACACACGCACAGAGCACCCCCCACCCCCCTCTCCTGTAGGAGAACCCGACTTACCTGCTTGCAGAGGTCCTCTGCTGGAGACGGGACGCTGCGCTGCTGTCAGCAGCAGCATCTGCCAGCAAAACAGCACCAGGCCGTATCATGGCTCATGATACAATAGGCAGTGTTTTGCTGCAGTGGCACTGCTGCTGACAGCAGCGCCACCCTACCGCCGTCTGCCACCATGACCGACGACGGTATTCCGCTAGACTTCTGGCAGAATTTCATTGAAGGTTATAATGCGGGTGGGCGGCTGGTAGCTACGGCGACGATATGTTGGCGGCCGTCGCCGTGGCGGTAGGTGACAGTTACCACCAAAGTTGTAATGAGGGCCTAAGTCTTCAGAAATACCAATATCAGAGTGTGTAGTATGAGCACACCATTCTGGATCAGTCGGCTTAGTGATCATACCTACTGAGTTCCAAGATATAAACTTTAGTGTGCGTTTCATATTTGTTGCAAGATTTACTATGTGTGTCACAGCAACCTGCTTGTTGGTGATGTGTGTAGACTCAGTAACAGTGGAAACATTCTTTCGATGATTATCTTCTTTATAATAAAAGGTATCTTGGTTGTTGCATTTTATGCTTCCTATTTTAATTATGGAATTGTATGGATTTCTATGACTGATCCCAATTATAGCAATTTGCATTTCTTGCGACCCTTGGACGGAGGGCCTCCCAGGCCAGCACGTTTGAGCATTTGATTAGAATATACTCTGAAATAAACTTTAGGAGTGCTCGAGTGACTAACCATTCATAGAATAGGTTTCACCATGAACTGCCCTTAGTTTCATTACCCAGTCAAAAAGGCTGAGAGTGGGCAGAAAAGAGGTAGAACAGGAGTTACTGAAAAATGCATCAATAATCCACCCCAATGTGCGGTTATGTTTAAAGTGAATCAAAGAGTTTGATCTCTGGGAAGTATATAAATCTAATGCCACCAGTACATCCACTAATTGCCCATCTTCTAATGTTAGTTTAGTGCAGTGCTTAATTTGTGCTTGTTGTTTCCGGTGCTGAGCACTGCCGCTTATTTTTGAGGGCCGGGGATTATTCTTCTGCCTCAAGAATTTGCTGAGAGCATAAAACACGTATGGGACAGACGGGGGGAGGGGAAAACGAAAAAGCGTCACAAAGGGAGAAAGTATAAAGCTGCAAGAGTGAGCTGAAGGGGCAGGGATTGGCTTTATATGTGCTGAAGAGGACCGAGATTGCTTCAGGATTACGCCGCCTCAGTATTCCGTGTTCAAACATTTAATTGCTGCAGCCGCGAATTTAAGAGGAGGGCTTTGGGCACCGGCAGTTTTTACTTACAAATTAAGCACTGGCTTAGGGCAATCATATTTATTTGAGTGTGGGGCTGCGGGGTATAAGCGTTTTGCATTTAAAATGTCAAAACAGATCACCGAGTACCAATGGAGAATGCTTCTAATCCCAAAGAGTCTCCGTCCTCTCTTGTGGCGGCGATAGGAGGGCGGAAGGGAGGAGTTTAGCAGCTTTTGTCATGAAGACAGATGCACGTTTGCCTTTAATATTAACACTGAATGTATGTTCATATTCGTCCCTCAAGAGAGGGATGCCCTGTTTTCAAGAACCATTGATCCCACCTGCAGTATCTCCATATACCAGGCTGGATTGGACAATTAGGTTCGCTTTTTTGATTCAACAGATATAGGTTTTATTTCAAACTTGTAGCCCTTCACACAATCACATGACAACCGAGTCTCTGCCTGGGTTAGACAATGTTTCTTCGGTTCTCTTAGCCCCTCCTGGTCTGCGGGATTATTCACATTCACTCCCTCTCCCTCAACCCAATCGTTCTCCTAACTGAGTCGATTGCATTATGTGTTTACGAATGGTGGTTGTTTTGGACGTTCAGCCCTAACACGATTTGTTTCTTCTGGTATAAAAACGGATTACCTCCTTGCTGGGCACGGTTGTATTATCGACCAATGTTTGACATAGGATTTTAACTCCCTGATTTCACCCTTCAACTTCTTTATTAAATCGATAACTAGAGCCCCCAAAGTCAGACTGGCTCCAATTGGCATTATCCTATCACTCAATGTATCAGACCATTACCATCCTGCTGGGCGATCAACGTGTCATTAACGGAGTGAACCCATTTTGGCAGACAGCATTTACTTCAAAGGGAACATGGGTATCCGCAAGCAATAAGTGTTCTTTCTCTCCTTCAAACTGCTCTAAATCATGTGACCCTTCTGCCGTATCTGTAGTCTTTGATTTTAGCTAACAGATGCTACGTGTACTGCCCTTTTCTTGAACATTTTAGCAATGGTCACATGCTAGTTGGAGAATATTTTATGGAAACCTGCTTAGGACTCTGGCGATTCATTCCACCTCCTCTGTCAATACATCTACATTTCGTCCAGGCTCCAATCCTCAGTGGCTTGTTTGGTCTCATCCGGGTGATGTGGGTGGAGATGGACTAGTCTTCGACACCAGCGTTGCAGTCCACTCTTGCCCTGTGCTGTGGGAGACTGGAAGCGCATCTGTAGCACCGTGCCCAAGAGGAAGGAGGGGCCACCTCTTCCCCCTTCATCCCCCCACTGTGGTGATGATGGCGTCCCTTGCTGTGGGAGACTGGAGGAGGAGGGACCCACCTCCTCCACCCCTCACTGTGACAGCAGCTCTAGGACTGGTTGTCCCCCTGAGTACCTGCTTATTAATAAAGTGTGTCTTACCACAAATTAATTTAATAAATACTGCCAAAGTCACACTAATTGCAATGGGTTGTGTCTAGAAAATACAGTGCACTTCTAAAGAATGTAATCATTTCTGTATACTGGTATAGTCATGTTACATTACTTTACATGATTATACAGAGAAGCATCTTAGTCATAATTTGTTATATCGTCAGTGGCGTAACAAAACTTGAGGGGACCCCCCTGCAAAGTACCTGGAGGGCCCCCCCCTCCCTCCCCCTCCCCTGTGGACGCAGTCAGTGGCCTGCCGCCCGTGCACAGTGTACTGTGCTGATTGGGCCCAAGTGCGCTTGCCCCCCTCCCCCGCACCATAGGGGTGCGGGGGCCTTTGTTAAGCCACTATATAACAGTTGTATTGTTTCTTGAACTGTAGTGACTATCAGTAATAGTAGACTTTATTGTCCTCAGCAGAGCGAAAACGACAATGAAAAACTAAACTATATTTAGCCCTCTTTCTTTGTAGAATAAATATGTCATATGGCAGATAAAAAATATTTTACAATATTCTACAGATAAAAACATTATCACCTTATCACACACTTTTTGACAAATCCGCTTTTATAAAGTACAAAATACATATAACAGAACAACCACCATAATACAGGATAAATATTCCTGAAATAGCATATACTGATCTTAAACATGTCTAGTAAGCAGCCATGCATGTAATATATATGAAGCCGCTGTAAAATGTATTAATGTTTCCTCCGTTCTGTAACAAGTGTAAATGTCATTAGGGCTTGGCTAGAAAAGCGCGTATATTGTTTTCTTTGTAACCATAAGTAATTGGTTTCAAAAACACTAACAGTCAAGTTCACAATATTAATTATGCGTGATCTCTCTGACAACAAAGTTCTATGAAGTTTAATTACAAGCGAAATCCACATCAAGGTATAAGTGTACATATTTTCCATTTATGAAATACACATTGCTTTCCACTGTCGAGATACAAGGACCTTAAATTGTGAATATATAGAGCATTGCATGAGCCTTACAGAGGACTAAGAAGGTCCCTCGTCACCAAAGCGCAATGTCTCATCTTTGTTTAAATTTTAAGGTCAATTTGGAAACCAAAATAGATGTCAAAACTTCTTATTTGCACTTCAGTGTTACTAAAATCTGAAGTCGTAAAATAACTGCTGCCTAAACATAGGGAACAAACTTTCAACACTGAATTATCTTTTAAAATTAATCTTAACATGCAGAAACATTGGTAACAAATAAAAAGAGAGGTCTCACATATCAAATATGAGCATCTCCAAAGAATGGAGTCATTGAATTCAAGTATAGGTAGTAAACATGAATTGATAAAACAAAACTGAGAGAAAGAATTAAATAGGGGTATTGCATTGCTTAGTGTGTAAATTAATAAATGATAGGGCCCTTATCAGGAGGCAGTTCGATCAGGTCTCGAGTGATCTTTATAATGTACAAACATGTTCATATACACTAGCCCCATTACATGATGATGGGAATGTTTACCGTGTTCACCAGATATTTCATGGCCCTCTGCTCAATTTTTAGATAGGGGGTAATCGCAAATGTTCCCCAACCAGTACCCGTGTAATGGGATGTTTTTCAACTTCAATTTGTACTCCTTTATTTCATGCATCTGCTTCGTGATATCGAAAGGCAGGCACCTGACAAAAAAGTATTTCTTCTTTAACAGACGGGATTCCAGACAAACTGCAGCATGACTCTTAAGCCCATATTTATACTTTTTTGGCACCGCATTTGCGTCATTCTTTGACACAAAAGTGGCGCAAACTTACAAAATACAATTTTACAAACTGGCGCAGTGGTCCCATTGTGCCAGTGTGTAAATGTAGCGCACTGTGGGGGACTGCTTAGCACCTCTGCTGCGTCAAAAAATGACACAACAGTGGTGCTAGGGGCTTGTAAATAAGCTCCTATGACTGTTAACACATATGTCAATACAATTACATGAATCAGAATCTAACTCTGCTGTAGTGTGAGAGAACAGGGCTGATTGCAGAGGCCCCCTAACTTTTTGCCCCCATTTTTCACTTTTTGCTGGTGTTTTCCTGACTCTGATGGTGCCCTGGGACTGCTAACCAGTCCCAGGACCTGTGCTCTGTGTAAAATCAGTATGCAAAGTAGGCTAATTATAATTGGCTAAGTAATCCTACCTATAAGTCACTAGTATATGGTAAGGCATGTAGGTTTAGGGACCGACCCCAGCATAGGTAGTGCACCCATAGGTGTACTGCTGAGGTGCCCAGTGTCATTTTAAAGGCAGGCCTGCTTTGCTGGCTGCTTTTAAATTAAAGTTACATGCAAATTTGACTTTGGATTAAAAGTAGTTCCAAAGTCTTAAACTACCTTATTTTTACATATATGTCACCCCTAAGGTGTGCCCTACGTGCCCCTACGGCTGGGTGCCATGTAAGCAGGGACCTTATAAAAATAGTTTTATGAGCCCTGGTGAGGTAAAACAGAGAAATTAATTTTTCCCTCATTGTAGTGAATGGCTTCCATAGGCTATAATGGGGAGACTTTATTTTAATTTTAAAAATCCCCTTAAGAGACAGATACCAGAAGTTTGGTATCAAATTCATTGTTATAATAAATCCCACAACTACTAGTTGTGGGATTTAATATAACTTGTTCAGGTAAAGAGTTTTAAACTTTACCTGAAAAAAGTTGCCAACTCCAGCCCTGCAGTGTTTTTGCTGCTGTGCTCTGATTGGCCAGCCTCTGGCAGCCTGGCCAGGCTGCCTTGATGAGGTGTGAAGTGGCCTGGCTCCACACAAAGAGATGTGCCTGGGGGAGGAGATCTTCCCTCAGCAGATGGGGAAGCAGGAAGGGCTGCCAAACTGGTCTTCAAAGGCAGAGAAGGACATTTGGAGCAACCCAGCAACACACTCACATCCTGCAAACCCAGACAATTAGGTGCCCCCTTGATCAGATTTGGAGAGGACAGGAGAGGGGTGTGTTTAGAATGTTTAGCCACATCAGTGGGGGGGCTCAGCCAGATGTAACCTCCAAAAATCACTTTCAGCCATGATGGATTTTTGAGGAAGGTTGCTCCCTGGGATTGATTTTTGCCACACTTCCCAGGAAGTGGTCATCAAAGGGGGAAGGACCCTGGCCCTGATTGGAGAACCAGGACACCCTTGTTTGTCACCCAGGAGCAAGGATAAAACTGGGAAACCTGCACCCACACCTCAGAACCCTTTCAGATTCCAACAAGGAAGAGCTTCAGGAGAAGAAGGACTGCCCTGCTGGACCCCTGACCTGCGCCTGGACACTGCACTCTGGAGGACTGCACAAGCTGCACACTTGGGCTTCACCACTAAAATGACTTTACCTGTCTTCTACTGCTTCAAGAAGGGACTCCCTGTTTGCTACAGGTACAAAGGAACTGCCCAGAGTCCCCTGCATCAAGTCCTGCAAGCAGAGCCCAGCTGACCAGCATCCACAGGCCATTTGAGGATTCTGACCAGGTGCATTCTGGGAATTGTTGAGCTTCTGGAACCTTGGATCAAGTTGTGGACACTTCAAGGACACCAAAAGGACCTCTGGAAGAAGATCCAGAAGTTTGGAAACATTTGGAGCAATGCCATAAGTTGAAGAGGTGCATTGTGGGCGTTGTAGTCCCAGACCCCAAGAGGCACACCAGAGCCTCTGAACCCTTGGCTGGAGCTGTGGACCACTTTCCTGAATCAAACACTTCTGGAAGTAAATGTGACAGTGTTACATCGTGGGTGGCCTGAACTCTGGACTTTGTTCCTTTCCAGTGTGACCTTTTTTAACCCTTTGAGCTCTAGAAAGCATTAATTCTTTAAAAATACATATCTCTGGTTCCCCATATCCGATTTTATTCGTTTTGGTATCATTTTAAAGATACAAATATAATCTATTTTTATAAATTGATTTGGGATTTTTAAACTGTTTCCTGTGTTTTATTTAAGTACTGTTTTGTGATATTTGAATGCTTTACGCTTTGTCTCCTAAGTTAAGCCTTGTCCCTCGTTGCCAAGCTACCAAGGGTTGAGCTAGGTTTAATTTACTGAGACCTAACTGGACCTAAGTGGAGGTTAGTGGTCTATTGCTAAGTGTAGGTACTTACCTGCCCTTACCAGTAACCCATTTTCCAACATGCACAAATAACTAAAATAAAATAACACTATGCCTCTTTTATAAATAACATGTTGGTGTTTGACCGTGATGGCCTTTTCTAAAAAATCAGGTTATTATTGAGGGCCGTTGAGGCCCCACTCATGCGACAACCACAAATCTTATCAGGGCCAACCAAATAATTTGCTGAATTAACCTGTGCTTAGGCCTCTAGTAGCATGCACAAAGCAGTCATTAACTTAGGGGCAAATGGTAAAGTATGTATGAAGCACAGAAACAGTAATAAGAGAAAACACCACACGCCATTTTAGAAACATAGAGTCCATCTTAATGAATAAAATAAGACCAGACTGACAAAATTCTTCTCAGTAGAACAGGAGATATTGAATTTTAAAGCCTTAAGAAAAGTTTGTGCAAGGAAGCAAAAAGTGCCTCCTGTGGGTAGCTTGTTGTGCTGGACCGGGACAAAGTTACAACTTCTGGCTGACCGCATGGACTGAAAGCTGGGCACAAGCCCAACTTTGGCCGGTTGGGAGCTGTACAGGGAAGCTCTGCACGGCATTGTTTTGTGAGGCGCTGGCGTTTGATGTTGGTTGTGATGAAGCTTCAGATGTGAGGTGAGCTTTACAGGACTTTGCATCACTCGGCATCAGTCCTAGTGAAGCTTTCAGGGCTGTGTGTTGCTCGGCATGTACCAATGAAGCTTTCAAAAGTGCAACAAGGCTTTGGCCGTTTTGTTGGGGAAACATCTTGAACAACTAGGTCTAAACCACTACTTGCCTGAACCACTACTGCTAAACAACTAAAAAGTCTCTACAACTAAGTACTGAACAACTACTGTCTAAACAACAATTGTGCCTAAATAACAATTGCCTGAACAAGTAATTGTAAGGTAAGGTTTTCTTTTTGGTTTTTATGGTTTATTAGTTGTTTAGAATACATATATATTAGTTGTTCAGGCAATTGTTATTCATGCACAATTGTTGTTTAGACAGTAGTTGTTCAGTACTTAGTTGTAGTGACTTTTTAGTTGTTTAGCAGTAGTGGTTTAGGCTATAGTTGTTTAGGACCTAGTTGTTCTGTCACATATTTGTTTTGATGGAACCTTCAACTAGGCAAAGATGAGTTCTCTCTGATGCCAGCCAAGGGTCCAGAAACTGGAGAGACCTTTTGGAGATCAGGGACTCATTCCAGCAGAAGCCAACAGGGCTCAGGAAGTTCCAGTTTTGGGTCCAGTGCAGCAGGTACATTTTGGAAATTAGAATCATTCCTAGATCTTGGAAGGAAGCCGTAGTTATCCTCTTGCAGAAAAAACCCAATACTGATCTTGATGACCTGAACAATTTCTGACTCATCTCTCTGCTGTCCACACCTTCCAAAATATCAGAGAAGTACATGAACCAGGAATTGGTCAGTTTATTGACACTTATAATATCATGGACCCATCTCAGAATAGGTTTAGGAGTGGCCACAGAAGAGAGACTGCGCTCATTGTAGCAGCTGACACTATCAATCACCAGGTGGATCAGGGAGGGTGGCTATCCTAGTGATGCTTGATTTATTGGCAGCATTTAATACCATCTCACCTCTGTGCATGGACCAACAATCACAGCAAGCTGGGGTGAATGGTATGGCCACGATTCTTCTTCATTCCTTTCTTATAGATAGGTTGCAGATGGGCAGCTGTGGAGAATTCAAGGCTAAGACATTTAGGGCCATATTCAAGAGCTCCCAGCGTCATTCCAACACCACATTAGCATAATTTCTTTTAAGCTAATGAAGGCCAAAAACGCTGCGCCATATTTACGAAGTTGTGCAATGCATGTAATTCTTTGTGTCACATTATGCCTGTGTCAGGCATAATGTATGCAAAGGGGGCATTCCCCCCTTAAAGGGGCCAAAAAAATGGTGCAAAGATATCTAACAGGTGTCTTTGCATTATTTTTTTCCAGCACTTTTCATGCCTGCTCAGAGCAGGCGTTAAAATGAAGCTTCCATTGGTTTCAATGGGCCTCTAGGTGCTTTGTAGGATTAGGGTCACATTTTCTTACCCTAATCCTACAAAGTGCCAGACTAGCGCTAGTCCCCTAACTACCCACATGGTGCGTCATATTTTAAACATGGCGCACACATAGTGGTGTTAGGGTGGCACTAAGGGGTGCAAGAAATGTGGCGCTGCGCTGTGTGCAGCACTACTTTTCTTAAATATGCCCTTCAGTCTTCCATCTGGGGTACTGCAGGGATTGTCCGATAGTCCCACCCTTTTAAATCTTTATGTCTTCCCTCTTGCGAAGCTGATTCAATCTTTTGGCTTCCACATCCTACCTTATGTGAATGACACAAAAATCATTGTGTCTATTTCTGACAATCTGGCTTTTGTAGCTGATAAATGTAAACAGTGTATGTCATTAGTATCAGGATGAAAGCAAACTTCCCAAAGGTAAATGCGGACAAAACGAGGGTGCCTGCATTTGGGGCCCAGGATTCCATCTAGTCCTAACTATGGTGATTGGAGGTTTGTGGCCCGTTTCTGACCCCAGTGAAGTCGGCAAAAAATCTTGAGTTTTTTTTTGGGAAAACCCTCCTACCTTGACTCACAGGTTAGTAACAGCACTTGTTTGTACATCATCAGAGAAGAAAAACTTCCCTTTCATTTCTTCTGAATTACATAAATCAGTAGTCAAGATTAGACTCTTGCAATGCACTTTACTTGAACATCAATAATTTCTCTCTTAATAAACTCCATGTGATTCAGAATGCGGCTGCTAACAGCATTCTGAATATTCCTAAGTACCTCTCGGTGAGAGATATCATACGCACTTTTCAATAGTCATCAGTTAGAAAGTGGATAATATTTATGGCCCTTACATTATTGAACAACAAATTGGAGTTGTTCACTACTAGAACATGCAAAACATAAATCCACATGTCCTACTTTTTAATTACAATGCACACTGCCCCAGGGGCCTTTAGGGCCTACCATAGGGGTGACATGTGTCTTGAAAGTAAGGTTTAGGTCTGGCAAAAGGTGTATTCTGCCAGGTCGAATTTGCAGTTTTAAACTGCATTTCATGGCAGATTCTAAAGTGCTACTTTAGAAGGGCCATAAGGAATTCTGCAGGCCCACTAGTAGCATTTAATTTAAAGGCAGTGGGTACATGTAGCATTTCTTTACTAAGGACATGCAAGTAAATTAAATGTGTCAATCAGGTGTAGGGCAATTTTACCATTGTTAAGAGGTAGAACACAAGCATTTTAGCACTGGTTAGCAGTGAAGTGCACAAAGTCTTAGGTGGTCATTCCAACCTTGGCGGTAAAAGCCGCTTACCGCTGTCAGAAGACCGCCAACATACCGCCGCGGCCGCGGTAAACCGCCACGGTCATTCTGACCCACAACAGGCAAACCGCCAAAATACAGACATCCACAAAAGTCCGCAACACCAAAGGGCAGCGAGAAACTGGCGATGACCAAACCTCCACCGTCACACCAACAGAAATACGCCCACACTATCACGACACACGAATCCACGCGGCGGTCTTTCAACCGCGGTATACCATTGGCGGTACACACCGGCGCGCTCAAAATACACACACTTACAAAACACAGCCACATTGGACAATTACAAATACACACACCTGATTCACATACACACACCACTCCCATACACCCAACACAATATAAAACACAGACCCACATCACCCACAAACCCCCACTCCTACAGAATCGGGACCACGCACTGAGAAAAAGAGAACTGAGCACCCAGCAATATTTCCACGCACTTCACACAACACACCAATACACATCACCACACAATCCACCCTACACATCACCCACACCACCCCATGGCACCACAAAGACACCCCAGGTTCTCGGAGGATGAACTCAGGGTCATGGTGGAGGAAACTGTACGGGTAGAGCCACAGCTCTTCAGAACACAGGTGCAGCACACCACCATTGCAGGAAGATGGAGCTATGGAGCGGAATAGTCGATAGGGTCAACGCTGTGGGACAGCACCCAAGAAATAGGGACGACATCAGGAAGCGGTGGAACGACCTACGGGGGAAGGTGCGTTCAATGGTATCCAGGCACAACATCGCGGTGCAGCGGACTGGCGTTGGACCCCCACCTCCTCCCCCAGAATTTACAACATGGGAGGAGCAGGTCTTGGCAATCCTGCATCCTGAGGGCCTCGCAGGAGTATCTGGAGGAATGGACTCTGGTAAGTCTCATCTTCACTACTTCATCCCCCCTACCCCACCAGCATGCCAACTCATACCCCCACCCTCACCCCCATCACATCCTGCTCCTTGCAAATGTCTCCCCATCACAGCCCACCCATCCCAAGCCCTGCATGCGACCACAAAGCATGGACACCCATCAACAAAGCATGCCCACTGCAGATACCCATCCCCCCCAAACCACCGTCACGAAAGCCCCCACACGGGAATGCCAGCACTGGGGTACACAGGCACCCACCCATTACACGCTATGGCACACACAAATGCAATAACCATACTTTTATACCCCTGCAGGACCCGAACGCCACATCACCGCGCAGGAGGGTCCACAAATGTCCACTCCACCCCCAGAAGAGGACCACATGAGGACAGCAGCTCTGTCGACCTGGATCTAGATGACCAGCCCGGCCCATCGGGGACCTCTGGACAGTCGGTTCCCCTCAGACAGCCACAGCCCATAACAGACCTTCCCCCCTCTGGGAACACCAGCACAGCACCCACCCAGCGGGCCCATACCTCTGTCCCCAGGACACGTCAATCAGCGGTGTGTCCACCACTACAGGGCATCCAGGTTAACCCACCACCCCAACAACAACAGGGACCTGGGGGCAGTGGTAGTGGGCACACGGTCCAGGGGACAGAGGCCCAGGGAAACAGGGGAACTGGGAGGGCTGCTGTGCGACAGGGGGGGGACAGGCCCAGGGCACCCACTCTCCACGAGGCCCTCTCCTCCATCATGGGAGCCTACCACCACTCCCAGGAGACAATGGCGACGGTCCTGTCCAGGTTTCAGGAGATCCAGCTTCTGCAGGAGGAACAGTATTTGGGGTTCAGGGAGGAACTACGAAACATCAGTTCCGCCCTGGCCACCATTGTAGGGGCTCTGAATCAGGTAGTCACCACATTGCGGAACACTGTGGCACCACAAAGGGCCCCTGACACTAGCATGGACCAAGAACTGCCTACCACCTCTGCCGGCGCTAGTGGACAGGAGGCCCCGCCACAGGACCAACAGGCCACCAGCACCCCACCCCCTGCAGAAGGAGAACCACCCCGCAAGCGGGCCCTGAGATCCAGGAAGAAGACAGAGTAAGATGCCAAGACCCCCACCAGGAAAGGATACCTCCCTGACACCCTGTCCATCCTTATACTGCCCATGCTCCACTTTCCACAGGCATTTGGACAATGCACCTGTGATACTAATAGTCTGGACTCTGCCATGGACAATCCACCACCATCACCCCTCACCAATTTGCAATCACCCACCAATATAGAGCAGTGAAATAAACACAGTTATTGCACAAAACAATCAGGAGTCTGGCTGTGAGTTTGTACAAATGTATTAGACATTACCGTGCCAAAAATGCATATTTACATTGTGATGCCAACATACCACTGTCACACAGCTGTAGTCCATGGGGAAACAAAGCAGATGTCACGCAGTGGGGCCCACATCTCTGAAATTGGAAGGGAAAGTCACAACTCAGTTACCATACACTGGGGAAAAAGGTCAGACAGTAGAGAGGTAGTAGGGATTAAGTATATGTAATATGCCGGTTTGGAATCTTACCTGTGTGTCACTGAAAATACTGCTGTATTACTGCGTTCCTGTTGTCTATGTCGTCCTCTTCGGCTTCCTCGTCTTCACTCTCCACAGGCTCCACAGCTGCTACAACACCACCATCTGGACCATCCTCCTGCAGAAAAGGCACCTGGCGTCGCAATGCCAGGTTGTGAAGCATACAGCAGGCCACGATGATCTGGCACACCTTCTTTGGTGAGTACAATAGGGATCCACCTGTCATATGGAGGCACCTGAACCTGGCCTTCAGGAGGCCGAAGGTCCGCTCGATCACCCTCCTAGTTCTCCCATGGGCCTCATTGTACCGTTCCTCTGCCCTTGTCCTGGGATTCCTCACTGGGGTCAGTAGCCATGACAGGTTGGGGTAACCAGAGTCTCCTAATAGCCACACACGGTGCCTCTGGAGTTGACCCATCACGTAAGGGATGCTGCTATTCCGCATGATGTACGCGTCATGCACTGAGCCAGGGAACTTAGCATTAACATGGGAGATGTACTGGTCTGCCAAACACACCATCTGAACATTCATAGAATGATAACTCTTCCTGTTTCTGTACACTTGTTCACTCCTGCTGGGGGGTACTAAAGCCACGTGGGTCCCCTCAATGGCACCTATGATGTTGGGGATATGTCCAAGGGCATAGAAATCACCCTTCACTGTAGGCAAATCCCCCACCTCAGGGAAAACGATGTAGCTCTGCATGTGTTTCAGCAGGGCAGACAACACTCTGGACAACACCTTGGAAAACATAGGCTGGGACATCCCTGATGATATGGCCACTGTTGTTTGAAATGACCCACTTGCAAAGAAATGGAGTACTGACAGCACCTGCACTAGAGGGGGGATCCCTGTGGGTTGGCGGATTGGTGACATCAGGTCTGGCTCCAGCTGGGCACACAGTTCATGAATAGTGGCTCGGTCAAGCCTGTATGTCAGTATGACATGTCTTTCCTCCATGGTCGACAGGCCTAGCAGTGGTCTGTACACGGGAAGATTCCTCCATCTCCTCGCATGTCCCAGCGGACGGTGCCTATGAAGGACAACAGCGAGCACAGAGTCAATCAACCCACAGGTACGTAACCACAGCTTGCACAAAACACGATTCCCAATGCATTGAATGGCTTGTATGAGTGTTGATGCAAGGCCTAGGTATGTGTGACGCAGTAAAAAGTAAGCCATGTGGGCCCTTGAAATAGCGGCTGCCTGACCTGTGAAGTGCGACAATGGGATGTGAGGTAAATGTGCTGGCGTGGCACACCGTGGCCATAGGCGGTCAAAGACCGCGGCGCTTAGCAGCATTGGTTAACATTGAACCCTATGGGCCTCAGGAGCCAATGACGATGTGCGCCGGCGGTCGCGGTACGCACCGCCGCGGTACGCACCGCCGCGGGCGTGACCGCCATTTTCTATTGGCTTAATCACTCGATACCTGATCTTCGACAGGAGAGGACCTACACTGCAAGTGCTGCTGTGACCTCGGTCTGGAAGAGACAATGGCTCATGCGACTGGGGAAAGGGCCCCTGCCTTCAGTGCTCAGGAATTGGAGAAACTCGTGGATGGGGTCCTCCACCAGTATGCGCTACTCTACGGTCCTCCAGACCAACAGGTAAGTACACTGGGGCCATGCTTAGTGGCCAATGCCTGTGTTGAGTGGGTGGATGAAAGATGGTGGGAGGGGAGCGATTGAGGCATGCATCAAACGACGGATGAGAGCATGTGCCACTTGGCAAGGGTAGGGATGGGGGGCCACTCACATTGAGGGTGCAGAAGGTGATGACTCTTTTTCTCCCCCTGTACATTTCACATAGGTCAGCGCCCACCAGAAGATTGATATTTGGCGTGCCATCGCCAAGGACGTCCGGACCCTGGGGGGTCCACCACAGACGGGGCACCCACTGCCGGAAGAGATGGGAGGACATCCGACGCTGGAGCAGGAAGACGGCGGAGGCTCAGCTGGGGATGGCCTCCCAACGTGGGAGGGGTGCCAGTCGGACTTTGACCCCCCTGATGTTCCGGATCCTGGCGGTGGCCTACCCCGATTTGGATGGGCGCGTGAGGACATCACAGCAGACACAAGGGGGTGAGTACACTCTTATTCTGGTGACTTTGCGTGCAGTGGAGGTGTCTGGGTGGGGGAGGAGGGCTGTGGGTATCCCTAGGCCAGGGCGATTTCTGTAGGCTAGGCCCCTCCGTAAAGCATGGCCCTGTGCCCCCGCCCCCCACCTCTGTAGGGTGCCAAGTACAGCTATTCATGGCCCTGTGTCATCTATGTGTGCAGATGTCGTCCATAGGCTTGTAGGCCATGTCCCACGGATTGAGTAGTGGACCCCAAGTGCGCGGCGTAGTGCAGGGGGCTTCTGTGTCTGTCCTGTCCGCCAACGGTGTCGCCAATGCATGCACTCAACATGTCTTTATTTCCCCCCCCCCTTTTTTGTGGTTTTCCTGTTCATATGTGCATTAGCATCATCAGGCGGAGGAGAAGTGGCATCGGAGCACGAGGGAGCTACATCCCACATGGCCATGGAGGGCCATGCAACGGATTCCGATTTCACCAGTGGGACGGAGGGCGAGGGGAGCTCCACAGCGGGGACTCGGGCAGACATAAGTGACACGGACTCGTCCTCTGAAGGGAGCTCCCTTGTGGTGGCGGCAACATCTGTGCCCCCCGCAACAACAGGTACAGCCGCCACCCAGCACACCAGCACCGCCCTCCCAGCAGCCCCTCAGCGTTTGCCCCGTGCCCGCTCACCCAGGAAGGTGGGCATCTCCTTCGCCCCAGGCACCTCAGGCCCTGCCCCAGTCACCCCTGCTGCCCTCAGTGAGGAGATCATTGACCTCATGAGGACGCTCACTGTTGGGCAGTCTACCATATTGAATGCAATCCAGGGTGTCGAAAGAGAGGTGCACCAGAGTAATGCATACCTGGAGGGCATTCATTCTGGTCAGGCTGCCCTTCAGCGATCGTTCAACACTCTGGCCTCAGCACTGATGGCAGCCATTGTCCCTGTCTCTAGCCTCCCCCCTCCAACTTCCTCCACCCAGACCCTATCACCTGTACCTCTGCCTATCCCAGTCACACCATCAGACCAGCCTGCACACACCTCAACACCCAAGGGAAGCTCAGGCAGACATAAGCACCACACATCACATAGGCATTCACACAAGCAACATCCACATACAGACATACCAACACCCACTGCCTCCACTGTGTCCCCCTCCTCCTCGTCTACCTCCTCCCTCCCTGTCACGTCTCCACTCACACCTGCATGCACTACATTTTCAGCCACTACGTCCATCAGCAGCACATACACCAGCACCCCCTGCACACGTGCAGTCACCACCCCCACTGCCATTTACACGTCCCCTGTGTCCTCTCCCAGTGTGTCCGTGACCCCCTCTTCCAAGATACACAAACGCAGGCAGCCACCCACCCAACAGCCATCCACCTCACGACAGCCTCCAGCCTAAGCACCTGCACCCAAAGACACCAGACTTCAAACTCCTACAACCACATCCTCTTCCTCCACTCCCATACCCACTACACCTACCCCTCCCATTGCTCCTAAAAAGCTTTTCCTGTCCAAACTTAACCTCTTTCCACCAACTCCCCCACCCCGTCCATGTCATAGGACTCCAGTCAGCACCTCAGCCACCACAAAACCGGGCCCTGTCATGACAGTCTGCCATGGACTATGGAGTCCCCCACCCTCCAGGGAAGCCAGTTCAGTACAGAGCCAAGGCACGGGCAGCCCACCCCCGGAGAAACAATCAAAGATAGGCAGTGGCCGGAACGAGAGGGTGAAGACACCAGGCACAAAAACACCTACCATGGCTCCGGCAGGAGGTGTGGAGACAGCTGTCACACCGCCCAAGGTGGGGAAGGGCCACAGGCGATCAGGGAAGGCTGGGAAGGGCAGCACGCCCGACAAGACCGCCATCAGCCCAGCTGGCCAGGAGGGCCCGCCAGCCCCATCCCAGGTGGGCAGGAGGCCATCAACATGCCCGGCACTGCAGCCCAGGAGGGCCCCGCCAGCCACAGGACAGATGGGCAGGAAGGCACCGCCAGCCACAGGACAGGTGGCAAATGAGCTCCACGCCATGGCCAGATCCGCTGAACTGGGCTCTTCATCTCAAGCACCGCTGAACTGGGCCCTTCATCTCAAGCACTGCTGAACTGGGCACCGGCATCTCAAGCACCGCTGAACTGGGCCCTTCATCTCAAGCACCGCTGAACTGGGCACCGCCGTCTCAAGCACCGCTGAACTGGGCTCTTCATCTCAAGCACCGCTGAACTGAGCACCGCCGTCTCAAGCACCGCTGAACTGGGCTCTTCATCTCAAGCACCGTTGAACTGGGCACCGCCGTCTCAAGCACCGCTGAAATGGGCCCTTCATCTCAAGCACCGCTGAACTGGGCACCGCCGTCTCAAGCACCGCTGAACTGGGCCCTTCATCTCAAGTACCGCTGAACTGGGCACCGACGTCTCAAGCACCGCTGAACTGGGCCCTTCATCTCAAGCACCGCTGAACTGGGCCCTTCATCTCAAACACCGCTGAACTGGGCCCTTCATCTCAAGCACCGCTGAACTGGGCACCGCCGTCTCAAGCACCGCTGAACTGGGCCCTTCATCTCAAGCACCGCTGAACTGGGCACCGCCATCTCAAGCACCGCTGAACTGGGCCCTTCATCTCAAGCACCGCTGAACTGGGCACTGCCGTCTCAAGCACCGCTGAACTGGGCTCTTCATCTCAAGCACCGCTGAACTGGGCACCGCCGTCTCAAGCACCGCTGAACCATGAGCGCCAGGGGCTGGCCCGCATCTTAGTCGGGCAGGACTGCACGAAGCAGTCTGGGCACCAGGCCCCACCCAGAACCAGTGGAGACTGTTATCCACTTGTGAGACTGTGGCTTTGCACTCGCCAGGATTGAACAGTGGGCAACCCACCCACTTGTGAAACTTGACAGACTGTGGCTTTGTACTCCCCAGGATGGAACAGTGGGCAAGCCACCCACTGTAGAGACTTGAGAGACTGTGGCTTTGCACTCCCCAGGATGTAACAGTGGGCAAGCCACCCACTGTAGAGACTTGAGAGACTGTGGCTTTGCACTCCCCAGGATTGAACAGTGGGCAAGCCACCCACTGTCCGGACTTGAGTGAATGTGGCTTTGCACTCCCCAGGATTGAACAGTGGCCATGGAGGCCCCTCGTGGATCTGGCATCGTGGACTCATCTGGCTGAGGTGCCCCCCCTTCCCTTCTCCCTGAGGTGCCTGTAGTTTTGCTATCTGATGCCCCTGCAGTGTTCTCTCCATTGGAGTCAGGTATCTTGTGTGGGCTTTGCCCATGTGATTTGGGCCCAGTGGTCCACGGACAATACATGCTACAATACTCGGACTTGTACATTTATGTATATAACAGTTTTTGATGTAGAATTATATTTTTAAGCCAGTAATACAATATATTCCTATGTTTAGAATCATTTCCTTTTGTGTTTGCATTCTTCCGGGGGGTCTGGGGGGTGTCACTCTGATGTGTTGATACGCATTGATGTGTGTGTTGTAGTGGGTGAGGGTGAGGGTGGGTGTGTCGCGTATGTGTGTACCCGTAATATTTTCTCCACCCCCCCTCCCCTGTGCAGTACTCACCGTTGTCTTCTGCGCCGGCATTCGTGCTCCTGGTAGAGGAGTAGGAACACAATCGCTGGCGGTATGTGGAGTTCGGGTTCCATGCTGTCCTTATTCCTCGTGGGCGGTATGGAGGTGAGTGTTTCCCCTTCGAAATGGCTGTTTCCGCCGTGTTTTTATCGGCGGGGCTACCGCCCCGGAAAAGGTGGCGGATTGGTAGGTTGTGATACAGTGGGCGGTACATTGTCTCCCGCCTGTCTGTTGGCGGTGACCGCCACGCTGATTGTTTGTGCCGCCATGGTGGGTGGTGTGGTAATGTGGCGGTCTCTGTTGGCGGTTTCCGCCAGGGTCGGAATTCCATTTTTTTTCCCGCCAGCCTGTTTGCGGTTTGGCCGCTGGTTTAACACTGACCACCAGGGTTGGAATGACCCCCTTAATGCCAACAAAAACAGATTCAGAAGACAGGGAGTGAAGGCAACTCATTCTGGCAGAACATCACACCAAACATATAAAGTCTAACACCTTTGGTTTTTGGGGGCACATGTTAACTATGTTCAGCACTTCTGAATGTGGTATGGTACTTTTTAAAATGCTTCTAAATAAAATGAAAACAATATTCTTTTGTGCCAATGTCTATTCAGTATTGCTGTACTTAGGGACCTCTGCCACACACTGAAAGCTTTTCAGAATTGCACTAACACAGCCGTCTGCTTCCCTTTCACTAATGTTGAAACAGGTAGCCTTTGAACCAGGGGTCCTCAAGTGATCCCGGGGGGGTGTTGGGTGAGTTGTGGGGGGGCGGTGCCAGGCTCTGGCCAAAAGAAGCATTTCATAGATAAAAGTGTTTTGTTTTAAGCAGAAACACGTTATTGCATTTTTAAAATGGAAACACTACTTAACTGCAATGTTTAAGTATATCTAGACATAGTTAAACATTGCCATCTTTATAAAATATTTGTGAAAAATTCTGAAAGGGGGGGGGCAATGATTTTTATTTTTCAACTGGGGGGGCGTGGCATTAAAAAGTTTGGAGACCACTGCAGTTTGAGCATAGGTTGTTATAACATTGCAGGAGTGAGAACACATTTTTATCTGTAAGCAACAGTTGCCCAGACTCACCACCTCCCTTCTCTAATGCCTTGACAATGTATTGATTTAGCAATATTGTACAGTCTTTATGTGTGGCTAGCTCACATCATGGCGCCCAGCACTGCATGTCAATCAAAATAGTTTACTGCTGAACAATGCCTATAAAAAAACTATGCACATAAAACAGTATTGTACATACTGAACACAAACAAATATAAAAAGTTCAATAATATATCCTTTGCATGTGGAATTTAGCATCACATAATGCAGGACACACAGACACGCCGTGAACCTTTACATTGCTGTGCAAAATTAAGGACTTGAAGGATTTCAATTCTCGAGATCTATACAAGACTGAACAGAGTTTCAGTATAAAACTGTACCTTTCTTTTATTAATCTTAAGCATTTCTGTTACTTTCAGGTGAGGAGTCTGGATGGCTGGTACAAGAGTAATGATGGCCTGATTTAGAGTTTGGTGGACGGGTTACTCTGTCATAAACATAATATCCTGTTCACTTTATTACCAGTTATTTTTTCCTAAAGCTACAAGTGAGTTTTTCTAAGGCACTTGTAAAAAAGGTGGAGGATATCTGTCATATTGTAATGGAGTACCCTATGCAAACTCAAAATCAGCCCCTAAGCCTTTCCTGAAGGTCCAGTGGTATCACTTTACCAATCAGACAGTTTCGTTCAAATATCAGAGCCAAGGGAGTATGGCGTAGGCTGCTAAGACATGTTCGGCAAAGAGAAAGCATGCATGAAACCTTTAAAACAGAAGCACTGAAAAGGCCAATAGGTCTGGCCTTGGCAAACGTGTCACGTTTTTAGTTAATATTGTTTTTTCAAAAGTATGCAACAGGCATTACAAGTGTGGATGTAATACAAATTAAAATAAAATTATGTGGTCCATAGGTGGTGTGCATATGTTTGCAAAAAAACACATGAAATGAAAAAACAGAAACAGAGATTGGCCTGCTAGCCCTGGATCTTAGGTAGACAACTTTTTGAGTGGATGTAAACAAGCTCAATGTCATTACTCATAATGAAGAGACCCAGTGGTTTAAGTAGGCTCACTCTGTTGTGGGTGAAAGTGAAATGTGAATGACACTTAAACAGGCCAATCGAGGAGAAATGTAGCCAAAAAGACCCGGTAGGTGTAAATACGTGCATGCATGTATTTTTCTTGTTTTTTTAGGAAACATGGTGCTGGCACATTTTCTCTGTAATGATCGTGTTTGAGACCCAGAATTAATTTTTACATTCAAACCATAACCTAACACATTTATAGAACAAATAGGGGAGCTGTCTTATTTCTGATTCAACTTCTTTCATATTCACTAATCTCCAGGGTCACGTTATTAAGGTTAAGATCATGATTTTTAATTTATCTGCATCAGAATGTGAGATATCGGATATTTGTACCTCTCTTGGTCTCTGAGTGTTTTTGCCACATTCACAAACGTGGCCAAAACTATTTGTGCCACCACGAATGTTGTAGTCCCTCTCAAGGGTTGGAAAATTCTTCGAAGATGCAATATGGAAAGTTCTACCTCATCGAAAACATGCCCACTTACCTTTACTTGTTTTAGTTTTTGTAGACTCTTGTTCAATCATATTGTTACCAATGCTGCACACTTCGCTAAACTTCTGACCACAGAGGTCCTCATTCATGTCACAAACCCAGGAGACAGATTGTTCAATCACTTAGGCTAACTTTATAACTTCCTCCTGAATGGGATCACCTATGACCCATAGTGCTTCCTGAAAAGCCCTACTATCAGTGTTGATCATTGCTTGGTCTCATATAATTGTATCTGTTTTCTCACCAAACCTACAGGTAGTAGAAGATAAACATCCCAATACAGTGATAAAATTGTCAAATTATTCTTCCTCCCTGCATTTAAGTGTGATACTTTTGGCACCTGAAATCGAATGTCCAGTATGCACATAGGCTCCTCAAAATCATTGTATTCATCTTGTCCATTAGGTATCTCTACCTTTAGAAAAGTTTGAAAATTGTCTTACCCTCCTGACACTAGGAAATGTAGCAGATACGTTTTCTGCGTTACACTGACATTTGGCTAGCATCAATTGCTACAGGGTATTTTTGAAATTCTTCTTTCTGACCTTTCCAGGGGACAGGAGGTTTGTTCTGTAGAAATTCTATGGTCTCATTTACAAGAATCGGACGCATTGCCATTGATGCGTCAGATTTCTTGTGCATGCAGCACATCCCCTAACAACACTATGGATGCTCTGCATCTACAATACAGAAAACCATGGCACATGTTTTCACAGACGCATCACAAATTCTGACACATCTGTTGGTGATAAACTCATGCATTGCTGAAGTAGCGTTGTTAAACTGATGCAAGTCCAGCAATGTGAGGAGAGTCCCATAGGAAACATCTGTGCATCAATTGTATGCCTGCTCTGATGCAGTGAAGTTGTAGAGTGATGCAGTGAAAAGTTATACATTTCACTGTGTCAGTTCTACGTGGCTTTCTCCGTGGAAACGTTTACCCTGCATACATTATGCCTGGTGCAGGTACAATGTGACACAGGGCTTTACATACTGACACATTGGGCCCAGCGCTTCAGTTTGTAAATATGGAGCAGTTTAGTGCAACGGTGGTGCAAAGGTCTTATGAATGAGGCCGTTAGTGAGAGATCAAACTGCATGATGACGAAGTGACAGCAGAGAACGCCTGGGAGAACAGAAAGTTGTTCATGAGATCACGGTGAAAGTACAAATGAAGAGGTATACTAACTAGAGTCATGAAACAAGAAAGACAAAAGAAAAGGCTTCAATAGATAGGAAAGTGTGAACATTTATGTTGTTCCTCAAATGACCTTCACTGAAGTGGAACACTTGAATATAATATTAAGATTAATGTGGCAACCGATTCAAGATGCCAAGCTACTGGAAGATTATTTTTTCAAAACTGGACTTTTCTTTACAAAATGCTTTTGTAATTTTATTGCAAGTTTCCTTATCTTTCATTCCTTTATTTTCTCCCTTCCCCTTCCTTTTCTGTCATTTTCTTGCCAGACATGTTTTTTAGAATGCTGGGAATGATCAAGTTCCAATGGTGGCAGTTGCACTGCGAGATGCTCTGTGGTATGATGTCTCCCGTGATTAAAGACTTAAATTACCTGCATGTACTGGCATTATTACACACTTGTTTTGGCAATGAGGTTGGGATACCTATTCCCCTCTCTACTGGAATTCCTGTGAGAGCTACTGAATGCTGCAGGATCCATGCTGTGCTGCAACAGAGAGAGACGGAAAGCTGCGGTGCAGAAATCCAGTCATATCTGTATTGGATCCAACAGTTAGGGCCCAACGTTTTGCTCTGCACCGATGAATGTTTCCTTAGTGGGCTTCGAGTGGTCACAGGGCTGTATCACTGCCAGTGAGTCATAGTCAGAGATGCATACCATGAATGAGTCCTGAGCATCGCGGTTTTGCTCTTTACGGCTCCCACGCATAAATTGCTTTTGCTGGCCAGATTCTGCCCAACACTGTTGAATAGACTCTTCCTTGATATGGATATAGCTCACTCCTTGCCAGCCATTCCTCCTCCTCCTCCACAACTTTTCATGAGGGTCTCCTATGCCACTTTCCAACAGAGAACATTATTGTACATGGTTTTTCAAGCCTCACTCTCGCACAGACGCCTATTTGTTTACCTAAAGGAGATTTGTGAATGATGCATGCCTGAAGAACGACAGGAAGAAAGGACAGGTCTGCCCAGTATATTTGGTTTTCTAGTGAAAGTGATGGATTAGCCAGAGGTTATAAGGTCAGCCAGAACTTGGTCTTGTACTTAACCCCTTCGCTGTAAGGCCTCTCCCCCACCCCCAGTGCTGAGTCTTTTTTGGCTATTTGGGGTAGTTCATGCTTAGGCCCCCATACCTTTTTGTCCACATAATGTATCCACACCAAATTTGCGTTCTTATTTTCCAGCATCCGTGGGTGTCTAACACTAACCTGGGTTTGTGGATTTCCCTGGAGGGGGCCAGGAAATTAGCCAAAATACAGCTAAATTGTGGGGGTTTTGGGACAAATGGGAAAACAGTGCTGCAGAAGAAAGTGTCAGTTTTTTCACCCTGAAAATGGCATTAACTAAGGGTTTTCCTAGCTTTCAGGAATAGGCAGACTTGAATCAGAAAACCAAATTTTTCAACACTGTTAGACTTTTCATCCTTGGCGTGGTCTCCCTTAACTTTTTGCCTCTGTTCCCCAGGTTGTTGATGTGTGCTGGACTCTGATTTTACTGTTTTTGTTACTCTGGGCACTTTACCACTGCTAACCAGTGCTAAAGTGCAAGTGCTCCTTTACAAAATGTGTATGTAATTGGCTTATCCATGATTGGCATATTTGATTTATTAGTAAGTCCCTAGTACAGTGCACTAGAGGTGCCCAGGGCCTGTTAATCAAATGCTACTAGTGGACCTGCAGCACTGGTTGTGCCACCCACATAAGTAGCTCTGTAATCATGTCTCAGACCTGCCACTGCAGTGTCTGTGGGTGCAGTTTAAACTGTAAATTCGACTTGGCAAGTGTACCCACTTGCCAGGCCTAAACCTTCCCTTTTCTTACATGTCAGACACCCCTAAGGTAGGCCCTAGGTAGCCCCAAGGGCAGGGTGCAGTGTATGGTTAAGGTAGGACATATAGTAATGTGTTTTATACGTCCTGACATTGAAATATTGCTAAATTCGTTTTTCACTGTTGCAAAGCCTGTCCCTCTCAAAGGTTAACATGGGGGCTGATTAAAGTGCAGATTTCCTTTGGGAGCGGATGGACATGTGGAGTTTGGGGTCTCTGAGCTCACAATTTAAAAATACATCTTTTAGTAAAGTTGATTTTAAGATTGTGTGTTTGAAAATGCCACTTTTAGAAAGTGAGCATTTTCTTGCTTATACCATTTCTGTGACTTTGCCTGTTTGTGGATTCCCTGTCTGGGTCAGTTTGACAGTTGGGCTGGTTGCACCTCACAGTAGACAGTGACACAAAGGGACCTGGGGTGTAGCCTGCATATCCTGATGAGCCATCTGTGCTAGGAGAGAGGGGAGGAGTGGTCATTCACACCTGAAAGGGCTGTGCCTGCCCTCACACAATGCAGTCTCCAACCCCCTGGTGAGTGTCTGGGGCCTGGCCTGGGCAAGGCAGGATTTCACATTCCAAAGAGACTTTACTTTGAAGTAGGCCTACTTCAAAGGAGAAATTGGATATAAGAAGGGCACCCAAAACCACAGACTTTAGAAACACTTCTGGAACCAAGAGGAACCTCTGCCTGGAGAAGAGCTGAATAGCTTAGGAAGAAGAGCTGCCCTGCCTGGGCCTGTGCTTTGTGGAGCTATCCTGCAGTTGCTGCTTCTGCCAGAGTAAGAGGGCAAAGACTGGACTTTGTGTGCCTTCCATCTTGAGAAGAAATCTCCAAGGGCTTGATCTAGAGCTTGCCTCCTGTTGTTTGAAGTCTCAGGGACAGCAAAGACTTCTCCCTGCCAGCACCTGGAGTCTCTGGAGAACCTCCTTCTCTGCCCTGGGTGCTCATCCAGTTCCTGGGACCCTGAAAGGAGAAGCTGGCAGCCTAAAGACAAGAAAATCCACGCACAGAGCGCCGTGCAGGGAAAAGATTGATGCGAATCCGATCTGCGGCTGAGAAAAACGACGCGCCGCCGGCTCCGCAGCTGAGAAACGATGCTCGCAGGAAACGCGACCGAAGAATCGACGCACGGAGCAGGAGAAACGATGCGCAGCATCGCTGACGGAGGCTGGGAGATCACAACCTGCGCTGCGGGATTTTCGGATCATCGTGCGGCTGGATTTTCGACTCGCGTACCGCCGTGCGGAGTTATTTTTGACACACACCCGCCCGTGCGGGGTTATTTTTGACGTGCACCAGGTACATTTTCACTCTAGCAGCGCTAGTGTGTTTTTAAAACTACTTAAAGACTCTTTTGGATTTTTAATTGATAACTTGATTTGTGTATGGTGGATTTTTGTCGTTTTGGTCTTGTTTTGTTTAGATAAATATTTCCTATTTTTCTAAACCTGTGTTGTGTCATTTTGTAGTGTTTTCATTGGGTTACTGTTAGTGTTGGTACGAATACTTTACACCTAGCACTCTGAAGTTAAGCCTACTGCTCTGCTAAGCTACCATGGGGGAAAGCAGGGGTTAGCTGAGGGTGATTCTCTTTTACCCTGACTAGAGTGAGGGTCCTTGCTTGAACAGGGGGTAACCTGACTGTCAACCAAAGGCCCCATTTCTAACATTGGTGATCAGCAGTTGGGATTTGGACTTGTATTTGTACTTGACATACAGTGATTAAGTGTACACTACTGTTGTGACCTCAGACCACTACGTGACCATATACTACTTGTTAGGTGATCTTTTGATTTTTCTCTTTGGGACTGTTTTTATTCTACTCCATTTTGTTTTATCGCTGATTCCTTGATTTTGGGAACTTGTTTTCCTGCCTTTGGAACTTTGCACTTGTTTTTGAATCTTCATCATGTCCGTAACTGGAGATGCATCAGTTGGAGCTGACTTTGACCTTGAGAAATTGGAGGGTTATACCAAGGCTTAGTTGAAGCAGTTCTGTAAAAGTTTTGACTGTCCCATTAAGAGCTCATCCAGGAGGGAGGAGCTGTAAAAGGCGCTGAGGGCCTGGGTGACAGCCAAGAGCACTGAAGGGCACACAGAGGATGAGGGAGATGAGGAGGAAGAGGAAGAGTGTTCAGTACACAATGGTATTGTGGGTGGGACTGTCTTGTCCAGGGGGAAGGTCTCCAGGGCAGGTAGCAGTGTCTCATCCAAGGGTCTGACACCTGAAGATTTGCAGGACAGACAGGCAGAAAGGGAGTACCAATTGGAGCAGAGAGGGCTAACTCTTGAGGAGATGAAGATACAGATGGCTCATGAGCTTAGCTTGAAAGAGATGGATCATAGAAGCCAGTCCAGTAGAGATGGTGGCAGCAACCCTACAGTGCAGCCTGAGAGGAGGGTGCACATTCCTAAAGACCTTGTGAAAGATTACAAGAGGGAGGATGACATATACTTGTGGTTCAAGGGGTATGAGTCTGCTCTCCACATGAATCTGGTCCCTGAAGCTCATTGGGGGGCGGCGCTGTGGAAGCACTTTGAGGCAGAGGGGAGGGATACACTGACAGCCTTAGGGGATGCTCAGAATCTCACCTACTCTAAAATGAAGGATGCCTTGCTTACAAGGTATGGTCTTACCCCTGAGCAGTACAAGGATAAGTTTAGGTCCTACAAGAAGAAGGAATCCCAAACATGGTTGGAATGTGTTGATTCTTATTGCAGGTCACTGGATGGTTGGGTGAAGGGCAGTAAGGTAACTACGTATGAGGGGCTTTACAATCTGATTGCTTGGGAGCACTTGTACAGTTTATGTTTTCCAGAGCTGTGCCAGCACCTGATTGACAGCAAGCTGACTAACCCCAGGAAGCTTGCGCAGGAAGCGGACCGCTGGGAGAGCACCAGGGTCCAAAAGAGGTATGGGGGAGACCATGCCAAGGGTGGGCAGGGTCCCTCTCAGAAGAAAGGGGGGGTAAGGGCAAACAGGGGGAGTTCTCTAAAGGGCCCCAAACTGATTCCCAGGGTAAGGATTCCCAACCCCCCCAGTGAAAAGAAGCCATGGTTCTCCAAAGGGAAGCCAGTGGCAGGTGGTCCCCCACGTAAGTGCTATGCATGTGACCAGGTGGGTCATGTGAGGGGGGACCCCAAATGCCCCAAAAGTACACCGGGACCCACTGGTGCCACGTCCCAGGGTTTGGCCAGTGTAGAGCTTGGGGAGGAGTTGGTTTCAGGTGGGTGGGAACCAGCTGAGATGACCCTTGTCTCACTAGGGGACAGTGAGATGGTCCAGAGAACCCTAGTGCCTGAAAACACTAAGAAGTACAGGCAGTGGGTGACCATTAATGGACAGAGGGTGGAGGCTCTGAGAGACACAGAAGCCAGTGTGACTACAGTGAGGAGTCAGCTGGTGTCTGAAGAGCAGATTGATCCCCGGGTACTTCACCAAGTAGTTGCAGTGGACAACTCAGAGCGCCTGTGCAGAATGGCACAGGTTCCCTTTGAATGGGGGGGGGTCTCAGGTTCCTTGAAGATAGCTGTGAGTCCAACCATGCCTGTTGATTGTTTGCTAGGCAATGACCTGGAGGATTCCCCTTGGAAGGAGGTGGAACACATGTCTCACTTGGAGATGTTGGGTCTGCCTGCGTGGGTATGCGTATCCACCCGGTCAATGGCAGCCCGTCAGGGTAATCAAAAGCCCCTGGAGCCTGAAACAGGGGCCCAGGGGTCCGCCAAGAAGAGGAAGGGCAGGGGGCGTGGGAAACCGGCCCCAGAAGTTCCCATGGTCCAGGAGGAGGCGGAGCCTGAGGGTGACGCCCCGGAGCCTACAGGGGAACAGGTGGCTGAACTGGGGGAGGCCCCTGAGGTGTCGCAGTGGCAGTAGGAAGGGGGGCCCACCAGGGAAGCATTCTGTGCAGCACAGAAGTCATGCCCTACTTTGGAGGGTTTGCGGCAGCAGGCCGCAGACCAAGCAGCTGGCAAGGAGCCAGGATCACACCTGATTTATTGGGAGGATGACCTCCTGTATAGCGAGCCTAAGGTTCCTGAGCCTGGGTCAGCCCATGTGCTGGTGGTACCCCACTGCTTCATGGCCTTGCTTCTGGGGTTGGCTAATGATGTACCTTTAGCTGGACATTTGGGGCAGGACAAGACCTTTGAAAGGCTTGTCACCCACTTTTACTGGCCCCTAAAGCGCAGGCACTCAGATGCACATTGCAGGTCTTGCCAGACTTGTCAGGCAAGTGGCAAGAGTGGGAGGAAATGTAAGGCTCCCCTCCAACCTTTGCCTGTTGTCAGTACTCCCTTTGAGAGGGTAGGCATTGACATTGTGGGGCCTCTGGATCCCAAGACAGCCATGGGCAACTGGTTTATCCTGGTCTTGGTGGACCATGCCACCTGGTACCCAGAAGCCATTCCTTTGAGATCAATCACTTCCCCTGTGGTGGGTCGTGCTTTGATGGGGGTTTTTACCCGCATGGGGTTCCCCAAGAAAGTGGTATAGGGGTACCAACTTCATATCCACGTATATGAAGTCTCTGTGGAAGGAGTGTGGGGTAACCTACAAGTTCACCACCCCTTACCACCCCCAAAGTAATGGTCTGGTTGAGAGATTCAACCGCACCTTAAAAGGCATGATCATGGGCCTGTCAGAGCCCTTGAGGCGGAAGTGGGAAGTCCTCTTGCCATGCCTTCTGTTCGCCTACAGGGAGGTGCCTCAAAAGGGACTTGGGTTTAGTCCCTTTGAGCTGATTTATGGCCACCCTGTGAGGGGACCCTTGAGCCTGGTTAAGGAAGCTTTGGAGAAAGCTCCTAGTAAACCCCCCCAGGATGTATTCAGTTACATGCTGGCTTTAAAAAACCAAACTGCCCGCTTTAGGAGTCTCGCTCAGGAGCACATGGAAGCAAGCCAGGAGGATATGAAACAGTGGTATGACCAGAATGCCACTTTGGTCGAGTTTCAACCTGGTCAAAAAGTGTGGGTGATGGCACCATTGGAGCCTAGGGCACTCCAGGATAAGTGGACTGGACTATTTGAGGTGGTGGAGCACAAGAGTGAAGTCACCTACCTGGTGGACTTGCGGTCTCCAAGGAACCCTTTAAGGGTCCTGCATGTCAACCGCCTCAAACTCACTTTGAGCGGACTGAACTGTCCATGCTCCTTGCGATAGATGATGGGGTAGAGGAGGAGAGTGAGCCTCTTCCTGACCGCCTGTCTGCAGGAGAAAAAGATGGGTCAGTGGAGGGAGTGATCCTCTCCCCCTCCCTGACTGAGGAGCAGCAAGGTGTTGGGACAGTTTTCCTCACTATTTTCCCTGCTCCCAGGAGTCACACACTTGTGCACACATGATGTGGACACTGGGGACAGTACATCTATTAAACAGAAGGTTTACAGGGTGACTGACAGGGTCAGGGCATGCATTAAGGATGAGGTATCCAAAATGCTTACCCTAGGGGTTATTGAGCACTCCAGCAATCCTTGGGCCAGCCCAGTGGTATTGGTCCCAAAGGCTGCTGTACCTGGTGCCACCCCAGAACTCAGGTTCTGTGTGGACTACCGGGGACTCAATGCGGTCAGCAAGACTGACGCACACCCCATCCCCCAAGCTGATGAGCTCATTGACCGGTTGGGATCTGCCAAGTACCTCAGTACGTTTGATTTAACATCTGGGTACTGGCAGATTGCCTTAACTGAGGGGGCCAAGGAGAGGTCAGCATTCTCTACACCAGATGGACACTTTCAATTTAAAGTGATGCCATTTGGGATGAAGAATGCCCCTGCCACCTTTCAGAGGTTGGTCAACCAGGTGTTGGCAGGACTGGATGAGTTCAGTGCCGCCTACCTGGATGACATTGCTGTGTTTAGTTCCACATGGGAGGAACACCTACAACACCTCTGCAGAGTGTTAGAGGCCCTGCAGAAGGCAGGCCTCACTATTAAGGCGAGCAAATGCCAAATAGGGCAGGGTTCTGTGGTGTACTCAGGACACCAGGTGGGGAGTGGCCAGGTGGCACCCCTACAGCCTAAGATTGACACGATTCTGGCTTGGGAGCCTCCCAAGACCCAGACTGAAGTGAGAGCCTTTTTAGGTCTCACAGGATATTACAGGAGGTTTGTTAAGGGATATGGTACCACTGTTACCCCCTTAACTGAGTTGACTTCTAAGAAGCAACCCAGGAAAGTGATCTGGACAGAGGCTTGCCAGAACGCTTTTGATGCCCTGAAGGCTGCCATGTGCACAGCACCTGTGCTGAAGGCACCTGACTACTCCAAGGAGTTTGTTGTGCAAACAGATGCCTCAGAGCATGGTATTGGAGCAGTACTCTCACAGCTTAATGAAGAGGGCCTAGATCAACCCGTAGCCTTCATTAGCAGGAGGTTACTACCCTGGGAACGTAGGTGGAGTGCCATAGAACGTGAAGCGTTTGCTGTGGTCTTGGCACTGAAGAAGCTAAGACCCTACTTGTTTGGGACTCACTACCGAGTTCAGACCGACCACAGGCCCCTCAGATGGTTAATGCAGATGAGGGGTGAGATTCCAAAACTGTTGAGGTAGTCCATTTCCCTACAGGGGATGGACTTTACGGTGGAACACCGTCCTGGTACAGAGCACGCCAATGCTGATGGTCTGTCCAGGTTCTTCCGCCTTAGTGATGAGAACTCCCATGAGGTTGGGTAGTTGCTCCCCACTTTCAGCTGGGGGGGGAACGTGTTAGACTTTTCATCCTTGGCGTGGTCTCCCTTAACTTTTTGCCTCTGTTCCCCAGGTTGTTGATGTGTGCTGGACTCTGATTTTACTGTTTTTGTTACTCTGGGCACTTTATCACTGCTAACCAGTGCTAAAGTGCAAGTGCTCCTTTACAAAATGTGTATGTAATTGGCTTATCCATGATTGGCATATTTGATTTATTAGTAAGTCCCTAGTACAGTGCACTAGAGGTGCCCAGGGCCTGTAAATCAAATGCTACTAGTGGGCCTTCTCTTACATGTCAGACAACCCTAAGGTAGGCCCTAGGTAGCCCCAAGGGCAGGGTGCAGTGTATGGTTAAGGTAGGACATATAGGGGGTCATTACAACCTCGGCGGTCTTTTAACAAGACCACCTTGGGACCGCCGTGCGGAAGACCGCCAGTAGTGGCGGTTTGTCGCTCGGCGTATTATGACTGTTGGCTGCTCTCCGTCCTTTTTAGGATAGAGAGCCGCCAACAGCCATACTGGCGGGCGGCGGGGAAGTGGAGGTTGCTCCACCTCGACCGCCACGCCAACAGAACACCACCGAGCGAATCACGTCCTGTGATTCGGCGCGGCGGTGTTCTGTTGGCGGTGTGGTGTCGGCGGAGCAGCCCACATGGCTCCCGTCCCCTCCCGGAGGATCGACGGAACAGGTAAGTCGATCGTCCGTTAGGGGAGGGGGGTGGGGGGATGTTGTGTGTTGTGTGGGTGCGTGGGGGTGTGCGTGTGTGTATGTAGAGGGGGTGTGTGAGTGCGTGTATGCTTGCGGGTGTGTTGCGTGTTTTGGGAATGAGTGCGTGTATGTCTGTATATGGGTGTGCGTGTCTGACTGAGTGTGAGGATGTAGGCATGTATGTTGGTGTGTGTGCGTGTGTGTGTTGGTGGTGCCTGCCTGCGTGCGTGTCGTGTGTGTGTGAGTTCTGTGATGTTAGAGGTCGGGGTGGGGAGGGGGTGGCAGGGGTGGTGGGGTGTGTAGGGGAGGGAGTCGGGGTGGTTGAGACCCCTATCAGTGCCAGGGAAGGAGTTCCCTGGCACTGATATTGCTTACCGCCATGGATTTCATGGCGGTTCCTACCGCTGGAAATCCACGGCGGTAAGCCGGGTCAAAATACCGGTGGCGGTATTGTGACGGCCTCCGGGCTGTAGACCCAGGTCTCCAGCCCAGTGGTCGTCTCCGCCCTGGTGGGCGGAACGGAGAAGCGGCGGATGTCATGGTCATAATACAAAAAAAAAGACCGCCAGCCTATTGGCGGTCTTACCGCCACTTTAACACCGTCCGCCAGGGTTGTAATGACCCCCCTAGTAATGTGTTTTCTATGTCCTGACAGTGAAATATTGCTAAATTCGTTTTTCACTGTTGCAAGGCCTGTCCCTCTCATAGGTTAACATGGGGGCTACCTTTAAATCTGATTAAAGTGTAGATTCCCTTTGGGAGTGGATGGACATGTGGAGTTTGGGGTCTCTGAGCTCACAATTTAAAAAATACATCTTTTAGTAAAGTTGATTTTAAGATTGTGTGTTTCAAAATGCCACTTTTAGAAAGTGAGCATTTTCTTGCTTATACCATTTCTGTGACTCTGCCTGTTTGTGGATTCCCTATCTGGGTCAGTTTGACAGTTCGGCTGGTTGCACATCACACTAGACAGTGACACAAAGGAAGCTGCATATCCTGATGAGCCGTCTGTGCTAGGAGGGAGGGGAGGAGTGGTCATTCACACCTGAAAGGGCTGTGCCTGCCCTCACACAATGCAGTCTCCAACCCCCTGGTGAGTGTCTGGGGCCTGGCCTGGGCAAGGCAGGATTTCACATTCCAAAGAGACTTTACTTTGAAGAAGGCCTACTTCAAAGGAGAAATTGGGTATAAGAAGGGCACCCAAAACCACAGACTTTAGAAACACTTCTGGAACCAAGAGGAACCTCTGCCTGCCTGGAGAAGAGCTGAATAGCTGGGGAAGAAGAGCTGCCCTGCCTGTGACTGTGCTTTGTGGAGCTATCCTGCAGTTGCTGCTTCTGCCAGAGAAAGAGGGCAAAGACTGTACTTTGTGTGCCTTCCATCTTGAGAAGAAATCTCCAAGGGTTCGATCTAGAGCTTGCCTCCTGTTGATTGAAGTCTCAGGGACAGCAAAGACGTATCCCTGCCAGCACCTGGAGTCTCTGGAGAGACTCCTACTCTACCCTAGGTGCTCATCCAGTTCCTGGGACCCTGAAAGGAGAAGCTGGCAGCCTAAAGACAAGAAAATCCATGCACAGAGCGCCGTGCGGGGAAAAGATTGATGCAAATCCAATCTGCGGCTGAGAAAAACGACGCGCCACCGGCTCCGCAGCTGAGAAACGATGCTCGCAGGAAACGCGACCAAAGAATCGACGCACGGAGCAGGAGAAACGACGCGCAGCATCGCTGACGAAGGCTGGGAGATCCCAACCTGCGCTGCGTGATTTTCGGATCATCGTGCGGCTGGTTTTTCGACTCGCATACCGCCGTGTGGAGTTATTTTTGATGCACACCCACCCGTGCGGGGTTATTTTTGACGCGCACCAGGTACCTTTTCAGTGTAGCAGCGCTAGTGTGTTTTTAAAACTACTTAAAGACTCTTTTTGATTTTTAAGTGATAACTTGACTTGTGTATGGTGGATTTTTGTCATTTTGGTCTTGTTTTGTTTAGATAAATACTTCCTATTTTTCTAAACCTGTGTTGTGTCATTTTGTAGTGTTTTCATTGGGTTACTGTGTGTGTTGGTACAAATACTTTACACCTAGCACTCTGAAGTTAAGCCTACTGCTCTACCAAGCTACCAAGGGGGTAAGCAGGGGTTAGCTGAGGGTGATTCTCTTTTACCCTGAGTAGAGTGAGGGTCCTTGCTTGAACAGGGGGTAACCTGACTGTCAACCAAAGACCCCATTTCTAACAAACACAGTTTTGGCATTTTACTGGGACATAGCCCCTTTTTCCTATTTTTTTTGCTTTTAACCTCCTTCCAGTTAGTGGAAACCAATGGTGGATCCCAGAAAGCTATACATTTCTGAATAGTAGATGCAATTCTGACTACAGCAAGGGGTCATTTGTATAGATCCTTCAAGGTTTTCCTGTAGAAAGTAACAGTTGAAATAAACAATATATTGAAATTGAGTTGAAAAAATAACCATTTGTGTCTATGTTTCCATCTGTAACTTCTAACTATGGCAGATTTTCAAATGAAATATACTGTTAGGTCCAATGCATCCTTCTAGCTGCGGGGATATATAGGGTTTGTAGGTTCATCAAGAATCCTAGACACTCAGATCCAATAACTGAGCTGCACCTTGTAGTGGTTTTTCATTGTATACCAGTTATACAGAAATTCATTTGGTGACATATAAAGAGTGAAAAATAGGTATCAAGGAAACCTATTTATTTCTGAGATAGACGTAAGATGTGGAGTTTAGAAGCAGTAGTTATTTGCACATATCTAAGTGCGTACCCATACTCGCATGTGAATTATAGGTCCTTTCTCAAAATTATTTCTTTCATACACACTGTCGTTCATTTAGGAGGCGCAAATGCATAGAAAGACAATTGGTAATAACACTTGTTCTACTATTCTTTGTTCCCTTAACTCTCCCGATAGATATGGTACCTCACTTTTGTGGGTAGGCCTACTGCCCCCAACAGGAAATGGAAACGTGGACAATGCATATTTTTCCACTAAAAACTGAACTTTTGCAATGTGCCTAGCTGTGGATTTTGGGCTCCAGCCCAGCCTGCACCTAGATAAAGTTAGAAAAACTGTACATTTTTTAAAACTATCCAGAATCCAGAATGGGGTGACTTGTGTGGCTCTCACCAGGTTCTCCTACCCACAATCCCATGCAAACATCATAATTGTTTTAACAAAACACATTTACCTCGACTTTCTGTGATGGAACATTCTGGAATCTGAGGGGAGCCACAAACTGCCTTCCACCGAGCATTCCACCAAGCCTCCCAAGCAAAACAGTACCTCACTTGTGTGGGTAGGCCTAGTGGCTGTGACAGGAAATGGGCCCAAAATGCAACATGGACATTACTTTACTCCACTGAAAACAGATTTTTTTTTTTGCAATGTGCCTAGCTGTCGATTTGGGACCTACCTCAGCCAGCACCTAGAGAAATGTAGCAAGTCTGTACATTTTTTAAAACTAGACAACCAGGGGAATCAAGGATGGGTCGACTTATATGGCTCTCACCAAGTTCAATTACCCAGAATCTCTCGCAAACCTCAAAATTTGTATAAAAAACACATTTTCCTCACATTCTTGTGAGGGAAAGTTCTGGATTCGGAGGGGAGCCACAAACGTCCTTCCACCCACCATTCCCTCAAGTTTCCTGATAACATTGGTACCTCATTTGTGTGGGTAGGCCTAGTGGCCTCGACAGGAAACACCCTAAAATGCAATGTGGACACATCCCATTTCTTCACTGAAAACTGACCCTTTTTTGCAATGTGACTAGCTGTGGATTTTGGACCTTAGCTCAGCCGGCACCTAGGGAAATGTAGAAAACCTGTAAATTTTTTAAAACCAGACACCCAGGGGAATCAAGGATGGGGTGACTTGTGTGGCTCTCACCAGGTTCTCTTACACAGAATCGCTTGCAAACCTCAGACTTTGTGGAGAAAAACATTGTTTCCTCACATTTTTGTGATAACATTTCTGGAGTCTGAGCGGAGTCCCAAATTTCCTACAATCCAGCGTTCCCCTTGAACCGGTGATAAAAATTATACCTCACTTGTGTAGGTGGGCCATATGCCTGTGACAGGGAAGGGCCAAAAACGTGTAGAAATTTAGGGGGAACGAAAGAGGGTCCAAATGGGCAGGGTTTTTTTCATACGTTTTTATGCTAACTCTGCTTTTGGCACCCTCACAATTGGGGTAGAGCTTTTATCACTGCAGATGGGGCAATGCTGGATGGTAGGAATTTTGTGGATTCCTGCAGATTCCCAAAGTTTCCATCACAGAACTATAGGCAAAATGTGTGATTTCAGGCAAAGTTGGAGGCTTGCATGGCATTGTGGGTAAGATATTTGTTTGGGGTTCATGTGAAGCATCCCACTCTGGACTCCCCCAGATGTTTAGTTTTCAAAAGTGTTTGGGTCTGGTAGGTTTTTCCAGGTGGCAGCGTCAAAAAGGGCAGCTGCTCACTATTGCAAGTGGGGTGATATTGGGAGTTAGCCGAACTCTCTTTGTCCATATGTAAAATGAAAACCCAAAAAGAGTCACATTTCCTCTTGGTTGCCATGGGGTGGAAATGCTTTAGTCTGAAGGGGCAGAAAGACTGTTACCCCCTTCAGTTGGGGTGGGGGCATAACTATGCCCATGGTGGTGGGCAGGCCCCACCCCCCTATTTTTTTCAAATTCCCTAACGTATAGTGGGTTTTCAATCCCCCAAAGGTGGGGGGGCCTGTTGGGGGTAATTACCATATCTGCCCCCGTGTGGGGAGGGAGAAAGACTATGGTCACTGTTTATGTGGGGTGGGAGCATGGCCATGCCAATGGAGGGCATCCCCCACCCCTCCTTTAAAATAAAATCAATCCCTGGTGTTTAGTGGGCTTTCTGCCCCGGGGGCTAAATGGAGGTAATAACACCAAATCTGCCCGCCCCCGGGAGGCAGAAAGACTGTACTTATTTGGGAGATGTGGGGGCATTGCCATGCCCATTCTAGTCAGCCCCCATCCCTAGACTACTAAAAAAAAATCTCTGGTGCCTGGTGGGTTTTCTGCCACCCACTCCCCAGGGGGCAGATCAGGGACTATTGCGCCACCTGCCCTCTGTTGAAAGCATAAAGGTTGTGCTGATTTTATAGGAGGGGTGGGAGCATTGCATTGCCCATTCTGGGCAGCCCCACCCCTAGATGTATGATAAAAAATAATCCCAGGTGCCTAGTGAGCTTTCTGCCCCCACCTGGCGGGGGGGGCAGATTTGGGGCTATTGCCTCATTGGCCCCCAGGAGGGGCTGAAAGCCTGTATTGATTTTTCAGGAGGGATGGGGGCATTGCATTGTCCATTCTGGTCAGTCCCCACCCCTATATGTGTGATAAAAAAATTAAAAATTGCCTTGGTGTCTAGTGGGTTTTCTGACCCCCTGGGAAGACAGATCCTGGGCCAGTGCCCCTATCTGCTCCCCCAGGGGTGGGGGCGGGGGCAGAAAGACTGAATATACCCAAAACAACAGGGAGCAAAAGCCCTTGCCCAAGGGGTTGTCCCCCCATCCCTGGCGTCTAGTGGGTGGACCCCTGCTTGGGGATCGCCGTCCTGCAGCGATCCTGAAGCAGGAATACACTATGGGGGGTCCATTGGGAAAGGGATATTTTCTCCTTTCCAGTGATACCTCTCCCATCTGCCTCAGTGCTCAGGGGGACTGAGATTGCCCCCTGGGCACCAAGGCAGTGAAAGTGAAATGAGCGGATCGGCTCATTTCACTTTCGTTTTCACTGAATGACGTCAGTGCACTGTGCGCGCAGTTCGTCATTTCAGTGAAAACTAAAAATTGTCTTGGGAGCTGGGAAACCTCTTTCCCAGCTCATGAGGCTGTTTTTAGATAAAGCAAATCCCTCTGCTGTAAACAGCAGAGGGATTTGCTGGTTGTGTTCAGAGAATGTAACAGTTACGTCCGCAGCACACACACACCGCGGCTGTGAGCGTAACTGTTATGTCCTCATCATGGAAGTGGTTAAGCATGAGCATTTATACTGTTTAACCATGTTGCACATGATGCTAACACCAAGTTATTTATCTTCCCTGGCTCCTGCTCTGAGAAGAATACACACTGCGCACTACAGCCACAGAAAACCAGACAGAACTGGTTAGGGGGGTGAAAGAATCGTGCAACTAATCCAGCTTACACCAATGCATATATCAAGGGCTGCCCAAACAGGTAATGTGGCTGCTGCAGCTTCTCACATGCCAATTTCTCATGCCGAAACGGACTGCAGTGCAGGGTTGGATTGGGAACCCAAAGTAGCCCTGACAAATATGTCGGACCAGCCCCCTCTGGGAGATGGTTGCAAGTGTAAAGCACTACTGCTTTTCTTACTGGAGGCCTAAATTGAAGCACTGTTGCTAAACCGGCCCCCACTGCTGCAAAATCGGCCCCCACCCTTCCAGTCTCCCGGGAAAATGCCTGATTCCTCTTAGGGCCAGTCCGGCCCTATTACAGTGTACTAACAGTGCAGCATCTGAAATAAAAATTTTAGTTTCTTCTTCTATGCGCTCTCGGCTTTTCTAAAACAGGAACTTTGAAAGCGTTTTGAGACATGTCATTGAACTTACTGTAGTAGTGAGTACACAGGACTGAAGTGGTTTCCCAAAAATAATCAATATCTTTAAATAAGAATGATATTGAATATTGTTTACTGCTATTAATTTGCACTTACCTTTTGTTCCACTCAAAACAATATGGCTGCCACTGCTTTGGAACATGTATGAAAAAGGCATTTCAGTGGTGCTCTGCAAAAGCAGCTCTGTGTACGGGAGAGGCAGATCATAATAATTTAGTATTTTCTTTTTAAAGTTCTGGTTTCCTTATTTAACTAGAAGTAATCAGCATTTTGAAAAGAAAAACATATTGCTGCCTTTCTCTGTGTGAAAGTCATGGTTTTAAGAGCACTGTTACGCTTCTGTCAGCCAATTTGTTTGTATTTTTTGGAAGACTGACATACCCACAGCAGTGAGCAGTCTGGTAGCAATTTAAGGAATCAAGGTTTGACTGCCCACAAAAACCCCCATTGCGGAGTTGCAGTCGGACCTGCTTTTTGCGCTGGCAGCAACCGTTTGCTATGACTTCCAGTGCAAAGCTCGATAAAGACCTGCTCTTTGTGCCGACAATGTAAACTTACAAGGGAACGCTTATAGGTCGATGAACCTTTTGATTAGTTTAAGGTGTTCTTGCTGTAGTTTCAGTACAGAAACAATAATCAATACACAATAATCAATAACCATTCATCAAATCAATTATCAATGGTGTCAGTAAATTTCACACGCCACAACTTTTCAGCCATGAATAACCGCACCTTTAATTTTAAGGTTACTAAGTTTTATTTCTCTTATATTAACAATAGTAAATCATGAATCTTAATCATCAACTCAAATCAAACTATTTTAATAATGCTTGTCAATCAACAAGTCACAAGAAACATGATCTAATCAAAGCTTGAATCAAAAGACATTCCAATGCATCAGCACAAAGAATTAATAAAACCCATCTCAGCAAAGCTAAGATGTCCATAAAGTTCAGCAAAATAGTCCGTCAACCATTTGTCTCTGCAATTGATCAGTCGTCATGTGAGTAAACTTCAACTAACACAGATTAGCATCAGCATGTGGGGCTTGATGCAAAACAATTTAGAACACAAATTTGGAAAATATCTACCTAAAGAAAGTATTAAGCCAGTGCAGTTGGTACCTAGAAAGAAAAGGCATAAAAATGCAATTCAGTCATATTGTCATATCTACCTATCCATGATATGGGTCATCAATCAGAATCAGTCTTTGTCCTCATGTCATCAATCGATCAGCAGCACATCAGGCTCTCAGTCAGAGAGTATGAGCCCAATGACAGAATCTCAAACCTTTTTTTCTCAATATCGCACCTCTTAACGGGGTAAAATCTTATCCTTTTCCCTCTGTTGCGTTGTTATATCAAAGTCACCCAAACTATCCCCCAATCTCCAATTGCTCAATTAATTGTACGTTATTACTCTGTCCAATAGTGTCCGTATACCAAATCTATGAATTCTAATATTTCACAGTTCACATGCCGTTGATTGGTCTGCTTTACGATGTTCTCGTCATCCGGCTTGTCGGGTATTGAAATTGTTGCATCTTCGTCTTCTGCCAGTGTCTTCATTGTTCGCGTCCTGGGAAAGTACATCTCATGCATATTACACGCATTTGGATACATTACTAGAGACCTTATCTCCTGTCCATCGGTTCCTATAGAAAGTTTCTGCTAAGCATTTTATTAAAACAATGAGCATTTCACAGTTAGTTCACTCTGTCAGCATTTTGTATTAAACACTAAGGAATACAGCTTCTGCATGAGGCCCGGCAAAACTAGGCCAAGACACTCGCTAAGTTAAGGCCTACATTTAATAAGCAATAACATATTCATAACCCTTAATATGACATATTACTACATTAACTAGTACATTTTCAGTATTTCGTACTTATTAATCAAGAATTAGTACATTTTGTGAACACTGATGGCCATTCTTCGATGTCACATTTTCAAACATGCACATTATTTTTTCTACGTTATTCATTTGTTTACATAAGTCATTATTCAAAATATGTAAACATTCATTAAAAATTTCTAATTAAGACATCTGCTTCAGCAGCAGTGACTGGTTCTTTGCACTACAGTAGTGACCGTCCCTGATGCATCACATGCTTCTCCTGCCGACATCCTCCTTGTGGCCCCTATCAATGCGAAGGACATTTCGCACACATGAGACAGTAACTCTTCAGTAGGATAGGCCTGGTCCCTGTAGCCGACCCACTCTGTTGCGGTGACCTGAACTTATGACTTTACCCCAGTCCGACGCAACCAGATGACCCAAAATAGCACTTTGCAATTTATGGCGCTATTTTCATTTGAAATTAAAAAAAATATTTTTGCCAGTTCTACTTTTTGCATTTTTTTGTTGTTTTGGTGTCATTTTATTTATGACATTTTACTCCATTTTCTAAGTTATTTTTGAGTATTTTTCTTCTTTCTTACTATTCAAATACTGCATTAATACCTTAACGATTGCCTCTTAGTTAAACCTGACTGCTTTGTTCCAAAAAGCCAGAGGGTTAACCACATTTAATCTAGTGACTTTTGTGGTTCACTCTGCCAAGGAATGTATATTTGCTTGAGTGAGGCTTCCACCCTTCTCAACTAATAACTCCGTTTCTTACAACTGCTAACAGTACTATATATGCATCAACATATCAAAGGCATTTGAATACTATAGGTGAAATCTGTTTCTCAAGTACTCCATTTGATATGTGTAAAGTTTGTTTTGGTAGTTGCAAAACGTGAATCCAGGCTCATAATACATTCGCTCTCACATATTACACCACTGTATTTTAGTATCACACATGAGCATATCTGCGTCTAAGGGTGGGCGTTCCAGGATGGTAGGCGAGACATAGTAGGTGCACACTTCACACCCACAAAATTAACATAGCTTTCGCAGGCACGTGTGCTTTGATGAAGACAACTGAAGTCACGAGCATAAAAGAATACATTTATTTTTTTCGTGAGTCCTTCTGCATTTTAGAAGGAGGGTTAAGTAGCTCCTTTCTCCCAATGTAAAAGGAAACACGATTCCAGATCTTTCTACGTCTGATTAACTAAATCCAGTAATAATATCCCTTTCCTTCTAACAATATTTTACGCATGCGTCCTATGGCCGCGTTTTCCAACTCCAAGTTTGTCATTTTTGTATAGAAAAAAATCGACGTTTAAGAATGTAACGCCTTAATCCTACTTGAGTCAGAGGAAGTTTGGATTTTCTATTTCCAAGCCATTGTCGTTGGAGAAATGTATATCAAAAGTTGATGCTCAATTAAATCGGGTAAAATTACATTTCTAGTCATTAATATCCCCATCGTTTCATTATTTAAACATACACTTTTGCAGCCAACCTAATGTGCAGCTATTGATCACAAGCTTGTAAGTGTTTTTCCTACATTAGGACGTCTCTTTCTGTGCGCCAAACCGTCATTAAAATGCCCGCTAATGAGTTCTTTAAGTATTTCCCTCAATTAGTTTATGAATTCACACAATAGAGGAGGCATCCTGGCCTCGGGAAGGGCTGCTGCCCTAAAGAGAAGCGAATTCTCTGCTGCCAAGTCAGGGCACCATGAAAGATTCATAAGCTCAGAGCGAAGATCAATCAGGAGAAGCCGTGGCAGGTCAGCATCCCACCAGGGGACCAGGCACCGAGGCTCTTGAATTATGACATAATTGTTTTTGGCGAGGGGATTTTTTTCTTTCATGCCACTCTCGCATCTATAGAATCAGAGACCTCGAAGGACACGAGGGTGCTGCAGTAGTTAAAGCTAAGGCATCAAAAGATTTCTGACCGGAGGGCAAGTCATTATTTTTTGCCAAAGTGACGCATGCACTCGTATGGGAGAAAGCAATATGTATGGGAACCAAGCAAGGCTGGGGTAATGTACAGCCAGAAAGCTTGCAGGCAACTATACGAGTCACGAGAACAACGCTGTCAGCAATAACAGCTGCATTGTGATGTGCAGGCCACCAATGCCTTCGTCAAGGTCATCTTTCATTTTGATTTTTTTTTTCTTTTCTTTTTGTGGCAGTTTTTTAAATCACACAGCACATCAAAATCTCCGGAATAGAAGTAGTGGTTTATATTATCTGAAACTGTGGTGGTGCTGTGGATTACTCTGTGTTGTGGGTAATGAACTCACTGCTTAAACGTGTAAGTGTTTGATTTAATGGTATTGACACCATCCCGTTAACTTTGGTGGTGCAGAATTATTGGGAATACAGGGTTAAAACAAGGCTGGCTAGGCATTTATTTCAGTGGGCATTTCCACGGGTACTGAAGCCCTGGATGCTAGTTGATCAAGGCCAAAAGCCGCATCAGGCACCTCTGACACTGTCGATCTCACAACCTCTGCCCCATACCTACCCCCTCCCCATCCCCACCCAGGAGTCATAAGCAAAGAGGGAGTGTTAGAGAGAGGGGAGAAAGAGAGGTAGAGATGGGAGAAAGGAGGCAGAACAAGAAGAAGAATGGAAAGTGATCAATGAGAGTGAGAATAGAGAAGGAAAAGAGAGAGACAGAAGAGATTAAAAGCAGTGAATAGATGAGTGGGTAGAGGTGGGAGGTGAGATTTCAGTGGGACTCATTTAAAAAAAAATTCCAAGGCTGCCTTTGGTTCTCGTCCCTGCCTTGGGTTGAATTCTGAGAATCCCTTGAAAAAATGTGGAATTAGCAACGGAAAAAGGATTTCTGAGACACTTCTGATGAAGGTCAATGATGCATTCAGGGTTATTATTGGGTGACAACTACACAAAATCTGAAAAAGGGAACCTATAAACATTGGGCTACCGATTGAAGTTAATACATTAAAGTTTTACAGGTGAAAAAATAGGCCTTTACAGCACCCACATAAAGAATTGTTGGAACGGAAAGGTCCAATGCATGTTGATGGAGATGCACTCCTGCCTGAGAGCCTCTGCTGCAGCAATATCTAGACTCTTGCTACCGCTACCAATTTTAGTCATAGGTGAACACGGATCGCATGTGCACTATGACCAGTGGCGTAACAAAATTTTAAGGGGCCTCCCTGCACAAGTATATGTAGGGGGCCCTGTTAGAAATGAGGTCTTTGGTTGACAGTTAGGTTACCCCCTGTTCAAGCAAGGACCCTCACTCTAGTCAGGGTAAAAGAGAATAACCCTCAGCTAACCCCTGCTTACCCCCTTGGTAGCTTGGCAGAGCAGTAGGCTTAACCTCAGAGTGCTAGGTGTAAAGTATCTGTACCAACACACACAGTAACTTAATGAAAACACTACAAAATGACACAACACCAGTTTAGAACAATAGGAAATATTTATCTAAACAAAACAAGACCAAAACGACAAAAATCCGACATACACAAGTCAAGTTATGAATTTTTAAAGATTAAACTCCAAAAATAGCGCTTAGAAACAAAAATGCTTCGATGAGATGTTAACACGGCGTCGTGACGGAGTCGTTCCCAACAAGCCGACACCAGCGGACCCGGACACGGAGTCGTGTAGACCCCCAAGTACAGTACCTTTGGTGAAGAGTGAAAACAAGCCGATGCGCGAAGTCGGGGATCACAGCGTCTGTGTGAAACGTTGAATCCGTGCACTTCGAGTGGCGTCGGTCACGATGTGGTGCGGCAACTTCCACGGAGTCGCGGACTTCAGCGGGGCTGCTGCGGTGTTGGGCCTGCGAAGAGCGTCGCGTTCCAGCGAAGGTCACGGCTTCGGGTGCAGGGGGCGTTACCGGATTCAGCAGCAGCGTCGGTCCGGAGTCGTCCGAAGTCGATTTCCTTGGATTTCCACCAGCTTTCCTTTCAAGGGCCCAGGAACTGGATAGGGCACCACTTGTCAGAGCAGGAGTCTCTCCAGAGACTCCAGGTGCTGGTAGAGAGAAGTCTTTGCTGTCCCTGAGACTTCAAACAACAGGAGGCAAACTCTAAATCAAGCCCTTGGAGATTTCTTCACAAGATGGAAGGCACACAAAGTCCAGTCTTTGCCCTCTTACTCTGGCAGAAGCAGCACTGCAGGAAAGCTCCACAAAGCACAGTCACAGGCATGGCAGCACTTCTTCCTCAGCTATCAGCTCTTCTCCAGGCAGAGGTTCCTCTTGGTTCCAGAAGTGTTTCTGAAGTCTGTAGATTTGGGTGCCCTTCTTATACCCATTTTAGTCTTTGAAGTCACCTTTCTTCAAAGGGGACTCACACCTACTTGTGAAATCCTGCCTTGCCCAAGCAAGGCCTCAGACACACACCAGGGGGTTGGAGTCTGCATTGTCAGAGGCAGGCACAGTCCTTTCAGATGAGAGTGACCACTCCACCCCTCCCTCCTAGCAGAGATGGCTAATCAGGAAATGCAGGTTACACCCCAGCTCCCTTTGTGTCACTGTCTAGTGCGAGGTGAAAAATATCCCAACTGTCAAACTGACCCAGACAGGGAATCCACAAACAAGGCAGAGTCACAGCATGGTTTAAGCAAGAAAATGCTCACTTTCTAAAAGTGGCATTTTCAAACGCACAATCTTAAAATCAACTTTACTAAAAGATGTATTTTTAAATTGTGAGTTCAGGGACCCCAAACTCCACATGTCCATCTACTCTCTAGGGGAATCTACACTTTAATCATATTTAAAGGTAGCCCCCATATTATCCTATGAGAGAGACAGGCCTTGCAACAGTGAAAAACGAAGTTGGCAGTATTTCACTGTCAGTACATATAAACCACATTACTATGGGGGTGATTTTAACCTTGGCGGACGGCGGAGGCCGTCCGCCAAGGTACCGCCGTGAAATGACCGCACCGCGGTCAAAAGACCGCGGCGGCCATTTAAACATTTCTGCTGGGCCGGCGGGCGCTCTCCGAAAGAGCGCCCGCCGGCCCAGCAGAAATGCCCCTGCAACGAGGACGCCGGCTCAGAATTGAGCCGGCGTAGTTGCAGGGGTGCGACGGGTGCAGTTGCACCCGTCGCGTATTTCAGTGTCTGCAAAGCAGACACTGAAATACTTTGCGGGGCCCTCTTACGGGGGCCCCTGCAGTGGCCATGCCATTGGTAGTTTGATATTTGCCATTGGTTTGATAGTGTTAGCCCCCTTGACCCTCAAACTGCATCAAGTATTTTTGCATCATTGCTTGAATGGTAGCTGCTGATCTGAAAGGAGTAGGAAGGTCATATTTAGTATGGCCAGAATGGTAATAAAAAATCCTGCTGACTGGTGAAGTTGGATTTAATATTACTATTTTAGAAATGCCACTTTTAGAAAGTGAGCATTTCTCGGCACTTAAATCTTTCTGTGCCTTACAATCCACGTCTGGCTGGGTTTAGTTGACAGCTCCTTGTGCATTCACTCAGACACACCCCAAAGACAGGATGCTCAGCCTCACTTGCATACATCTGCATTTTGAATGGGTCTTCCTGGGCTGGGAGGGTGGAGGGCCTGCTCTCACACAAAGGACTGCCACACCCCCTACTGGGACCCTGGCAGACAGGACTGAACTAAAAGGGGACCTGGTGCACTTCTAAGCCACTCTTTGAAGTCTCTCCCACTTCAAAGGCACATTTGGGTATAAAAACAGGGCCTCTGCCCTACCACCCCAGACACTTCCTGGAGAAGAAACCTGAACCAGAACCTGCACCCTGACAAGAACTGCTGGCTGCCTAAAGGACTCACCTGACTGCTTTCTGAAGAGGACTGCTGCCTTGCTGTTGCATTGCTGTCTTGCTGCTCTCTTGCCTTGCTACAGAAGTGCTCTCCAAGGCCTTGGATAGAGCTTGCCTCCTATTCCCTGAAGTCTCAGGACTAAAAGCACTTCTCCCTGCAGCTGAAATCCCTGTGCAACAAAAATTCGACACACCGCCTGCCAAGAACGACGCACAGCTTTTAAATCTAAAGACACTTGATATCAATTTCAGTGATATCCCTACATTTATTTATATAATCTTTTATCGTTTTGACCTACACTTATTCAGATAAATATTATACATTTTTCTAAACAATGTGTGGTGTATTTTTGTGGTGTTATATTGTGGTATTGTATGGTTTATTGCACAGATACTTTACACATTGCTTTCTAAGTTAAGCCTGACTGCTCAGTGCCAAGCTACAAGAGAGTAGGCACAGGATAATTTGGATTGTGTGTGACTTACCCTGACTAGAGTGAGGTCCTTGCTTGCACAGGGGATAACCTGACTGCCAACCAAAGACCGCATTTCTAACACTACTGTTTTGAGCTCAGACCACTACGTGACCACATACTACCTGTCTTGTGATTTTTCTTTTTGTTCTCTTATGTCCTCCTGGATATATTGTTGATATTTTGGGACTCTGGGTTTTGGTTGTGAAGCCTTTGCAGAATGGAAGTCAACTTCTGGCACCTATTTATCTATAAAAAGTGGCAGCTTAAAGCATTCTGCATGGAAAGGGGATTGGCTGTGAATAAGAAATCCAGAAGGGAGGATCTTGAGTCAGCCCTGTTTCAGTATGAGTTGAAACATTGTCAGGCAACACCACCAGACGAGTCTGAGGAGAAGGACTACTCTGAGGAGGGCAGTGGCCCTGAGGAGGGTACAGAAAGAGATGATTGGCTCCTAGCTCGAATCCAAAGCCTGGAAGAGCTAGACGCAGAGCTTGAGAGGGCTGGGGAGAAGAGAGCCTTAGTCCCGGAAAAAGTAAAGATTGCAGCTCAAGAGGCCTGGAGTCCAGTTCAGATGGTGGCAGCACAATTCTTGCATCCAGTACGGCTGAAGAAGTGCACATGCCCAGAGATGAAGGAGGGAGTTAACACACACCAGGAGGTTCAGGGGTATGAGGTAGCTCCAGTGGTGCACAGGGTACCTGAGGTGGATTGGGGAACTGGCATGGGGAATCATATTCCTACTGGAGGGAGGGACACTCTACTGACTCTAGGTGAGAGTGACAGGAAGAGGGGTTCCCCCCAGGTAGAAGTCCTGGTTATCGAGTGTGAGGACATCCCAGAAGAGTGTGGGTTGAGTGTCGGGACAGTCAGGTACTGTCTCACCAATCTCAGGAGGGTGAGGTGGGGTACTTTTTCAAGGCTGAGTCACTGGATGGTTGGGTGAAGGGTACTTTAGCTAATTCATGTGAGGGGCTGAGTGATGTAATTGCTGGAGAGCATATGTCTAGTCCTTATTTTCCAGAGCTATGCCATCACCAGGTGGAGTGTGAGTTGTCTGACCCCAGGGAACTTACACTGGAGGCAGACCTCTGGGTAAGTACTAGAGAGTCTGAAGAGGCATTTGTGGGTGCTCCTGAGGGGAGTGGTCTAGGTATTTCTCAAACAGGTGAGATAGGGAAGGATCGTAGTGTCCCAGGTAGGTCCCAGTGTAGTGGGATGGGTGAGGGACCCCATGTCCAGTCTCAGAGGAGAGAGAATGGGGATGGGCTGAGGCCCAAGGTGCCCGAGATCCGGGCCCAGGTCTTGGAGGGTTCCATGAGGGAACACCAGGAGAGGAGCCTGGCCTGTACCGTAGGGTCATCTGCTGAGGGAGACCCCACAGTGTCAGGAGAACTTGGAGGGGGGGCTGTCACCAGCATCCCACCAGTTCTGGTGTCTGGCAGTACCACTCCTAGTGAGGGGGTGTAGAAGTCCAGGCAGAGGGTTGAGAGGGGGTTGCGGACCCCAGTGGAGAATCTGGAGGGTCAGCTGTGAGAGTAGAGCCCCCCAGGAATGACCTTGGTGAGACCATTTCTGGGTTGGGGGGAATCCAGACACTGCCAGATGGGCAGGGGTCAGGAGACCTGTGCCAGCCAGACTCTTATGTGGCCCTTGGGGACGGTGTGTCCGTTGTGGGGGGTAAGTGTGCCTCCCAGGAAGTCCTGGTGTGCCAGGCAGTCGTTCAACCGCGTGGTGGTGACTCTGGGTAGGATGACCAGGTCCAAAGGGTAAACTCTGACCTGGTGGGGGGTAGGTGTGCCCCCCAGGAAGTCCTGGGTTGCCAGGCAGTGTTCCAGTCTGAGGATACATACCCTGGACTGGAAGATCAGGTGCAGGGGGCAAACCCTGACCTGACAGAGGGGGTGGTTTGCCCAATCACCCCCCGGTGTGATTTCTAGGGGTAGTCTCCCTGAGAGGGGGCGCAGAACCCTGAGAGAAGTGGCACGGGAGGGAAAGACTCACCCCTGACCCCAGTGCAATTTAAGGGTACTGACCCTGTATTGGAAGGCAAGGTTCAGGGTGTCTTCCCTGGCCTGTAGGAAGGGGCTGCTGCTAATAGTGCCCCTACCATGTTGTCTTCTGGGGGGCACTCCTAATTTGGGGGTCCTGAACCCCAGAAGAGAGGGCAGGTGGAGGGAAGCCTTACCCCTGACCCTGGTCCAATCTGAAGGTACTGACCCCAGGTTGGAAAACCAGTTGCAGGTTAACAACCCTGCACTGGTGGGAGAATTGTGCGGGACTGCTTCTACAAGCCTCCTGACAATTTAGGACTCTGGTGGTGCCGCTCCTAGAGGGAGGGTACAGAGCCCCAGAGGGGAGGACCAGGGTCAGGCTGTCATCCCTGACCTGGTGGAAAGGGGAGTGGTCAAAGGGTGCCAAGCACCTGGGGCTACTGCCCCCACTCTCCACAGTCACAATGGTTAGAGAGGCCTGACGTCAGGCTCTCATCCCTTACAGTTTTCAGGGGTCACTGTGGCTTCCTGTCCTGGTGGACAGAGTTGTCCCTTTGGGGGGACGAGAGTCACACCCCGGGGGTGGAGTGGGCAACATGACTGTGTTGGCCCTGGTGGTACTATCTGCCCATTGGGATACATCTGTGAGCAAAGCAAAGTTAGGTGCTTCACAGATGGTGTCTGCAGATGTGGAGAAGGGTTCCCCATGGGTTAGATTAGTGGGCCCTGAGAGTATGGACAGAGGGAACCAACTGGACTCAGGAAGGTGTAGAACTGGAACATGCCCCTGCTGTTGTGGGCCTGGGTCCTTGTTCTATCGTCCCAATCAGGAAAGTACATCAAGGTATTGATTGCTCTCCCCTGGCTTTAGGCTGGTAGGGGGTCGTGTTAGACTTTTGAGTTTATGCAGGATCATTCCCAATGTTTTTGCCTCCTGCCTCCTATTTTTTCTGACCTTGATTGGTTTATCCATGATTGGCATATTTGATTTACTAGTAAGTCCCTAGTAAAGTGCACTAGAGGTGCCAGGGCCTGTAAATCAAATGCTACTAGTGGGCCTGCAGCACTGGTTGTGCCATCCACATAAGTAGCTCTGTAATCATGTCTCAGACCTGCCACTGCAGTGTCTGTGTGTGCAGTTTTAACTGTAAATTCGACTTGGCAAGTGTACCCACTTGCCAGGCCCAAACCTTCCCTTTTCTTACATGTAAGGCACATGTAAGGTAGGCTTTAGGTAGCCCCAAGGACAGGGTGCAGTGTATGGTTAAGGTAAGACATATAGTAATGTGTTTTATATGTCCTGACAGTGAAATATTGCTAAATTTGTTTTTCACTGTTGCAAGGCCTGTCCCTCTCATAGGTTAACATGGGGGCTACTTTTAAATCTGATTAAAGTGTAGGTTCCCCTTGGGAGCAGATGGACATGTGGAGTTTGGGGTTTCTGAGCTCACAATTTAAAAATACATCTTTTAGTAAAGTTGATTTGGGGATTGTGTGTCTGAAAAGGCCACTTTTAGAAAGTGAGCATTTTCTTGCTTACACCATTTCTGTCACTCTGCCTGTTTGTGGATTCCCTGTCTGGGTCAGTTTGACAGTTGGGTTGGTTGCAACTCACACGAGACAGTGACACAAAGGGAGGTGGGGTGTAGTCTGCATATCCTGATGAGCCATCTGTGCTAGGAGGAAGCGGATGAGTGGTCACTCACACCAGAAATGCTGTGCCTGCCCTCACACAATGCAGTCTCCACCCCCCTGGTGAGTGTCTGGGGCCTGGCCTGGGCAAGGCAGGATTTCACAAACAAGAGAGACTTTCCCTTGAAGTAGGCCTACTTCAAAGGGCAAAATGGGTATAAGAAAGACACCCAAAACCACAGACTTTAGAACACTTTTGGAAACCAAGAGCAACCTCTGCCTGGAGAAGAGCTGAAGAGCTGAGGAAGAAGGGCTGCCCTGCCTGTGACTGTGCTTTGTGGAGCTATCCTGCAGTTGCTGCTTCGGCCAGAGTAAGAGGGCAAAGACTGGACTTTGCGTGCCTTTCTTCTTGTTAAGATCTCCAAGGGCTAGATTTAGAGCTTGACTCCTGTTGTTTGAAGTCTCAGGGACAGCAAAAACATCTCTCTGCCGGCACCTGGAGTCTCTGGAGAGACTCCTACTCTGCCCTGTGATGCCCATCCAGTTCCTGGGACCCTGAAAGGAGAAGCTGGCAGCCTAAGAGGAAGAAATCCAGGCACAGAACGCCGTGCAGGGAAAAGATCGGCTTGACTTCGATCTACGGCTGGAAAAACGACTCGCCACCGGCTTCACGGCTGAAAATCGCTGCTCGCCTGCAACGCGACCGAAGAATCGATGCACGGAGCTGGAGAAACAACACGCATCATCGCTGACGGAGGCTGGTGAGATCGCAACCCGTGCTGCGTGGCTTTTGGATCATCGTGAGGCTGGATTTCCGACACAAACACCGCTGGGTGTGTAAAAACAATGCAAGGCCTGCCCGGACCCGAGAGTGCTGACCGGATCGACCATCGCTCTCCTGCGGATAGAAGGAATGATGCGCCTGACCCAATGAAAGGAGAAACAATGCAAGGTCTCATGAGTGAGTGAAATTGACGCATCGCATGCCCTTTTTGACGCACATTTGCCCGTGCTGGGTTATATTTGACGCACCCAAGGTACATTTTCACGCTGACAGTGTTAGTGTGTGCTTAAAACTAAATGAAGACTCTTTTTGCTTTTTAATTGATAACTTGACTTGTGTATTGTGGATTTTTGTCATTTAGGTCTAGTTTTGTTTAGATAAATATTTCTTATTTTTGTAAACCTGTGTTGTGTCATTCTGTAGTGATTTCATTAAGTTATTGTGTGTGTTGGTACAAATACTTTACACCTATCACTCTGAAGTTAAGCCTACTGCTCATGCCAAGCTACCAAGGGGGTAAGCAGAGGTTAGCTGATGGTGATTCTCTTTTACCCTGACTAGAGTGAGGGTCCTTGCTTGGACAGAGGGTAACCTGACTGCCAACCAAAGACCCAATTTCTAACATGCAGAAACAGCATTCAATATGAAAGGTCTTGTAAAAAAGAAGTCCAAGTTTATATGGAGTCAGGAATGTGAAAGGGAATTTAATACAGTTAAAAAGAAAGGTCACATGCAACTCCATTAAAGCCTTACAATACTGTGGATCAAACCATATTTAAAACAGATACCAGTCAAAGGGGATTAGAAACTGTGTTGGTGCAAAGGTAAGATGGGGAGGATGAGATTCTTGCTTTTGCTTCTAGGTGTCTGAGGGAAACTGAAGCAACCTATTCAGTGACCGAACAGGAATCACTGGCCTGTTGGTGGGCATAGTGCATTGCAAACCGTACTTTGCTTACAACCAAAGGAGGAGAAAAGGCCACACCAGGAATTGCCAAATGGCATATCAGGCTCCAGAAGCACAATTTTAGAGCTGTGTATGTGCCAGGAAAGAAAAATGTGCTTGCAGATTGTTTGTACAGATTAACTGGAGGTGGAACAGATGAAAATAATGATTATTTAAAGGAAGATAACACAGAATTAGTGTGCACTGTAGAGAAACAGTTTGAAGGAACCATATCGGAGAAAGAATGGGAGGATGCATCCAAACTAGATGAGAAAATCAAAGATTTGCAAGGTGTAAGTCAAGGGTGGTCAAAGTGGTGCCTCAAAGAAGATTGTGGAATGAAGTATAAACATGTTTTTGAAGAATTTGCGCAGGAAAGTCAATATTTAAAAAAAATACATGTTTTGCTAGTTTGTGTCATTTTTATGACGCAAAACAAGTGCAAAATGCTAATAAATCACCCCCTTAGTGTTTGCTTTCCTTACACATATTAATTTTGCTCATATCTGCAAATCTGTGCATGGGTAGATCGTCATGTCACACCATAGACGATCACCTGCAATAACAGTCTGCTAAAGCTGTCTACTCAAAAAAGCTAAAGTGACCCAGCATGTAAGTTACAGACTCCACTAATGTAGGAATAATTAAGTACTCCCATAAGTAAATAGTTAATTTATACAGGCACCAGTTACCTGTCTGAGTCTGGCTTGACCCTGAATCTGTTTATTGCCCAATTCCTGTGCTTAATTTGAGCTGATGGTTTCTGGTGGGGGGCACTGGCACTTATTTCTGAGGGTCGGCATTTACTTTTCTGCATCAGGCATTTACTGAGAGCAAAAGACACATATGGGAAAGACCTAGGAAAAGAAAAACGAAAAAGGGCCACAAAGGAAGAAAGGAGAAAGCTGCAAAAGTGAGCTAAAGGGACAGTAAGTGGCTGTAAATGGATTAAAAAGGCCACAGATGGTTTTAGGATTACGCTTCCTCAGTATTCTGTGCTCGCACATTTAAGTGCAACAGCCACATGTTTCAAAGGAGAGCTTTGGACACTGGCATGCTTTTATTTACAAATTAAGCACTGACCTCTTGTCACCAGTTTTTTAACAATACATAGTGTGGTCTTTGATTCTGCCCCACATGTTTATTAAAGTCTCATTTCATGGTATTGGCTGTTTGGTTTATCAATCAACTTCCTATGGAATATCTACACTGTAACGCTTGTGAGACTATTTCGCATCTCAAAGGTACACTGAAGCATTACACAATACATTTTTTATTTCATACATACATTGTATGCAGAAAGTAATATTCTTTTTGTTTTGTTTTTTTCAAGTGCAACAGACTTTAAAAAAAATATATGACTGAAAATTCAAGCCAGACTTATTGCCTTTGCCAAAGCTTGTTTGGACTATGTTTTCTCTTGAAGGCGATTACGATGTGTACCTAAATTATGTAAGTGTGTACATATACATAGAAAATGGTTCTTGTGCACCTGTATAGCATAAGCCGTAGACGCTTAGCTTTAGTCATTTCTGATCTGCTTAATTATGTATCGTTTACAGCTCTTGCTCTGAAGAAATTAGGAGAGACTTGCAGAAATCCAATTACACGGCGGCTACAGCCTTTCCAGCAGAGCCCTCTAATGAATGTTTTATGCGATGCTCAGCAAAATATATAATGGGGCGAATACATTAGGCTTGAAAAATGGGAAAGTAAATGTCAGAGAAGTGGTTGTTAAGTAGGGAAAAGAGTGTAAGCTGGTGACCAATGTCATTGAATAAACATGTAGGGGAGACCCCAGAGACTTCCCTTCAGACGACTGTGTCCTCAGTCATTCATGAGCTGGGAACATCAAAGAGACACACAATGAAAATGCCACAGTAATTGTTTACACCTGGAAAGAATATTTAAACATCTCTTGAGAATAATACTGCCATAGTAAACAGAGGATGCTTCTGTTCTATGTTTACATTGCACATCCTAATGCCTGCAATGTTAGACGGTGTAAGGATCCACCAACCCAGAATAATTAACATCAGGAAGTGTTGGTGCTGCCTTCTTGTTTGTGAGGGCAAGTCTTTTCTCTGGTGCCCGGGTGCAGTTAAACACTACACCTTCCTTCACAGGGGCGTTCAGGGATTCCCTACAGAGAGGAGGGTCACGCACACTGCACTGCTAATCTGCTGTTTCTGTTTTTTGTTAATAGAGTGCAGTGTGCAACCAAACACCATGCACACTGTGGCCATGTTCTCCTTTTCTAATATGGCTCCTGTGGTAGTATCATATAAAGTGTGCACTATGTGCACAATTCACAAACTAAGGCCCAAATTTAAGAAGGGCTTAGCTCAACAAAGTGCTGCAGTAGCATCATTTTCTTATGCTAACATGGCGTTAGCTTGGCAAAAATGCCACTGCAAATTTACAAAGTGGTGCATGCATTGTGCCACTTTGTAAACCCTTGCACCAACTTATGCCTGCTCAACGTACAATGTATGCAAGGGAAGCGTTCTTCCATTAGGAAGCCCAGACAAATGGCACAGAAGAATCTATGAGATTCCACTGCACCATTTGTCTCGTTATTTTTAATGCCTGCTCAGTGCAGGTGTTAAACTTAGGCACACCCTTGTTTATAATGGGCCTCTATGTACTTTGCAGGATTAGTGCCATTCCTGCAAAGTACCCCAATAGCATCAGAAATGATGACACCATTGATCCTAATGTGCACCATGGTGCGCCGTAACATTAATACAGCGCACACATGGTAGTATTAGAGGGGTCGCAATGGGGCGCCAGAAAAGTGGCACTTCATGTAATTAAGAGACACTTTTCTTAAATCTGGGCTTAAATGTTGTAATATATTTAGTAGTACTACTAATGTTCTACAAAATGCTATTCACAGCTTTACGAGTGTCAGTCTTCACCTCTCCCTTTCCCATCTGGAATATGGGGAGATACTAAAACATAAAACTTTACTACTTAATAGTAAATGTCTGCAAGACGCAGCAAATTTCTGTCCTCTCCCCCTGCACTGGCACACAAATTGCTGCCTAGTGCCAATGCAGGACCCTTCCACCGTGGTGCAAGGGCACCTTCATTGTAGGGTTGATTGTTTTTGTGCAGGAAGGGACACCTTCCTGAATAAATTAAATCAAAAGAGGTGTTTTTCTCTTTCAAGTGTGCTGCCGAATGTAGACACATAGAAAGAGGAAAAAAATGGGGAAAAATAAAGGTATTTCCCCCATTGCATCACTCTTAAACCACCTCTGAGATGGCATTGGAATCTGACGCATTCCCAGACTTGTAAATCTGGGAATGCGTCAGATTCCTTCGGTTTGCATGGGTGTTGCGTGTAAACACCCCAAGCAACACCCTTGGAATGCCCCTTTCACACAGTGTTATTCATGAAAGGGGTCCATATTTACAAGACCATAAAAAGCCATGCAAGGTGGCTTTTCGTGGCCTTTGAAATATGGGCTGGCACACTGCATCGCTGAAGCATACAAAAAGAATGAAGCTCCGGTGGTGCAGTGTGCCGCTAGGGCCTCCTAAATGAGGCCCATTGTCTGGAACCCTAGAGATGAACATTATCTGAATTCTTAGGAAATGTTATTTAACTTCTTTCCTGGGGCCCAAAAAAACACAAAATGTTTATCAAAGCCTTTCTTAGCCACAAGCTCGGGGCTCAATAATTATAAATGCTTCTTACAACTCATTTTCCTATCCACAGAAAATGCTCAGTTGCAAGGGGTTCTTGGATTTCCCTGGATTAGCTCCAACTCTGTCTGTACTGACATCTGCACTCCTTAGACACAGTGGAAACCTTTCAGAGAGGAAGGCTGAAGAAATTTCCAGTTGCCATTGGTGTGTATGTTCTCTTCCAAATGGATGTACCTTCCTCTCTCCCTTGGTTCTTTCTAACCATTCCACATTAAGAGAAATCTAGTAGACTCCAAACAGGAACTGAACCTTTTGTTCTTATGAGGCAGCGCAATATTATCTCCCTTAGTACTTGGATCCAGTGCTTAATTTGTAAATAAAAACGTGCTGGTGCCCAAATCCTTCCTCTTAAACATGTGGCTGCTGCAATTAAATGTGCAAATACGGAATACTGAGGCAGCGTAATCCTAAACAATCTCGGGGCTTTTCAATCCATTTAAAGCCACTCCCTGACGCTGCAGCTCACTCTTGCAGCTGTCTGCTTTCTCCCATTGTGACGCTTTTTCGTTTTTCTCTTCCACCCTCCTTCCCATATGTGTCTATTCCTTGCAGTAAATGCTTGAGGCAGAAAAATAAGTGCCGACCCTCAAAAATAAATGCTGGTGCTCCTCACCGGAAACAACAAGACAAATTAAGCACTGCTTGGTTCACTCTGCTGGTTCCAGACATTGAAGATAAAGATTGAGGTAATACTCTGATGGGATTTCATTTTATTTTGTTATGGTTCAATCAGTTTTTTGCTGACTGTGTGTTCAAATGTTTTTAAAAGACAAACTCAGTCAGTGATTTGTAGCCATCTTTATGAAAATCAAACTAAAGTTTCTGAGTGTGAGTTCTCAAGTAGCGTAGATCAGTCACATCTTCTTGCCCTGAGCTGCTTCCAGTTACTCCTCACTAGTATAAGCGGCGTCGGCACCGTGTAAGCAGAAACTACTTGCAGTATACACAGGCTCACTGATTATCTGCCTGCATTCAACCTCAACAACTGCAGGCTCTTAGGGCTTTGAACACAATCACCGCAGCACATGGCTGTAAACACGTTTCTCTGGAGCACATTTAGCAGGAAGATTGACGGACTCCAGAGATCATCTGACTGTACTGGAGTGGGCCAACGTACAACGGAGTTGCTGGCAATGCAACAAGCAAAGGAACGCCTGAAGAGTTAATGTTCTATTCTTTCTTTGAACTAGCTTTGTGGATAAAAAAAACACGATCCCAAAAGCAACAAACACCCTTTGTAGGTACTTCGCTTTAAAAGTGTAGTTATACAGATTAAAGTTGAGTGTCATATTAATTTGTAAATTATATGTTCGAAGTGGTATGATATTGTATTTGCTTGTAATTCATACCTGTGGTGGTGGGGGGGGGGGGGGGGGGGGGAAGTGGCTACGAGGTAGTAGATTGGCCCCGATACTTTAGGTGGAAATCACGCCGCGCACACGTTCTAGAGGATTTTGTCGGCAAAAGGCCAGGAGCGACCCCAAGCCCATTTATTTGAATCCTCGGGCCATTCCCGGTCCTCAGATTGAAAGTGTATCCAATGTATTGTAGAGGCAAGGTGGCTCTCTACTCCCCATCTTTTAGTAAAGAACAAAGCACACACACACACACACACACATATATATATATATATATATAGACACACACACACACATATATATGTCGTTCAAATACAAACAAAGTCATTCAGTCTCGGTAGAGAGTTTGGTCAAAGGCAGTACTTCTGACTTCCAGAGGAGGTCTCACTCCCCCACTCCTCTTCTCTTCAGAGTGTCCCTCGAGGACTGCCCCTCCGTGAAGGTGATAGTTCACAGTGAAAAGCAGACATTGGTGGTCTTGTCACTTCCCTCTCCACCCACACTCTCCTGACTGCTGATTTTTCGAGGCATGAAAGGTAAGGTGCATCAGGCTTCGATCTCAGCATTCTCCTCTGATTCATGTCCTCAGGTGTTATGGTTACTTCCTTGAAACACGAGATATTCCTCACAGTCAGTTTGGTGTCCACTTTGCACTGTGATCATGGTGCTATCAATTTTGATCACCTCCCACATTTACGGTTCATAGGGTGTTCTAAACTTCCACCCAGGATGTCGATTTTTAATAATGACTTTGGTCCCAAACTAAAGGGTGGGCTTCCGTGCTCGCTGATGGCTGGCGGCTGGCCTTATCATTTGTCATCTTCTTTCTCCTGTGGGTTGCTTCCACATTAAACTCAGCAGGTCTGTTGGGATGCTGTCTCTTGGGGGCCGTCTGAACAGCAGGGTCACTGGAGCACAGTTACTTGTGCGGTGGGAAGTCTGTCTGTATGCCTGCAGGAACTAGTGTAAACAGCATTTCGCCTTTTCTCCTTGATCTACCCCTTAATTTAAGGGCCCTGCTCAAGGATGTCATACATCTCCTACCCTCACCATTGGCTTGAGACAACTGAGGAGTGATTTTCCGATGATGGATGGCAAGTGCAGCTATCTAGTCTTTGAATTCTGAAACCGGGATCGGGTCCATTACACAAACTGACTTCCTCAGGCAGTCCAAGCATTGCAAAAATCTTTTCCAAAACCGTCCTGATGTGTGAAAACACTGGAGATGGCACCAGCTGCACCTTAGGGAATTTTGAGTAAGAATCATTCACCATCACTGTGGTGCACCCATCAGGGAAACTCCAAAAGTCTATGCTGATCTTAGACCACGGCTTGAGGATGGGATCCTCTGTCAGCACAGGTGCCAGGGGTGGTTCTCCACTCGTTATTGGACAGGGATGGCATTGCCGTACTTTCTCATCCACCATTGCATCCATTCCCGGGAGCCAGACCTTGCTGCGTCTTCAGTGGTCATTGATGTCCTTGGGGTGCGAGATTGATCACTCAGTCCCATAGGCTCCTCGACCACTATCTGCTGGCCTCGCTACAGCAATCTGTCTCCACTCTCACTCAGCTCACTTCTCACTCACCACAGTTGTTGTCAAACAGTCTGTTCCTCTTGAATCAACAACTTTGATCCATCAAAGAAGTGTTGCCACTACGCCAGGGCTAGTGCCTTCCTTGCTTTCGCTATGCCCCCATCCTTCTTGGATGCCCACAGATCTTGTCAAGTGTCAGTGCTTTGAGACATGCTCCTTCCTCAATCATTTGCACAAATCCTTTTGTTCCGTCCTCTTTCTCCACCAAGTTGTCAGATCCATTTGGTGAAGGATGCCTGTACAAATAATCTGTGGGGTTGTTGGCCCAAAGGTGGTAGATCATTTGAAAAGCATATGGTTGGAGATGTACAGCTCTCGATTTTTGGAGGGACAAGGCGGGAAGTGCTTGTGAGATGAGGGGCTTGTGGTCTGTCACCGCTCTGAGTTCGTGTCCACATAGGTACAGATAGAAATGGTGACAGACCCATCTGATTGCTACTGCCTCCCACTTGATTTGAGCATTTGGAGTCTCGATGGATGAGAGCTCGTGGCTAGGGTATGGCCCTGGCACCCACCCTCGTTGTTCATTCTCTTGCAGGAGCACTGCCCCTAGTCACACCAGGCTGGCATCAACTACCAGTTCTATTTTCTGCTGAGGGTGGAAATAGGCCATGGTGGCTTGGTCAAGAAGGGCCTCTTTTATGGGCCAAAATGCCTTCTCTGCATCAGGTCCATGACACACCTGTTCTTGTGAAGGTTCAAAAAGGTTATACCATTGTGGTGAGAGTTGGAATGAACCTCCCACAGTAAGTCGCCATCCCCAGAATACTGTGCACTTCTGTTGGGTTCTGGGAATGGGTGCATTGCATATCACCTCAGCCTACTTGGGATCCACTTTGAGTCCTGCCCTTGAAAACCCATTCCCAAAGTAGTTGATCGGGTCCTGATGGAAGGAGCATTTCTTCTTGTGCACCGTGAGACAACAGTCTGTTAATCACTGGAGGGTGGCCCTCAGTCAAACATGATGTTCTTCCAGGCTCTCAGAATATATCAAGATGCCATCACTCAAATTAATCACGCCCATCAGCACAGAGAGGGATTCTCTAATCGCGTTCTGGAAGACCTCTGCCGCAGATGGCACTCCAAAGCCCAGCCTTCAGCAGCACCTGAAACCCAAATATGTTGAAAAAGTTGTGATGAAGAAACACTCCAGGGAATGCTCGAGCTGGTGCTAACCTGAATTGAGATCCAATTTGGAAAACCATTTGGCCCCAATGAGATCTGCCACTATGTCATCCATTGTTGGTGTTATGTGTCTTTCCCTTCAGATGGCTTGTTTCTGGAGCATCATATCCATACGTACCCATATAGCACCCAACTGCTTGGGTTTTGGTGCAATGACAAGTGGTGACACTCACAGCGTGCAAACAGATACTTTCTGCTTTTCTAGCTCTTGCAGTTTCCGCTCGACTGGTGGCCTCAGATGAAAAGGGAATTGTCAGTGCCTCAGGGCTGCGGGCTTGATGGAGTCATCAATATGCAGCCTGACCTGTTTTCCTTTAAACTTTCCCAGGTCTCTGAATAGTTGTGGAAATTCTGCCAATATTGTGTCCGCATGCAACTTGTGTATCTGTTTTGCAAAGAATACCAACTCCAGATCCTCTGCAGTGTGGCATCCAGTCAGTGTACCTTTTCTTTCTTTTGTAACATGGATCTTCACCCTTGTGGATTTGTCCTCACCCTTGACATCTACCTCAATGGATCCTCTGAGGGGTAGCGGTTCAGTCCTGCCATCAGTGTAGATTTTCAGCAGCGGGGTGTTTGTGGAGGGAGCAGCATTAGTCTTTCTAACTGCTCTGAGACCATCAGGTTTACAGCTGCCCCTCTGTCTATGAGTGTGATCACTGGAGAGGCTCTCACATGGAAGGTGCACATAGGTGGGAGTCGTCTTTTGCCACCAGAATGCCCTGTGAAGGAGATTACGAAGATGGTGTCATCGTTGTCATCTTGTTGCATTCCTGCTCCATGGTGAGGGGGTGTCTCTGTTTCTGTGGTATATTCCAGCATTAGCTGATGCAGAGCTGCCATGGCTTTTTTAGGGTATTCTCCCCCAGGCAGTTGTTTCCCACTTCTGCACACTTTTGCAGAGTGGTTGACCTTCCCACACTTCAAACAGGACTATCCTTTAGTTGGGCACACCCCAGGGTTCTTGTGGTCCTAGCTACAGTTGCAAAAACTTCTGCTTGGTGATCTGGTGTTCCACCCCAGCCTTACTGGCCTTGGATGCCTCTGTACCACATCAACCCATTCTTCCTTTATGCCTGGCACCTTCTGAGGTGGGGAGCTGGACCCCGATTTACTCAGAGGTGCTTCCATGTTCTCCATGTGACTGTTCTACAGTTCATGTGAGCAGGCTAGGATGGAGATCTCATTCATCAAGATGCGTGGGTGTCTGAGGGTGACCCATTGTAGTATCTTTGATTTGCAGCCCTGTATGATCTGTGTGCATATTTCCTCATGTTGGTTAATGCCGGTGCAGGGCTGTTTTGACGGTTGCACCGCCAACAGGCTGGCGGTGCAATCCTTGGGATTTACCGCCACGTTGGTCCCGGTGGTTGTAATCCTCCGGCAGCGCTGCGCTGCCCAGGGGGTTACGAGTCCTCCTCCTGCCAGCCTTTTCATGGCAGTAGGAACTGCCATGAAAAGGCTGGCGGAAAGGGGAGTGGCGTGGCATGGGCAATGCAGGGGCCCCCTGCCACGGCCCCATGGAGCTTTAAAGCGCGACGGGTGGAGCTGCACCCGTCGCACCACCGCAACACCGCCAACTCCATTTGGAGCCGGCTCCAGTGTTGCGCCCGACATCCCCGCTGGGCCGGCGGGCAGAAACTCGGTTTCTGCCTGCCGGCCCAGCGGGGATGTTGAAATGGCCACAGCGGAAATGCGGCAGCATTGGCGGCCGCGCAGCAGTTACAACTTGGTGGGAATGTTGTAATGAGGGCCACAGTAATGTGTTTTATATGTCCTGATAGTGAAATATTGCTAAATTTGTTTTTCACTGTTGCAAGGCCTGTCTGTCTCAGAAGTTAACATGGGGGCTACCTTTAAATCTGAATAAAGTGTAGATTCCGTTTGGAGTTTGGGGTCTCTGAGCTCACAATTTAAAAATACATCTTTTAGTAAAGTTGATTTTAAGATTGTGTGTTTGAAAATGCCACTTTTAGAAAGTGAGCATTTTCTGGATTATACCATTTCTGTGACTCTGCATGTTGTGGATTCCCTCTCTGGGTCAGTTTGACAGTTGGGCTGGTTGCACCTCACACTAGACAGTGACACAAAGGGAGCTGGGGTGTAGTCTGCATTTCCTGATGAGTCATCTGTGCTAGGAGGGAGGAGAGGAGTGGTCACTCACACCTGAAAGGGCTGTGCCTGCCCTCACACAATGCAGTCTCCAACCACCTGGTGAGTGTCTGGGGCCTGGCCTGGGCAAGGCAGGATTTCACATTCAAGTGAGACTTTGCTTTGAAGTAAGCCTACTTCAAAGTAGAAATTGGGTATAAGATGGGCACCCAAAACCACAGACTTTAGAACACTTCTGGAAACCAAGAGGAACCTCTGCCCCGAGAAGAGCTGAAGAGCTAAGGAAGAAGAGCTGCCCTGCCTGTGACTGTGCTTTGTGGAGCTATCCTGCAGTTGCTGCTTCTGCCAGAGTAAGAGGGCAAAGACTGAACTTTGTGTGCCTTCCATCTTGAGAAGAACTCTCCAAGGGTTTGATTTAGAGCTTGCCTCCTGTTGTTTGAAGTCTCAGGGACTGCAAAGACTTCTCTCTGCCACCACCTGGAGTCTCTGGAGAGACTCCTACTCTGCCAAGTGGTGCCCATCCAGTTCCTGGGACCCTGAAAGGAGAAGCTGGCAGCCAAAGAGGAGGAAATCCACACACAGAGCACTGTGCGGGGAAAAGATCGACACAACTCCGATCTGCAGCTGAAGAAATGATGCGCCGCTGGCTCCGTGGCTGAAAATTGACGCTCGTCAGAAACGCGACCAAAGAATTGTCGGACTGAACAATAGAAACGACGCAAAGCATTGCTGACGGAGGCTGGGAGATCGCAACCCGTGCTGCGTGGTTTTCGGTTCATCGTGCGGCTGGATTTCCAACGCAAGCACCACTGGGCATGTAAAAAGAACGGAAGGCCTGCCCGCACCCGAGAGTGCTGACCAGATCAACACATCGCTCTCCTGCGGAAAGAAAAAATGACGCGCCTGACCCGACGAAAGGAAAAATGACGCAAGGTGTCGCTTGTGAGTGAAATCGATGCATCGCAAGCCCTTTTTGACGCACACTTGCCCGTGCGGGGTTATTTTGACACACCCAAGGTACATTTTCACGCTAATAGTGTTGGTGTTTGTTTTAAACTACATAAAGACTCTTCTTGCTTTTTAATTGATAACTTGACTTGTGTATTGTGGATCTTGTCATTTTGGTCTTGTTTTGTTTAAATAAATATTTCCTATTTTTGTAAACCTGTGTTGTGTCACTTTGTAGTGTTTTCATTACGTTACTGTGTGTGTTGGTACAAATACTTTACACCTAGCACTCTGAAGTTAAGCCTACTGCTCTGCAAAGCTATCAAGGGGGTAAGCAGGGGTTAGCTGAGGGTGATTTTCTTTTACCATGACTAGAGTGAGGGTCCTTGCTTGAACGGGGGTAACCTGACTGTCAACCAAAGACCCCATTTCTAACATAGGTGATCAGCGATTGGGATTGGAGTTGCATTTGTACTTGACATACAGTGATTAAGTGTACACTACTGTTTTGATTTCAGACCACTACGTGACCATATGCTACTTGTCTTGTGATTCTGCTTTTCGTTCTTTGATGTCCTCCTGGAAATCTTGCTAATAATTTTGGACTCTGGTTTTTGGTTGTGAAGCCTTTGCAGAATGGAAGTCAATTTCTGGCACCTATTTATCTATAAAAAGTGGCAGCTTAAAGCATTCTGCATGGAAAGGGGACTGGCTGTGGACAAGAAATCCAGAAGGGAGGATCTTGAGTCAGCCCTGTTTCAGTATGAGTTGAAACGTTGTCAGACAACACCACCAAATGAGTCTGAGGAGGAGAACTACTCTGAGGAGGAGGACTACTCTGAGGAGGAGGGCAGTGGCCCTGAGAAGGGAACAGAAAGAGATATTTGGCTCCAAGCTCGAATCCAGAGTCTGGAAGAGCTAGATGCAAAGCTTGAGAGGGCTGAGGAAAAGAGAACCTTAGCCCTGGAAAAAGGAAGGATTGCAGCTCAAGAGCTGACCTGTGAAGACCTGAAGCTGGAGGCCATGAGGGCTGAGTCCAGCTGGAGTGATGGCAGCAAATGTTATGTATCCAGTACTGCTGAAGAAGTGCACTTGCCTAGAAATGTGGTGCCCTACTTAAAGGAGGGAGTTAACACACACCAGGTGGTTCAGGGGTATGAGGTAGCTCCAGTGATGCACTGGGTACCTGAGGTGGATTGGGGAACTGGCATAGGGAGTCATATTCCTAGTGATGGGAGGGACACTCTGCTGGCTCTAGGTGAGAGTGACAGGGAGAGGGGTTCCCACAGGTACAACCCTGGTTATGGAATGTGAAGACATCCCAGAAGAGTGTGGGTTGAGTGTCAGGGACAGTCAGGGTGATGTGGGGTACTTTTTCAAAGCAGAGTCACTGGATGGTTGGGTGAAGGGTACTTTGGTTAATTCATGTGAGGGGCTGAGTGATGTAATTACTGGAATGCATTTTCCAGAGCTATGCCATATCCAGATGGAGTGTGAGTTCTCTGACCCCAGGGAGCTTTCAATGGAGGTAGACTTCTGGATGAGTACCGGAGAGTGTGAAGAGGCATTTGGGGGTTCTCCTGAGAGGAGTGGTCTAGGTATTTCCCAACCAGGTGAGGTTGAGAAGGATTGTAGTGTCCCAGGTAAGTCCCAGTGGAGTGGGATGGATGAGGGACCCATGTCCAGTCTCAGAGGAGAGGGAATTTGGATGGGTTGAGCCCCAAGGTGCCCGAGATCCGGTCCCAAGTCCTGGAGGGTTCCATGAGGGAACACCAGGAAGGGAGCCTAGCCTGTACTGGGGGGGCATCTGTTGAGGGAGACCCCACAGTGTCAGGCGAACTTGGGGGAGGCGGCTGTAGCCAGCGTCCCACCAGTTCTGGTGCCTGGCAGTACCACTCCTAGTGAGCGGGTGCAGAAGTCCAGACAGCGGGGTGAGAGGGGGTTGCGGACCTCAGTGGAGAACATGAAGGATCAGGGATCAGCTCTGAGAGCAGATCCCCCCAGGAATGGCCCTCGTGAGACCATTTCTGGGTTGGGGGGAATCCAGACTCTGTCAGATGGGCAGAGGTCAGGAGACCTGCGCCAGCCAGACTCTTGTGTGGCCCTTGGGGACGGTGTGTCCCTTCAGGGGGGTACGTGTGCCCCCCTGGAAGTCCTGGTGTGCCAGGCAATGGTTCAACCACAGGGTGGTGACTCTGGGTTGAATGATCAGGTTCAGGAGGTAAACTCTGACCTCATGGGGTAGGTGTGCTCCCAAGGAAATCCTGGTGTGCCAGGGAGTGGTTCAACCGCAGGGTGATGACTCTGGGTTGGATGACCAGGTTCAGAAGGTAAGTTCTGACTTGGTGTGGGGGTAGGTATGCCCCCACGGAAGTCTTGGGTTGCCAGGCAGTGGTCCAGTCTGTGGGTACAGACCCTGGACTGGAAGATCAGGTGCAGGGGGTAAATCCTGACCTGAAGGGGTGGTAGTTTGCTCACTCACCCCCGGTGTGATTTCTAGGGGTACTTTCCCCAAGGGGGGGGGGGGTGTAGAACCCTGAGAGTAGGGGTAGGGGAGAGAGAGACTCACTTCTGACCCAGTGCAATCTAAGGGTACAGACCCTGGATTGGAAGGCCAGGTTCAGGGTGTCCCCCCCCTGACTAGGAGGAAGGGGCTACTGCTAACAGTGCCCCTACCATGTTGTCTTCTGGGGGGGGGGGCACTCATAGTTGGGGGGGTGTAGGACCCCAGAAGGGAGGGCAGGGGGAGGGAAGCCTCACCTCTGTCCCTTGTCCAACCTGAAGGTACGGACCCCAGGTTGGAGGATCAGTTGCAGGTTAAAATCCCTGCACTGGTGGGAAAATTGTGCAGGGCTGCTTCTACAAGCACCCTGACAATTTTTGACTCTGGGAGTACTGCTCCTGGAGGGAGGGTACAGAGCCCCATAGGGGAGGACCAGGGTCAGGCTTTTGAACTCTGAGCACTTTACCACTGCTAACCAGTGCTAAAGTGCATATGCTCTCTGTGTAAATTGTATGTAATTGGTTTATCCATGATTGGCATATTTGATTTACTAGTAAGTCCCTAGTAACATGCACTAGAGGTGCCAGGGCCTATAAATCAAATGCTCCTAGTCGGCCTGCAGCACTGGTTGTGCCACCCACAGTAGTAACTCTGGAATCATGTCTCAGACCGGCCACTGCAGTGTCTGGGTGTGCAATTTGAACCGTTAATTCGATTTGGCAAGTGTACCCACTTGCCAGGCCTAAACCTTCCCTTTTCATACATGTAAGACACCCCTAAGGTAGGCCCTAGACAGCCCCAGGGGCAGGGTGCAGTGTAGGGTTAAGGTAGGACATATAGGGGGTTATTACAACTTTGGAGGAGGTGTTAATCTGTCCCAAAAGTGACGGTAAAGTGACGGATATACCACCAGCCGTATTACGAGTTCCATAGGATATAATGGACTCGTAATACGGCTGGTGGTATATCCGTCACTTTACCGTCACTTTTGGGACAGATTAACACCTCCTCCAAAGTTGTAATAACCCCCATAGTGATGTGTTTTATATGTCCTGACAGTGAACTATTGCTAAATTCGTTTTTCACTGTTGCAAGGCCTGTCCCTCTCATAGGTTAACATGGGAGCTACCTTTAAATCTGATTAAAGTGTAGATTCCCTTTGGGAGCAGATGGACGTGTGGAGTTTGGCATCTCTGAGCTCACAATTTAAAAATACACTTTTAGTAAAGTTGATTTTAAGACTGTATGTTTGAAAATGGCACTTTTAGAAAGTGAGCATTTTCTTGCTTATACCATTTCTGTGACTCTGCCTGTTGTGGATTCCCTGTCTGGGTCAAGTTGACAGTTGGGCTGGTTGCACCTCACACTAGACAGTGACACAAAGGTAGCTGGGGTGTAGTCTGCATTTCATGATGAGCCATCTTTGCTAGGAGGGATGAGAGGAGTGGTCACTCACACCTGAAAGGGCTATGCCTGCCCTCACAAAATGCAGTCCCCAACCACCTGGTGAGTGTCTTGGGCCCTGGCCTAGGCAAGGCAGGATTTCAAATTCAAGAGAGACTTTGCTTTGAAGTAGGCCTACTTCAAAGTAGAAATTGGGTATAAAAAGGGCACCCAAAACCACAGACTTTTGAACACTTCTGGAAACCAAGATGAACCTCTGCCCGGAGAAGAGCTGAAGAGCTGAGGAAGAAGAGCTGCCCTGCCTGTGACTGTGCTTTGTGGAGCTATCCTGCAAGTGTTGCTTCTGCCAGAGTAAGAGGGCAAAGACTGGACTTTGTGTGCCTTCCATCTTGAGAAGAACTCTCCAAGGGCTTGATTTAGAGCTTGCCTCCTGTTGTTTGAAGTCTCAGGGACTGCAAAGACTTCTCTCTGCCAGCACCTGGAGTCTCTGAAGAGACTCCTACTCTACCAAGTGGTGCCCATCCAGTTCCTGGGACCCTAAAAAGAGAAGCTGGCAGCCTAAGAGGAGGAAATCCACGCACAGAGCGCCGTGCGGGGAAAAGATCGACGGAACTCTGATCTGCAGCTGAAGAAATGACGCGCCACCGGCTCCGCGGCTGAAAATTGCCGTTCGCCCGAAAACGCGACCGAAGAATCAATGCATTGAGCATGAGAAACGATGCGCAGCATTGCTGACGGAGGCTGGGAGATCACAACCCGCGCTGCTTGGATTTCAGATCATCGTGCGGCTGGATTTCCGACACAAGCACTGCTGGGCATGTAAAAACAACGCAAGGCCTGCCCGGACCTGAGAGTGCTGACCGGATCGACGCAACGCTCTCCTGCGGAGAGAAGAAACAATGCGCCCTGACCCGCCGAAAGGAGAAACAACACAAGGTCTCGCTCAGGAGTGAAATCAACGGATCGCAAGCCCTTTGTGACACACACTCACCCATGCAGGTTTATTTTTGATGCACCCAAGGTACATTTTCACGCTAACAGTGTTAGTGTGGTCTTAAACTACATAAAGACTCTTTTTGCTTTTTAATTGATTACTTGACTTGTGTATTGTGGATTTTTGTCATTTTGGTCTTGTTTTGTTTAGATAAATATTTTCTTTTTTTTTTTTAGTGTTTTCATTAAGTTAATGTGTGTGTTGGTACAAATACTTTACACCTAGCACTCTGAAGTTAAGCCTACTGCTCTGCCAAGCTACCAAGGGGGTAAGCAGGAGTTAGCTGAGGGTGATTCTCTTTTACCCTGACTAGAGTGAGGGTCCTTGCTTGAACAGGGGGCAACCTGACTGTCAACCAAGGATCCCATTTCTAACAACTCCTAATAGACTTGCTTACCTTTCCTGAACAGGCACAGTATATGGTGCAAAAATACACCCATGGCATAGAAAGTTTAGTATCATATGTGGATTATAACACTTATTGTGCCATGCACTTGTGTGACATGGCAAACAATGCTTCAGAGCTATCTTTGTAGCCTTACTGCTGTAGTTTAAACCTACAGCTTGCCCAGTCAAACTGACCCATTTTACAGAAGAAAAAACCTTCAATTTAAATATTAATAAGTCACCCATTTGTAGGCCTTGTTGCCCACAAGATACAGTGCATCGTATTTAAAAGTGGGACAAGTAGACATATAAGATTAACATGCCCCTACAGTGATTAGCACCCAAAATCTATTTTATCCGCAGATGGCTTTAGCTGGCCCATAGAGAAACAGTCGGAAGCAATGTTAAAATTTGTTAAAATTTAATTCTGCTATCTATGCTTGTTGCAAGCTAGAGAAATAGTTCAACCACTATTTTTAATATCTATTAAACACCCAATTCAATGGTGAAGTTTCAAAAGTTACATTTTCCCTACCTGAAGCTGCCTAGCCAATGCTTAAACTTAATGCGATATATAACCTGCTTCCTGCTTTCAGAGTAAAAGCAATGACCTGTGTGTGGGGAGGTGTTTTTCTTCCCCTTGCAGGAAGACAGGTTATGGTGGATCTAGGAACTTCACTAACTTTTAAAAGGATTGTGTTTTGACAAGTACATTTAAGGTAAGACATGAAGAAGGCCAACTTTTGTTCCCTAGCCAGGTTGGCTCCACCCCAATAGTATGGGAGCTACCCCACAACAGTTTTTGAGTTACAAGGGAGAAGGGAATTGTTCATTGCCTTGGTCACACCTCTGGGTGGGCACACAGGTTCCGCAGAAGGGAGACATGGTTCCCCCATTTTGAATCTTGTGGTTACAGCGAGCTGTGGGCTTGTTTACAGTAAGGCAAACAGGAACTGTTGCAAATGTAGGTAGGGTTGCTCCTTTAACGTTTACCTTATTGGTTAGGGGCGAGCCAGGAGCCACTCCCACACACTAGCTAGCATCAGCCATCCATCGGGCAATCCTTAGACACCTTTCTTAGAACACTAACTGGACCTGTGGAAGAACAAATGAAGAATTGTGCCTGTTGATTGAGACCTTTGAGATGACCTGAAGGGCTGGTCATGTTCCCACTAGTATGGAGGACAATATAGTGGTCTCCATAGGTCAGGTGACTGACCTCCTGCATCGCTGCAGGGACACATCAAGCTGCAAGAGACCTTTTCCCAGTTATGCCCACCTGACCACTTGCAACTAGACCTGGATTGGGCCCTGCTTGGGGCCACTTCAGGAGTAAATCATGACCCCTACATGTTGTCCCTGAGTTCTTGGTACCCTTGGCTGTGTCTTACTTCTTCTACAATCTCTGAAACCCTATAGGACCGATGTTCAGCAGCTGGAGGACTGGGACCAACCAATCAAGCTAATCAGGGTTCTCTCTCTCTGAGCTACTTAGCAATAACACCAGTTCAGTGGGCCTCGCTGAGATGGTCTTCGGCCTTGTAGAACCCATCACCAGATATGACCTGTAGATTAGCTCCACTGGGTGAATCTGAGTTCCACAAAAGAGACTAAGAGCCAGATTTACAATGCCCTATCACCACCGAAGTGTCACATTTTGCAGCGCTCCAGTGGCGCTAAGCACTGCTCCATATTTACAAGGAGGTGTAATGCCATTTTTTTGGGAGTTACGCCTCCTTGTAAATATGGGACTCTCCGACGCAGTTTTCTACATCAGAGCGGTGTGCAATGGGTGGTGCAGTGAGCATTCCATTGCAACATCCATTGCTTTTGATGCTGACCCAGATTTACGAGAAATCGTAAATCTGTAACAGTGCCAAAAACTAACGCCACTCCAGGGGTGGCGTTAGCATGGCAAAATGAGAAGAAATGCTATTATTCCTCCTCGTTTTTGAATTTTTCAATGTGTGCTGCATTGTGCAGTACACATAGAAGAAGCAAAATGCCATGGATGTTTTTTTATGTGCAGGAGGGGATACCTTCCTGCACATAAACAATCACGCCCCCAAAACGCAGACACTGTATTACTGTGGTGCTAGGATGTTTGCATTGGTGCAGGCAACTTAATTTAGCACTGGCCCCTACGCAGGGCAGTATAGTATTCTTGCAAATGCGACACAGCCCTGCATTTCAAAACTGGCGCAGTGCTGCTGATTTTGGCACAGCACTGCGCTGCTCCAGTTTCTTGTAAATCTAGTCCTAATTTTGAATGAAGTAATATTGACCGGACAAAGGAGCCAAAGGTATCTACCCTACAAGACAGCTTCTCCGGGTGGGAAATTTGACTTTTACAGCTCAGACCTTTTGCTCCCAAAACCAACGGCTTCAGAAGGTCCTCACCCAGTAGCTAACAGACTTTGAGAGGCCTTTCTTGCTCACAGTCTACAACCTTGCCCCGCTTGATCATTTCAACATTTTTCTTTTTTGGAGAGTAAGTTACATGGTAAAATCTCTTTCCAGGACGAACAGGCTTGGTGTAGCCATCCCAGGCTCTATTGCAATTAACCTGAATACACTACAATTTAGGCTTTTTACCTTAGATCTTTTAAAAGTCACAACTCCATGTCTCCTTATCCCATTTTTGTCATTTGGCATCGTTTTTTCATTAAATTTTACTCCATTCTACATTAGTTGTATTTTCAACTTTTTAACTCCTTTGGTCCTTCTCAATGCTTTACCCAATTTCTTTTAAGTTAAGCATGTCTGCTCTGTGGTGCTGCTATCAGGGGTCAAGCTCAGGTTTAAATTACTGAAACCTTTGACTTGGCCTAACAGATCAGTGCAGTGTCATAACCCATTTGTAGGTCACAAGTACAGGGAGTGCAGAATTATTAGGCAAATGAGTATTTTGACCACATCATCCTCTTCATGCATGTTGTCTTACTCCAAGCTGTATAGGCTCGAAAGCCTACTACCAATTAAGCATATTAGGTGATGTGCATCTCTGTAATGAGAAGGGGTGTGGTCTAATGACATCAACACCCTATATCAGGTGTGCATAATTATTAGGCAACTTCCTTTCCTTTGGCAAAATGGGTCAAAAGAAGGACTTGACAGGCTCAGAAAAGTCAAAAATAGAGAGATATCTTGCAGAGGGATGCAGCACTCTTAAAATTGCAAAGCTTCTGAAGCGTGATCATCGAACAATCAAGCGTTTCATTCAAAATAGTCAACAGGGTCGCAAGAAGCGTGTGGAAAAACCAAGGCGCAAAATAACTGCCCATGAACTGAGAAAAGTCAAGCGTGCAGCTGCCACGATGCCACTTGCCACCAGTTTGGCCATATTTCAGAGCTGCAACATCACTGGAGTGCCCAAGAGCACAAGGTGTGCAATACTCAGAGACATGGCCAAGGTAAGAAAGGCTGAAAGACGACCACCACTGAACAAGACACACAAGCTGAAACGTCAAGACTGGGCCAAGAAATATCTCAAGACTGATTTTTCTAAGGTTTTATGGACTGATGAAATGAGAGTGAGTCTTGATGGGCCAGATGGATGGGCCCGTGGCTGGATTGGTAAAGGGCAGAGAGCTCCAGTCCGACTCAGACGCCAGCAAGGTGGAGGTGGAGTACTGGTTTGGGCTGGTATCATCAAAGATGAGCTTGTGGGGCCTTTTCGGGTTGAGGATGGAGTCAAGCTCAACTCCCAGTCCTACTGCCAGTTCCTGGAAGACACCTTCTTCAAGCAGTGGTACAGGAAGAAGTCTGCATCCTTCAAGAAAAACATGATTTTCATGCAGGACAATGCTCCATCACACGTGTCCAAGTACTCCACAGCGTGGCTGGCAAGAAAGGGTATAAAAGAAGGAAATCTAATGACATGGCCTCCTTGTTCACCTGATCTGAACCCCATTGAGAACCTGTGGTCCATCATCAAATGTGAGATTTACAAGGAGGGAAAACAGTACACCTCTCTGAACAGTGTCTGGGAGGCTGTGGTTGCTGCTGCACGCAATGTTGATGGTGAACAGATCAAAACACTGACAGAATCCATGGATGGCAGGCTTTTGAGTGTCCTTGCAAAGAAAGGTGGCTATATTGGTCACTGATTTGTTTTTGTTTTGTTTTTGAATGTCAGAAATGTATATTTGTGAATGTTGAGATGTTATATTGGTTTCACTGGTAATAATAAATAATTGAAATGGGTATATATTTGTTTTGTGTTAAGTTGCCTAATAATTATGCACAGTAATAGTCACCTGCACACACAGATATCCCCCTAACATAGCTAAAACTAAAAACAAACTAAAAACTACTTCCAAAAATATTCAGCTTTGATATTTATGAGTTTTTTGGGTTCATTGAGAACATGGTTGTTGTTCAATAATAAAATTAATCCTCAAAAATACAACTTGCCTAATAATTCTGCACTCCCTGTATATTTTAAGTGGGTCACGAAAGTCCAAGTAACAAATAAAGATGCCTCTGAATTCTGTATTTATCTTGTCCCCCTTGCTGTGCTTTAAAGGCAGAAAAAAAGTCAGGCCCTGTCTTCTGACAATTTGCAGACAGGGAAAGAAAAGTAAAGTGCATTATGTTACAATCTATTTAGGGTACAGATGTAAAAGGAAAGGCTTTAGGATGCAGTAACACACAACAAAATGTAAATACCTATAAACAAACTGTACACATTCAGCAGTTAAGAAAGAAAGAACAAAGTCCATTTTTAGTAATTCTGAAGAAAGGTGGAATCAAAAATTTTACTAGAAATAAAACGAATCAAGGCACTTTACTTTGTGATGCACAAATGATACATATTCACTGAAATCCAATTTTCACACATTATTATTTGTGTTCAGTTTAGTTTTATGAATAAAATTGTATGTCTGTGCAAATTCGGTAGCCTTTTCAATGGAAATATGCTGTCTGTAAATAACATACACTACCACACTGCTTTAGGTACATTAAAAAAAAATTCCACCTCCTGTCCATTAAAGCTAGGTAGGTCATGAAACGTTTTGTTCTAAAAATGTGGTTATGGTTATAAAAAGTTTAGGAAGGACTGGTTCAGTGACTTCCATCCACCCTGATTAATAAATCACTTTATTACAGAAGTGGTCGACCATAAGTGGATTCGGAAACGCTTCTTAATTGGTTCTAATGAATGCAGGTTAGATATTTGGCCACAGGGTAGGCAAGGCACAGGTCACAACTTTATGTGAAGGCTATACACATGCCAGATAAAAATAGTGTGTTCTAAATAAGTATAGTGGAAAATGTTCTGACTCTGTGGATGTGGTTTATTTTCTATAGACTTAAGATGAGCCCTGTGGTGTCATTGTGTAACACTTGGAGTGTGCCTATGATGTATGATGAAGGCGAGAATAAAGGCAGTTCCATATGATCCCACGCAATAAAGCACCTTTGAATATTTGAATACTGAGAGTCCTTTGAAGACAATCAAGTGACACAAAGCCAATAATGGCTGGTATACACCTGCTTCAACTCCCTGTTGTCCTTCCGTTACTATGGGTCTCATTACGACCCCGGTGGTCTTTAGACTGCCAGGGTCGCGGTGGAGGTCTGACCGCCGCCAGAGCTGTGTTCCCACGGCTTTGGAAGCGGTCTGACCGCCACATTACGACCGTAGAGGTTGTGCGCACAGTTGGACCGCCAGCACTGCCAGTTTAGCTCCACCGGAAGGACTGGTGGTGCTGGTGGTCCCAATCCTCCAGGGCAGCGCTTCAAGCAGCGCCACCCTGGGGACTACAACCCCCCTCTCTGCCAGCTTTTACATGACAGTAGCACCGCCATGTAAAGGCTGGCAGAGACAGGGTGCAGGGAACCCCAGTGGGGCCCCTGCACTGCCTGGGCTCTTGGCTTGGGCATTGTAGGGGCAGTGCATGGGCCCCCATGACCAGCCCCATCCCACTATTTACTGTCTGCAACAGTGCGACAGGTGCTGGTGCACCCTATGCACTGCAACACTGCGCCAGCTCAATTATGAGCCGGCGCAATGTTTTTAGGCTATTCCCCGCTGGGCCAGCAGATGGAAAAACTGTTTTGGCCCACTGACCCAGCAGGGAACTTGTAATGGGTCCCGCAGAAAGGCTGCCACACTGACGGCAACCTGACATCGGGTGTTTGGTGGATTGTCTTTGCCGTTCACCAAACTCATAATGACTGCCTATGTGTTTGATGCAGAATACTCTACCTGCAATGAGTGAAATTTTCTATTAGCATTATAGCCTCTCTGCCTTGGGCATTGATGGTTCTTAAAGGCCCTCCTCTTTGTTATAAGCCATTGCCTATTGCCCCAACCTATAATCTGAGATCAGGGTCGATACAATGGTTAAAGCCCTCAGCGGGGGCCTATATTTCCGTTGTAAATGTTCAAGGAGAGATATAATGGGAAACTGAACACTTCCTTGTTCTATGATTCAGAAACAGTTCAGCACCCATCATAACCCACAAGGCTTTCCTCCTAGTACAGCGGGGAGGGTTTGCCAAAAATAGAAGGAACTTGGATGACATGTGGCGACCCTTGAAGGGTATGCAGAACGTGCTTGTTTTCGGCCCTGTTCAGAGGCACCTGAGGTTCATCACAATCACGAGGCTCAAGCGGCATCCATTAAAGTGGTCCAGGTTTCTACTCTAAGGGATAGTCATTTGAGAGAAGAAATGATAGATTGGTTTGGCTGGAAATTTTAATTAAAGCGTAAGTGAGAAGCCCCGCATGCAGCCGAGGCACAGCTGCGGCATTGCTTTGACCTGCTGAAACGGCATGAGTAGGTATCAGGAAACAGAAATTATTTGAGCACAATCATAATATCCTTGGATTCAATTTATTCTTGTAGCAGACAATGCCAGCTCTAAAGGCTTTGTAAAAAACATACCGAACACAGCTATTTGTCCTTGGTTGCTAAGTGACATTAGTATTTCAAGCCACGATGTGCATTCGGCTCTGATGCAAAACCTCTCTTTAAGGGCTACAGTCTAAGGTCCCTTTTGA